>NC_045438.1:148228234-148348788 GCF_002776525.5 Piliocolobus tephrosceles
AAATGCAGTTAAATGGAATAAGATCTCTTGTTGAATAGTACAGTATGGTGACTATAGTTCACGATAATTTGTTGTCTAGTTCCAAATGGCCGGAGGAGTGGAATTAGAATGTCCCCAGCATAAAGGGGGTGAATGTTTAGAGTGATGGATGTCTCCGTTGCCCTGGTTCAATCATTACATATTTTATGCATGTGTCAAAATACCAAATGTACCCCAACATTTGTACAACAATTATGTATCAATAAAAAAACTCATGAACAAGTTTGAATACTGATTATAGATGGAAACAGTAGTGTTTTGCATCTATTAGCTTAATTAAAATATGTTTTAAAATTTAAAACCCGCAATAAATATATCTATTAGAATTGGTAAAATAATAAACATTGTAAAAAACTGACAATACTTTGATCAATAATGAGGTGTAGAAAAAAAGAAAAAAATGGACAATACTTAGTGCTGGTGAGGCTCTCTTAGAAAATAGTTTGACATTTTCTTAAAAAGTGAAGCATGCCACATGATCCAGCGATTCCACTTCTATGCATTTACCCAAGGAAAGTGAAAACATATGTTTATACAAAAACCTGGACATGAATGATTATAGCAACTTTATTTATAATTGTCCCAAACTGGAAACAACCCAAATGTTCTTCAGCTGGTAAATGGATAAACACACTGTGATTTACCCATACAAAGAAAGACTGCTCAGCAAAAGGAACAAACTATTGATATATACAGCAAAATGGATGAATCTCAAATGCATTATGCTAAGTGAAAGAAGCCAGATTCAAAAGGCCATATACTGGATGATTCCATTATGACATCCAGAAAAAGAAAATCTATAGGTACAAAAAAAACAGATCAATGATTGCCACAGGCAGGGGGAGGAATTGGCTACAAAGCGACACCAGGAAATGTTTAGACACAGAGGGATAGAACCGATCTATATCTTGATTGTGATGGTGGGTACATGACCACATGCATTAGTCAAAACTCAGAGATTTATATACTACGAAGAGTAAATCTTTTAGTATGTAAGTTGAATTTGTATTATGTTCAGAAATCAATATGGTCCTCAGAGCTGGAAGAACTTGACATTTGTGAGTTTCACTTTTGTTCTTTCAATTTTCTTTTCTGTTCGTATCAATCCAAAAAGTGTTGCATGTTTACATGTATCATTCATCCTGCTAAGCATTTCTGAGATTACAAAAGAAGTTTTTGACCTCGAGTTGTTCATAAGCATGAGGACAGGCATTGCAATTAAGACTTTATCTGGTAAGTAATAAATGGTCGTTAAAAGTCCTTAAATATAGAGATGACTAATGAATGCAAATCTTAGGAAGGTCAATCAGAAAGTTCTGTGTTGTATAGATTGTAGCTGGGAGGTACTGAAGGGGAAAACTCTTTAAGAAATAATTGCACTAACCTGGAAGTGAGGTGGGTGATCAGAATGCAGACAGGGAGATGGTGCTTCTGGATCCCTGGCTGGCAGATTAAGCACATATTCAGGGACAAAGCTGGGGCACCTAAAAATGAGAAACCCTCAGCTTTCATTACAGGTTTTACAGACCTTTGTAACTTAAAAAGAAGGGCACCATGCACTTTTTTGTCCTGGACCAGGCTCTCATCTGTCTCTGTCATGGCAGAGGAGATGGAAAGAAAGGACTAAATCCAAAGACACTAAAAAGAGAGGGAAGAAAAAGACTAGAATTTAAGGAATGAAGTAGAGATGGGTTAAAACAGTGATTTCAAAGTTAACATCTTGGAAGAATTTAGCATCAATAAACAGAGAACACTAATCAAAAAGGGGAGCGGAGATGTAAGATTAGAGAATGGGCCATCCAGTCTGGGGATGTTCTCTTCACCCCAGCTGCTCGGGGCTCCTTTGCCATTCCCAGAACAAGCAGACACACTCCAGTTGCAGAGCCTTTGAACTGGCTATTCCCTTTGCTTGAAATGCTCTTTCTTGGGCCAGGCACAGTGGCTCACACCTGTAATCCCAGCACTTTGGGAGGCCGAGGTGGGCAGATCACCTGAGGTCAGCAGTTCGAGACCAGCCTGAACAACATGGAGAAAAACGGTCTCTACTAAAAATAGAAAAAAATAGAAAAGTAGCCAGTTCTGGTGGCGCATGCCTGTAATCCTAGCTACTCAGGAAGGAGGCTGAGGCAGGAGAATCACTTGAACACAGGAGGCGGAGGTTGTGGTGAGCTGAGATTGCGCCATAGAACTCCAGCCTGGGCAACAAAAGCAAAACTCCATCAAAAAAAAAGGAAGGAAGGAAGGAAGGAAGGAAGGAAGGGAGGGAGGGAGGGAGGGAGGGAGGGAGGAAGGAAGAAAGGAAGAAAGGAAGAAAGAAATGCTCTTTCCCCCACAGCTACATGATACTCCCAAACTTTTTCCACTTATACGAGTCACACCTTCTGCATGAGGCCCACCTGACCAACCTGTTTAAAACTGTAACCACCCCTCCCAAGTCTCTATAGCATGCTGGTTCTTTTCTTTTTCACAGCACTTACTGTCTTCTTGTCTGCTAGCGTGCTTCACTCACTTAGAAGACCTGTTGTTTACTGTCTGCCTTCTTTTGCTGGAACTCAAGCCCTCAAGGGCAGGGATCATTAACTATTTTGTTCATGGATACGTTGCGAGCACCCAGAATACTCTGCACATCCTACCTAGGATAATACATATTTGGGAATAAATAAATCATGCTAGTTAACATTTACTGAGCATATTCTGAGACTACATATGTTGTCATGTGCTTTACATCAGGCATCCCCAACCCTGGGGCCTGGACTGGTACCCACCTGTGGTCTGTTAGGAACAGGGCCGCACAGCAGGAGGTGAGCCAAAGGTGAGTGAGCAAAGCATAATCTGTGTTTACAACCGCTCCCCATCACTCATATTACCACAAGAGCTCTGCTTCCTGTCAGATCTGCAGTGGCATTAGAGTATCATAAGAGCATGAACCCTATTGAGAACTGCGCACATGAGGGATCTAGGTTGTGCTCCTTATGAGAATCTAATTCCTGATGATCTGTCACTGTCTCCCATCACTCCCAGATGGGGCCATCTAATTGCAGGAAAACAAGCTCAGAGCTCCCACTGATTCTACATTATAGTGAGTTGTATAATTATTTCATTATATACTGCAATGTAATAATAACAGAAATAAAGTGCACCAATAAATGTAACAAGCTTGAATAATTCTGAAACCAACTCCCTCCCTGTCCCATCTGGGGAAAAATTGTCTTCCAAGAAGGCAGTCCCTGGTGCCAAAGTGACTGGGGACTGCTGCTTTACATTATTTATATCACTGAATCCTTACAATTGTTCTATGGGGCAGGTACTATTATTATTCCCATTTTACAGATAAGGAAAGAGACCGGCAGAGTAAGAGACTGACCCATGGTTACACATAGCTACTAAGAAGTGGAGCCAGGGTTCAAACACAGACACACAGACCCCAGAGCCTGCTCTGGCCACGTCCTAGTTGGCTGGCGCCAAGAAGCTCAGCAGATTCTTGGTTGGCTGGTACATTGAAAAGATCAAATCTATGGGTTGGAAGTGTCAGTGGAAGCCATTTGAAGGAACGACTTATGCAAGAGCAACCTGGTGCTGATGATATGGGTTGATGAAGAGGCTAAGACAGCTGCTACACTTGCACCCTTTGAAAAGATAAGAAAACTGGAATTTAAACTCATTTTCACTTCTCAATGTTTTATAAGGAACACAAGGCTTAAATTCACATTTTTTAAGAAAGGTATATGCAGGTTGAATCCCTTTTAGTCTCCACTTTTCAGCAAAGTTTACAGAAAATAAAATCCATTTACTGCTGACACTTACTGGAATTGCCTTATGTGGGTAGTTCATATGGCTTCTATTTTACTCTATAGGCAGGAAAATTTGTTATTCTTTATATACTATCTCTAAGAATTTATTATTGAAATGAGATTAACAACACAAAAATAGTACTGAAGAAAAGCAGATCTTAATTTGGATGGTGTTTTATCAACTCCAGGAGCAGCCCCTGATTATAAAAATACCCTCAACCTCCTTAAACATGGATTCACCCTTCCGGTGTGGGCTTAGGGCAGGGTGACCTTTCACTCCCTTTTGATGACCGCCCTCTTGTGGTGGACTGTGAGTATGCACGGCTCCATCTACAAGATTCTTTGTGAGCCGGGAACAGTATTCTGTCTAGAGCATTCCCTGACATCAGGGGTGAGGAGAAGTACTCCCTGCATGGTCCTAGTTCTTGGGTAGTCTCTGATGTTCTTTAAACATAAGGGCAAATGTGCTGTTTTTATTTCTAGACTTTATTTTTTGACTTATATTTTTATGCCCACTGCTGTTACTGTGACCAATTTTAGTTGTAATTATTTTCTCTTTTTATTTTATGGAGGATAATTAGCGAATGGAAATAGAAAAAATTTAAATAGGTTTAAAAAGGCTTTACATTTTAAATTCGAACTTCACTCCTTATCCAGAAAACTTCCCATTTTTGTGTTAAAAGCATAAAAAATGTATGTTTAAGGATGAGAAATAACAGAATGTCTTGGGATTTTGAATTCCTCTCATTCAGAAGCTGTCTGAAGGTCAGTGGGAAAATGAGGTTTGGAGGTGGTATAGAATGATTGTGTAAGCTCTCGGCATGTGTTGCTCATGCATGGACACTTGATACTATGCCTCCTGGAAAATGATCATGGATAGTATCCATAGACCCATACTCCTGATTGCAATCCGTGCTATATAATGGCTGCCATTTTAATTTCACTATATCAAGGGTCAACGTCTCATGCTTATTTCATGATACACTGAAAAATTTTGGATCTTTGGAGTCAAACAGAACTGAACTTAAATCTAAACTCTGACACTTATTGTGACTTTAGGCAAATTATTTAAACTCTCTTGTTGCAACAAAAAGACAACGATCCCCACTTTGTAGGGTCAGGTAGCTCAAAGGAGTCAATGAGTGTGTGAGCCTGGCCAGAGCCTTTGCGGAAGTCATTCCACGAAAGCTCCCTTCCCTTCTACCTCCCCACCCGCTCATCGCTGATTTTTTATAGAGTAACTGGGAAGACAAGACACACACTTAAATATGGAATAGACAGGAGATAATACATTGAAAATGATTTGGTGTGTACACCCAAATTTCCTTATCATATTAATAATTTGTCTTTATATGTTTTGAGGCTATATCAATAGTCTATAAATATAGAATTATATCTTCCTGGAGAACTGAGGCTCTGGCAAATACCTTCACATAAGGTAACCCCTAATAGTGTTGTTTTCCTGAGAAGCTCATTTGTTTGATATTCCATGAGTACGCCAGCTCTCTTTTGGCTAATATTTGCCTGGTTCAGGTCTGTGATTCAGTATCTGCAGTTCTGAAAACTAAAAAGCTTGGAAAACAGAAAGTTATTTTTATAATTCTTTTGGCAGCAAAACCTGATCTATGCCAATGTAACACTATTTATAGTCTTTATTTATTCTACTTAGTGTGAATATTTATGTTTCTTTCAGAAATATTACTGTGTTTGATTTTGGGGTGCTGCCTCAAACTCCACTGTGTTATATAATGTATAACATAGACCCTGTATTAATTTCTTAAATTAATCTGAATTTGAAACACATTTGGCTCTAGGGATTGGGTCAAGAGTTTGGGGTGCACTCTCTATAAATGTCTTTTTCTGTCTTCTTATGTTTTAGGTATGTATCTTTAAGTAGCATTTAGCTGGATTTGCCTTTAATCTAATCTAACAATCTGTCTTTTAAATGGAAGATTTAGGCTATTTAAATCTATTTCTGGCCGGATGCAGTGGCTCACACCTGTAATTCCAGCATTCTGGGAGGCTGAAGCAGACAGATTGTTTGAGCCCAGAAGTTCTAGACCAGCCTGGGCCACATAGCGAAACCTTGCCTCTATTAAAAATACAAAAAAAAAAAAAAAATAGCTGGGTGTGGTGGCACATGCCTGTAATCCCAGTTACTCAGCTACTGAGGAGGCTGAGGTGGGAGGATGGCTTGAGCTGAGAGGTTGAGTGGTGATCACACCACTGCACTCCAGTCTGGGTGACAGAGCGAGACCCTGTCTCAAAAAAATAATAGCAATTATAACATAAAAAATTAAAATAAATAGAAAAATCTATTTCTGGTGTGTTTGAATGTTTTGTCTTCTCTCTCTTTGCTTTCTAAATATTCCACTTTGTCTATAGTTTTCTTATTTCGAACATTCTATTGGATTAATTGGGCTTCTCTTTTTTTCCCCAAGTTTTTGCTCAATTAGCTAGGAAGTTATATACCGTCTTTATTCTCTCAATGGTTACTTTTGAAATATTTTTCATGTATATTTAACTTAAAAATCCAAAATTATTCCATATCTTTAGCCTATGTTTCAAAAATTCCAAGACCTTTCATTGTTCTAGCTTTGGCCACACTCTTTCAGCTTATAATGCTATTGTCTGGTGTTTTTCTTTATATCTTATTTTTTAATAAAAAAACTAGACATTATTATTTAATAAAGATGTTTATTTCAATTTGTGCCTCTATTTACTAATTTGTTTGCATATCAATCTGTTTATCGAACGTATATTTTTTTGAACAGTTACTATAGGCCTGAGGACTCAGCAGTGAGCAAAATGAAGCCTCTGACATACAGGACTTAATTTCCAGCTCAAACTGTTTCTTCTTGCCTTCAGATCTTCCTTCTGGGATCATTTTCCCTCTTTTTCCTGTATATCTCTTAGATGTTCTTCTACTGGGGGTTTGTTGAATCTTAATTCTTTTTCATCTTAGATAGCTTTATTGAGATATAATTTGCATACCACACAATTCCCCTATTTAGAGTATAAAATTAAATGTTTTTTAGTATATTCACAGATATGTGCTATCATCACCACAGTCAATTTTAGGACATTTTCATAACCTCAAAAAGAAACTCTTTACCTGTTAGAAGTCACTCCATAGTGGATTGAACAGTGTCCTCCCCAAATTCATATCTACCTGGAACCTCAGAATGTGACCATGTTTGGGCATAAGGTGTCTGCACATGTAATCAGTTAAGATGGGGTCATACTGGATTAGCATGGACCCTCGAACTAGTAATGAGTGTCCTTATAGAAGGGGAGAGGACACACAGAGAAGAAGATCACGTGAAAATAGAGAGGGCCGGGTGCGGTGGCTCATGCCTGTAATCCCAGCACTTTGGGAGGCCAAGGTGGGTGAATCATCTGAGGTCAGTAGTTTGAGACCAGCCTAACATGAAGAAACCCTGTCTCTACTAAAAATACAAAAATTAGCCGGGCGTGGTGGCGCATGCCTGTAATCCCAGCTACTTGGGAGGCTGAACCTGGGAGGCAGAGGTTGCGGTGAGCCGAGATCATGCCATTACTACACTCCAGCCTGGGCAACAAGAGTGAAACTGAGAGAGAGAGAGAGAGAGAGAGAAGGAAGGAAGGAAGGAAGGAAGGAAGGAAGGAAGAGAGAGAGAAAAAGAAAGAAAAGAAAGAAAATAGAGAAAGAGATTGGAGGGATGCAGCTGCAAGCCCAGGAACGCCAAGGTTTGCCAGGAGGCACCAGAAGCTAGAAGGGGGGAAGGAAAGAGTCTTCCCTAGAGCCTCCGGAGACAGCATGGCCAATATTTTAGATTTAGCACTACTAGCCTCCAGAACTGAGAGACAATACGTTTCTGTTGTTTTAAGCCATCCAGTTTGTGATAGTTTGTTATGGCAGCCCTGAGAAACAAATGCACTCTTCATTCTCGCATTCTCCCAGCACCTGGCAACCATTAGTCTGTTTTTTATCTCTGTGGATTTACCTATTCTGTACATTTCATATAAATGGAATCATGCAGTATGTGTCCTTTTGTATTTGTGTTCTGTATTTGTATTTGTATTCTGTAACTGAGCATAATATGCTCCAGGTTATTCATGTTGTGGCATGTGTCAATGCTTCTTTTTTTCTTTTTTTGAGACAGAGTCTCGTTCTGTTGTCCAGGCTAGAGTGCAGTGGTATGATCATGGTTCACTGTAACTTCGAGCTCTGAGGCTCAAGGGGGTCTCTTGCCTCAGCCTTCTCAGTAGCTAGGACTATAGGCATGTGTCATCACACCAGGTTAATTAAAAAAAACTTTTTTTTTTTTTTTTGGGTACAGATACCATCTTGCTATGTTGCCAGGCTGGTCTTGAACTACTGGCTTCAAGGGATCCTCCCACCTTGGCCTCCAAAAGTGCTGGGATTGCAGACATGAACCCCCATGCCTAACTGATACCTCATTTCTCTTTACAGCCAAATAACATTCCACTGTAAGGATATATCACATTTTGTTTATCCATTCATCAGTTGATTCACATTTGGATTGTTTTTGCAGCTTTTGGCTTTTATGCCTAATGCTGATATAAAATTCATGTACAAGTTTTTGTGTGGACATGTTTTCATTTCTCTTGAATATATACTTAGAAGTGGAATTGCTGGGTCGTCTGGTAAATCCATGTTTAATCATTTTAGGAAGTGGCAGTTTGGTTTCTGCCATTTTACTTTCCCACCCGCAGTGTATGTGGTTTCCAGTTTCTATCCATCCCCACCAATGCGTATTGTTATCTGACTTTTCGATTCTAGCCACCCTGCTGGTTGTGCACTGGTCACTCATAGTGGTTTTGATTTACATTACCTTGATGACTAATGATGTGAGTCATCTTTTTAAGTGTTTATTGGCCATTTGCATATTTTCCATTGCATATTTCCCCAAACAGGCATTTCCAAAAAATGTCTGTTTTGATTCTTTGGCTAATTTTTAAATTGGCTTACTTACCTCTTTATTTTTGAATTGTGGTTTTTATATCTTCTAGATGAACATCCTTTATCAAATATATGATTTGCAAATATTTTCTTCCACACTGCGAAAGACATTGTCTTTTCAGTTTCTTAATTGTATCCTTTGAAGTGCAAGTTTTTAATATTTATGAACTCCAATTTATGTATATTTTCTTTGTTGCCTTTGTGTCACATATAAGAATCCGTTGTCAAAACTGAGGTCATGAAGAGTTACCCCTCAGTTTTCTTATCTATAAAACTCTTATAATATTTATGACTGTTATTCATTTTGAGTTAATTTTTGTGTATGGTATAAGAGTTTGGTTTCTTTTTTTTTTTTGCATATATGTTTACCCACTGGTCCCAGTGTCATTTGTTGGAAAGACTATTTTTTCCCCATTGAATGGTGTTTTACCTTTTACAAAAATCATGTGGCCATAGACACATGGTTTTATTTCTAGACTCTCGATTCGATTCCACAGATCTGTGTGTCTGTCCTTATGCTAGTACCACACTGTCTTGACCACTGTTGCTTTGTAGAAGTTTTGAAATCAGGAAATGTGAGTCCAAAACTTTGTTCTTCTTCAAGATTGTTTTGGCTATTCTGGGTCATTTGTAATCCCATAGCAATTTTGGAATCAGCTTGTCCATTTCCACAAAGAAGTCAGTTCTGGGATTCTGATAGAAATTGCATTGAATCTATACATCAATGTGGGGAATATTGCCATCTTAACAATGCTAAGTCTTCCAATTCATGAACGACAGATATTCTTTCATTTATTTACATCTTCTTTAACTTTTTTCAACAATGTTTTATAGTTTCAGAAGTGTATATTGTACATTTCTTTTGTGAAGTTTGTTCCTAAGCATTTTATTCTTTTCAAAGCTATTGTAAATGGAATTTTTTTTTTAAATGTTGTATTTTTGGATTGTTCATTGTGGAGGTATAGAAATACAATTGATTTTTGTATATTGATCTTATGTTCATCACCTTGGTGAGCACATTTATTAGTCCTTATAATTTTTAGTGAAGTCATTAGGATTTTCTATATACAAGATCACATTATCTATGAAAACATTAATTTTACTTTGTCCTTTCCAATATGGATGGCTTTTCTTTTCTTGCCTAACTGCCATAGCTATTCTATGTTGAATAGAAGTAGTGAGAACAGACATCTTTGTACTTTTCTTAATCTTAGGAGGAAGGTATCCCATCTTTCATCATTAATTACAGTTTTAGCTGTGGGTTTTTTTCATAGATGCCCTTTATCAGGTTGAATAAATTATCTTCTATTCTCAGCTTGTTGAGTGTGTTTAATCCTAAAATGATGTTGGGTCTTGTCAAATACCTTTTCTGAATCTATTGAGATGATCTTGTGGATGTTACTTTTTATTCTATTGCTATAATGTTTTTCATTAGTTGATTTTTGGATGGTAAACCAACCTTATATCCTAGGATAAATCCCACTTGTCATGGTGCATTATTCTTTTCATACATTGCTAGATTTGGTTTGTTAGTATTTTGCCGAGAATTTTTGCATTCATATTCATGCGATAATGTTCTTTGATTTTCTTGCAATGCCTTTGTCTAGTTTACTATTAGTCCAGTT
Organism: Piliocolobus tephrosceles; assembly: GCF_002776525.5. NCBI lineage: Eukaryota > Metazoa > Chordata > Mammalia > Primates > Cercopithecidae > Piliocolobus > Piliocolobus tephrosceles. The sequence goes on from NC_045438.1 coordinate 148,238,656, forward strand.
AATACCAGACTCATAGAATGAACTGGGAGGTGTTCTTTCCTCTTGTACTTTTTGGGAAAAGTTTATGAGTTATTGGAATTAATTCCTTAATATTTGATCAATTTCAGTGGCAAAGCCACCTGGGCCTGGACTTTTCTTTGTGGGTAGATTTTTAAGAAAATTATCTCAACTTTTATTTTAGATTCAGGGGTACACGTGCAGGTCTGTCATACGGGAACACTGTGTGACACTCAGGCTTGGAGAGCAGATGATCCTGTGACTCAAGCAGTGAGCACAGCATGCAGTAGGCAGTCTCTCGGTCCTCACCCACCTCCTGCTCTTCCCACTCCCGCAGTCTGCAGAGTCCATTGCTCTCATCTTTATGTCCATGTGTACTTAGTGTTTAGCTCCCACTTGTAAGTGAGAACATGCAGTATTTGATTTTCTGTTACTGTATTAATTCACTTAGGATAATGGTCTTCAACTGCATCCATGTTGCAGCAAATAATATGAATTCCTTCTTTTTATGACTGCATAGCATTTAATGGTGTACGTGTACCCCATTTTCTTTATCCAGCCCACTGTTGATGGGCACCTAGGTTGACTCCATGTCTTTGCCATTATGAATAGTGCTGCAATGAACATACAAATGCATGTGTCTTTTTGGTAGAATGATTTATTTTCCTTTGGGTATTTCTCTAGTAATGGAATTGTTCGGTCGAGTGCTTATTTAAGTTCTTGGAGAAATCTCCAAACTGCTTTCCACAGTGGCTGAACTAACTTACATTCCAACCCAAAGTGTATAAACATCCCCTGTTTTCTGCAGCCTCTTCTGCAGCTGTTTTTGTTTGACTTTTTAGTGGTAGCCAGTCTGACTGGTATGAGATGTAGTAGTAGTAGCCGGTCAGAATGGCTAACACGAAAAATTTTTTATTTGCAGTTTTGATTTGCATTTCTCTAGTGATTAGTGATGAGCATTTTTCATATGCTTGTTGGCTGCTTGTATGTCTTCTTTTGATAAGTGTCTGTTCATGTCCTTTGCCTACTTTTAAATGGGGTTTTTTTTTCCCTGTTGATTTGTTTAAGATCTTTATAGATTCTGAATATTGGACCTTTATTGAATGCACAGTTAGCAAATATATTCTCCCATTTGGTTGGTTGTTTACTCTGTTTATTATAGTTTCTTGCATTGTGTGGAAGAGCTTTAGTTTAATTAGGTCCCCCTTGCCAATTTTTGTTTTTGTTGCAATTGCTTTTGAGAAGTTAACCATAAATTCTTTGCCAAGGCCAGTGTCGAGAAGGGTATTTCCTAGGTTTTCCTCTAGGATTTTTATAGTTTCAGGTCTTACATTTAAGTCTTTAACCCACTTTGAGTTAATTTTTTTATATAGTGAGTGGTAGGGGTCCAATTTCATTCCTTTGCATATGGCTCACCAATTATCCCAGCACCATTTATTGAATAGACAGTCTTTTTGCATTGCTTATTTTTGTAAGTTTTGTTGACGATCAGATGGTTGTAGGTGTGTGGCTTTATTTCTGTTCTCTATTCTGTTTCATTGGTCTTTATCTCTGTATTTGTACCAGTACTATGCCATTTGGGTTACTGTAGTGTTATAGTAGAGTCTGAAGTTGGGTAGCGTGATGCCTTCAGCTTTGTTCTTTTTGGTTAGGATTCCTTTGGTTATTCAGGTCATTTTTTGGTTCTATATGAATTTTAGAATTTTTTTTCTGATTCTGTGAAAAATGATCTTGATAGTTTGATAGGAATAGTGTGAATCTATAGATTGCTTTGGGTAGTATGGCCATTTTAATTATATTGATTCTTTCAATCCATGAGCATGGAATGTTTTTTCATTTGTTTGTGTCATCTATGATTTCTTTCAGCGGTGTTTTACAGTTCTCCTTGTAGAGATCTTTCATTTCCTTGGTTAGATGTAACCCTAGGTATTTTATATTTTTTGTAGTTATTATAAATGGGATTTCATTCTTGATTTGTCTCCTAGCTTGAATGCTATTGGTGTATAGAAATGTTACTGATTTTTGCACATTGATTTTGTATCCTGAAACTTGACTGAAATCATTTATCAGTTCTAAAATTCTTTTGGTGGAGTCTCTAGGGCTTCCTAGGTATAGAATTATATCATCAGCAAAGAGATAATTTGACTTTGTTTCCTCTTTTGGGTGCCTTTTTTTCTTTCTTTTGCTTGATTGCTGCGGTTAACACTTCCAGTACTATGTTGAATAGGAGTGCTGAGAGTGGTCATCTTGCCTTGTTCCTGTTCTTAATGGGAATGCTTCCAGTTTTTGCCCATTCAGTATGATGTTAGCTGTGGGTTTGTCATAGATAGCTCTCATTTTGAGGTATGTTCCTTTGATGCCTAGTTTGTTGAGGGTTTTTATCATGAAGGATGTTGGATTTCATCAAAAGCCTTTTCTGTCTCTATTGAGATGATCATATGGTTTTTGTTTTTAATTTTGTTTATATGGTGAATCACATTTATTGATTTGTGTATGTTGAACCAATCTTGCATTCCAGGAATGAAGTCTACTTGGTCATGGTGAATTAACTTTCTGATGTGCTGCTGGATTCAGTTTGAAAGCAGTTTTAAAAGACTTTTGCATCTATGTTCATCACAGATATTTAGCCTGTAGTTTTCTTTTTTCATGTGTCTTTGAGAGGCTTTGGTGTCAGGGTGATGGTGGCTTTATTGAATCAGTTAAGGAGGAACCCCTTTTCCTTGATTTTTTTTATAATAGTTTCAGTAGAATTGGTATATCTGGTAGATATACCTTCTTTGCATATCTGGTAGAATTCAGCTATGAATTCGTCTTGTTCAGGGCTTTTTTGGTTAGTATGTTTTATATCACTGATTCAATTTTGTAACTCAATATTGGTCTGTTCAAGGTTTCAATTTCTTCCTGATTGAATCTGGGAGGTTGTGTGTTTCCCCAAATTTATCCATTTCCTCTACATTTTCTAGTTTGTGTGCATAAAAATGTTTATAAAAGGGTCTGAGAATATTTTGTATATCTGTAGGATTGGTTGTAATGTCACCTTTGTCATTTCTCATTATCATTATTTGATCTTCTCTCTTCTTTGTTAATCTAGCTAGTGGCCTATCAATCTTATTTATCCCTTCAGAGAACCAACTTTTGGTTTATTTGATCCTTTGTGTGAATTTTTGGTTCTCAATTTCATTCAGTTCTGCTCTGATTTTAGTTATTTCTTTTCTTCTACTAGTCTTGGAGTTAGTTTGCTCTTGTTTTTCTAGTTCCTCTAGGTGTGATGCTAGATCATTAATTTGAGGTCTTTGGTGCTCTGCACATTCAGATAAATGTCTCTAGTAACAAACTATAGAAATGATCCCTGAAAATATAGTCTTAGTTTTTTAAAAAATTACAAATTCAATCTCTTTATTCCTTATGTGTCTACTCAGATTGTCTATTTCTTAAGTCAGTTTCAGTAGTTTGTGTCTTCCTAGGAATTTGTCCATTCTATCTAAGTTATCTAATTTAGTGGCATACAATTGGTTATAGTATCCTTTATGAACACTTGCTTGTATAAGATTGATTGTAATCTCCCCTTTTCCATTTCTGGTTCTGGTAATTTAATTCTCCCCTTTGTTTTCTTGGTTAATGTAGCTTAAGTTGTGTCAATTTCTTAATCCTTTCAAGGAACCATCCTTTGGTTTCATGGACTTTCTCTATTGTTTTTGTATCTAATATTTCACTAATTTCTTCTTTAATCTTTATTATTTCCTTCCTTCTGCTTGATCTACTTTTTAGGTTTAGTTTGCTCTACTTTTTTGAATGTCTTAAGTGGGAAGTTTAGAATATTGATTTGGGATCTTTCTTTCATTCTAAACTGCATATCTCTTAATCTTTCTTTTATATTTTTCATTTGCTTTTATTTTGTGTCAAGTTATGCACAATCTCTTCAGATCTATCTACCAGTTCACCAATTGTCTTCTCAGCTATCACTTATCTGTTTTTTATATAGCTATTCAGTTTCTTCTTTCAACCACCACCATCTTTTTTCCTATAATTTCTATTAGGTTATTTTTCAAATCTGCCTAGGCATATTTAATAGTGCTTTTTCCTTTGATATTTTAAAATCCCAGTTTTTGTTGCTTTAAACATTTTACACAGTTATTTTATACTCTGAAAATATAATATCTCATAATTCCAACATTTGCAGTCATTAGGAGCTCTAAATCTTTTGTTTGTGATTTCTGCTGACTCTTGTTCATGGGGCTTCCTTCCTCAGATGCTTCACACATTTTGATTGTGACCTCATATTTGGCAGAACTGAATCTGTGGGAATATTGGGAAGACTGAGATGAAGATATTCTTCTCCAAAGAGGATTTTCGTTTGTTTGGTTTTGGCCTTGTGTGGTACAAATAACCTGAGACCACTTTCATTTAATTTCTCAACTTGGGGATTTAACAGTTGCACACATATTTAAATTCAAAGCCCAGATCCATATACAGACAAATGTAGTGGCACAAATTCTCACGAGAGACTTTTTCCCCGTTTCCTTGATAGAGATCAATTTGTTTGCTCTTTTTGTTATACAGTCAGGGAAGCCTACCCTTTCACAGGTTTTGGTATCAGGGTGATGGTGAAAGAACAAGGTGCTTTGACGGTCCCAGACTTATGTGCACCTGGGGATTTCCTCCCACCCTCTTCATTCACAGGACTCCAGCCTCACTGGATTTGTTACAGTTTCTACAACATCCCAAGCACTCTCCTGCCTCATGATGTTGACATCTGTGGTTTCCTCTGGCTGAACCCTCTTACCCCAGGATCCCATGTCCACAGGCCTTAGGCCCCTAACTCCTTTTGTGTTTCTGCCCCAAAATCATGTTTTCAGCAAGGCCTTCTTTGACCACCCTCTAAAAACAAGCGTTGCCCCTCTTCTCTGTGACCCCTTCAGTCTAGTTTCTTTTTCTCTACAGCATTTATCAACATCTCACCTATTGTGTGTTTCTTTGTCTCTGTCTACCATCACTAAGATAAAAGCTCCTGAGAACTGGGGATTTTTGCTTATTCACTGCTGTATCACCACTGCCTAGAACAGTGCCTAGAACACAGTGGGTAGTCAATATATATATTTTCTGAATGAATAAATGTATGCCTTTAGGAATGAATGAATGGCAGGGCTAGGAGTGGGAGTGGGACAGCATGAAAAGACTGGTTATATTAGAAAAGGAATAGGTGTAGAGAGAGCAAGAAATCATGAGGAAAGGAGTGGCTGGGCATGGTGCTGTGTACCTGTAGTTCCAGCTACGTGGGAGGCTGAGGCAGGAGGATCCTTTGAGCCCAGGAGTCTAAGGCCAGCCTGGGCAACACAGTGAGACTCCACCTCTTAAAAAGAAAGTAAAAAAGAAAAGAAGTAAATAAAAAAAGAAAGGAAGAAGGCAGGTAAAGTTCTCCCACTTTGCAATTTTACTTAGACTCTTCAGGGACAGCTGACGCCCTTGGCACTGGCTTCCTCTATTATCTCCGGCATTAGTTTCCTTCCTGAATGTTCTGAAGGTGGCTCTCAATAAATACTTCTTGACTGACAGCTTACTTAAGTCATTATAAGAGGATTTCTTCTGCATTAGTCAGAAAACGAAATCACTTTCTAGATTGCTTTGCTGGGCAGGTTTGTCCCCGGAGCTGCCAGGGGAGGGAAGTCGTGGGTGATCACTGTGCCCATGGTTGGAAGCCTGGAAATTTATCAGAGGAGATGTGGCCCTTGTTAGGAGAAGGCCTCTATCGGTTTTCCATGTACAAAGCCACCCAAGAAAAAGGCAGAACTCAATGAGATGGAACTCGGCTGGAATCTACAGTGTAGCTTTTTATTGAAAGCTATGAGAAAAAATAATTTAAGGCGGTTAAATCTCAACTTTTATTGGTTATCGTCTTTAACTTTGACATATCTACTCACTACTTTATGTTTTTCTAGTCCTTTGATTTTTGTGTACGTATTTTGAGAGAGTGTTGACTACTAGGATATACATGGGAGGAGAAGAGATCTACTTATCTATTAATCAGCTATACCTTAGGCAAAATATTTAGTCAGACTATGGTTCACATAGAGTGGAGATTAAATAGTTAAAAACCAAAACTCCAAAGTGGGAGGAAGGAAGTAGCTTATTTTTAACCCCTGCTGTGACAACAAGAGACTATCAATCAGAACGGGACAGACTTTGAGGAAAAAGTTCTCCAGCCTGCATTTTATGTGCAAGCTACTCATTTTCTGCTGAAAGACAAGGATTTTCATCACAGGAGAGAAAAAGTACCCAAATTTTGGAATCCTCCCTGAAGTTCCACATTTTCTTGGATTTGTGTACTAGCAATTAGAATGGAGCTATCTGTGAACTCCGAATATCTGAGACAGGGCTCAGTTAATTTAGAAAGTTTATTTTTGCTAAGGTTGAGAACATGCACCCGTGACAGCCTCAGGAGGTCTTGACTAGATGCGCCCGCTATGGCTAGGTCACAGCTTGCTTTTATACATTTTAGGAAGACATGAGACGTCAATCAATATATGTAAGATGTATATTGATTCCATCCAGAAAGGCAGGACAGCTGAGGCACGGAGGGGGTCACAGGTTGGTGAGAGACAAACTGTTGTATTCTTTTGAGTTTCTGATTAGCCTTTCCAAAGGAGGCAATCAGATAGCATCTATCTCAGTGAGCAGAGGGATGGCTTTTAATAGATTGGGAGTCAGGCTTGCCCTAAGCAGTTTCCAGCTTGACTTTTACCTGAAGCTTAGTGATTTGGGGGCCCCAAGATGTATTTTCCTTTTACATATCTAAAGCGAAGGCAATATAAACATTATATATATTATATATATAAACATATATACAAACATTATATATAAACATATATATACACGTTATATATACTATATATATATGTGTCTGAAAAACTAAACTTTGACAACTGTAGGTATAAATGACTGCAATGTTTTCTGAAATACATGGATCAGAATACAGACCGTGTGGTGCAGACAGATGCGGACTGGCACAGAACACACACTGGCATGGCATGTGGTCTACGTGGGATGCAGGTGCGCCACAGCTGCTGACCTCTTGAGCAAAGACGGGCGCTGGCAGAGCTGCATATTGAGAGAAGAGTGTTGAGTTAGTACACTTTGAGCAGCAAATGATAGAAAATCAACCCAAACCAGGTTAACCAAAAAGAATGACTTAGGCTGGGCGCAGTGGCTCATGCCTGTAATCCCAGCACTTTGGGAGGCTGAGGCGGGTGGATCATGAGGTCAGGAGTTCAAGACCAGCCTGGCCAAGATGATGAAACCTGGTCTCTACTAAAAATGCAAAAATTAGTCAGGGGGGCGCCTGTAATCCCAGCTACTCGGGAGGCTGAGGCAGAGAATTGCTTGAACCTGGGAGGCGGAGGCTGCAGTGAGCTGAGATGGTGCCACTACACTCCAGCCTGGGCAACAGAGTGAGGCTCCATCCCAAAAAAAAAAAAAAAAAAGGAAAAGAAAAAAAAGATTTAGCTGAAGAACACAGAGGTGGCTCAAAAGACCATTGACAGGACTCAGAGCCACTCTGGGGTCCCAGGAACTGGAACCAGGAATCCAGACATTGTCAGCTGACTCCCCCCAACCTCTTTCTCCTTTGCTCCACTTAAGCTTCCTTCTCTGCTAGTAGAGATGGACATTCTCTGCCCAGCAGGAAATGTATCCAGTAGCAAGTGTCAAAGTCACATCCTGAAAGATCTGTAAGCAGAAATGAAAAGATGCCTTTTCTCAGTGTCAGTTTGAAAGATCTCAGGGAATGGCTCAGACTCTCCAGACTGGATTTTTAGTCCCATCTTTTGAATTATCACTGTGATCAAGGGGGTGGGCTCAATGTTGACCCGCCCTGGGTCATGTTCCTGTCATTGATCCAGAGCAAGCAGATTCCGTATTAGGATGTGGCTTAGCATAGACATGACCACTGTCCAGTACATTTGTTTGTGCTGGACAGCCCTTATGACAGGTCTCTGACAATCACCACCTTGGTCATTCCTAATACCTGACTGAGGAGGAGAGGCAATTACTATAAGAACCCCAGCTTGGCCCAGCGCGGTGCTCACATCTATAATCCCAGCACTTTGGGAGGCTGAGGCAGGTAGATTACTTGAGGTCGAGAGTACGAGATCAGCCTGACCAACATGGTGAAACTCTGTCTCTACTAAAAATACAAAAATTAGCCAGGCATGGTGAGTGCTCATAGTCCCAGCTACTCGGGAGGCTGAGGCAGGAGAATCGCTTGAACCTGGGAGGAGGAGGTTGCAGTGAGCCAAGATGGCACCATTGCACTCCAGCCTGGGCAACAGAGTGAGACTCTGTCTCAAAACAAAAGAACCCCAGCCTGGAGGTATTTGTGGGTGCAGTAGTCACACTGACTGGGTTCCCAGTGCTACTCCACTACTTACTGGCCAAACTCTTTTCACGTATTAGCTTCCTTGTTTATAAAATGAAAATAATGCTGATACCAGTTTCATGAGGTTGTTAATTGGAGTAAATGGTTTATTATATTTAAAGCCCTTAGAAAACAAGCTTGGAATAGGAAAGATTAGCTATCTTTATGACTCACGTGTATGTCACTGAAATCAAACCAGAAAGACAACCCATTCATAAGGGCGATTTCTATGCTGTCTTCCATGCCCCATGCAGACCATGAAGTCTGTAAAGTTACCTCCCATTCATCATCTTTTGCACACTGTAAACCAGACGGGCTTTCTGTGAAAAGTGCTCAATGGGGCTCTGAGGCTGGCCCTCATCTTTCCAGGCCTCTGCTCCACAGTGAGAGTCTTTTTCATTTTATGTTGCAAAGCAATTTATTCCCCAAATCCAGAATCCCTATAGAACTCCAGAGATAAAGCGTCACTTGAATGCTCATGATGGGCAAAGCTTTGTGTTGATCAGGTAGGACCATATCTCTGAGCCGCTCCCTGCTGCTCTGCAGCAAGGATCCCTCACTGCCCTCAGTGGCTTCCTGGGTTCTGTGGCTGTCAGACCCTGTTTTAATGACCATAGTCCTCTCATTCTTAATATATCCAATAGTGCATTTCTAAGGCCTAGTTTTACTTTCCCTCAGCTTTTTTTTTCTTTGAAAGGGAAACCTTATACACCGTTGGTGGGAGCGCAAATTAGTTTGACCATTGTGGGTAACAGTGTGGTGATTCCTCAGAGACCTAAAAACAGAACTACCATTCAACCCCGCAATCCCATTACTGAGTATATACCCAGAGGAACAGAAATCATTCTATCATAAAGACACATGTTTATTGCAGCACTATTCACAATAGTGAAGACAGGGAATCAACATAATTGCCCATTAATGACAGATTGGATAAAGGAAATGTGGTGCATATATGCCATGGAATACTATGCAGCCATAAAAAAGAACAAGACCATATCTTTTGCAGGAACATGGATGGAGCTGGAGGCCATTGTCCGTAGCAAACCAATGCAGGAACAGAAAACCAAATACCGCATGTTCTCACTTATAAGTGGCAGCTAAATGATGACAACACATGGACGTATAGAGAGGGACAACACATATTGGGGCTTACCAAAGGGTGGAGGGTGGGAGGAGGGAGAGGCTCAGGAAAAATAGCTATTGGATATTAGGCTTAGTACCTGGGTGACAAAATAATCTGTACAACAAACCCCCGTGAACAAAACCCCGTGACATAAGTTTACCTATACAAACAAACTTGCATATGTATCCCTGAACCTAAAATAAAAGTTAAAAGAATTTTTTCCTTTGCTTCATTGCACAAACTTCTGTATCCCCATCTCAGTCCAGCTTAACTCAACTAAGTCTCTTGAGGTTCTACTGCATGCCAAGTACTGTGCTTGCTATCATTCATATTACTTCCTTGTTCTTTTCTCAGTTTCTAGTTTTCTTTCTTTCTGCGTTTCCCTGATAGAGGGAGTAATAATTTTCATGTACTTGAAGTGAAACTCTCTTACTGGCTGAAAACGTATTAAAAATAAATCTCTATATATCAGAACTTTGCATGACAGCAAATTTCAGTTGAGAAGGGGTTATAGGTACCTGACTATGTGTCTGCTATTAGAAAGTTGTATATTATTTGTTTCACAGTGCAGGTTCATTTTTTGTAATTAGTCCTTTTGTTGAATTTATAAAGTCCTGAGTTTTGAAGGAATTCCTTTGCATATCCTTAATGGGAGATACCTCACTAATTATTAGCATTTATGGTCTCCACTTAAGGTAAATGTGGTCAATCCAGTCAAGAACAGACTGACGCCTAAAGAGGGACTACTCTCATCTGGGTATGACTCCTTACACCTTCATGCCTCTTAAGGTGGGAATAATAATACTTCACATTTGGAAGCAAACAGGTTTATTAGACGCTAGTAAACCTCTTTTAATATGTTACTACGTAACTAAAGAAAGACATGATGATTAACTAATTTATCATATAATCACAAACAATTGGAAGGCAAGAACCCACAGATAGATACTATGTTTACAGAAATCTACCTAATTTCTTTTTCTTTTTTTTTTTGAGACACAGTCTCACCCTGTTGCCTAGGCTGGAGTGCAGTGGTGCAATCTTGGCTCACCGCAAGCTCCGCCTCCTGGGTTCACGCCATTCTCCTGCCTCAGCCTCCTGAGTAGCTGGGACTACAGGCACCTGCCACCATTCCCGGCTAACTCTTTTTTTGTATTTTTACTAGAGACAAGGTTTCACCATGTTAGCCAGGATGGTCTCGATCTCCTGACCTTGTGATCTGCCCACCTTAGCTTCCCAAAGTGCTGGGATTACAGGCGTGAGCCACTGTGCCTGGCCTAAATCTACCAAATTTCATTGCTCCCACGTTTGTATCACATTTACTATTGAGTCACTCATTCATCAATCATTGTTGAACATCTACTATGTGTGAAATTCGATGCTATGAGCTGAGGACTGAAAGGTAAATAAGATAAAGCCATGCCCTTTAAAAGCTGACGGTTTTCTAGGGGAGATAGACCTGCAAATGAGTAACTATAATGCAGGGAGGTAAATATTCACAGGCAAATGTACAATCCTGTGGCAGGAGGAAGGAATAAATGACTAACCATTCTTGATGGGAAGTCAGGAACAGCTGTACTCACCAGTCTTAAAGGTGAGAGCAGTAGGCTCCAGGAGAAGATTGTGGGTTGTGGGTAGGTCTTTCTAGAAAAGGAAATATGTGCAAAGGTCACAGGGAATTGAAAGAGTGTGGAATGTTTAGCAGGTAGAGGGGAACTCAGCGGGATAGTTAGGCAGGGTGGTACGTGAGAAAAGCTGGGAGTGAAGCTGGAAAGCTGGATAACAGATTGGGAAGGCCTGCATGTTTCATGCTAAGGACTTTAAACTTTCTCTTGGAAGGAATGATTTAATGATATTTCACGGAGATGATTTGATCAGAATCTGATAGGAAATCACAGAAATGCTTAGTAAATCACAGAAATGCTTAGAACACCTCCAGAGATAATTGAACAATTGCCATTTAGATTAGCTTTCTGAGGACGCTCACTGAAAAAAGGAATTTTTGTTCAAATATGGTTGGGAAAAATTGCTTTCTTTCTTTCTTTCTTTTCACTTTTTTTTTTTTTAGACAGAGTCTCGCTCTGTTACACAGGCTAGAGTGCAGTGGCACAATCTCAGCTCACTGCAATGTCCGCCTCCCAGGTTCAAGCGATTCTCCTGCCTCAGCCTCCCAGGTAGCTGGGATTACAGGCGCCTGCCACTGTGCCTGGCCAATTTTTATATTTTTAGTAGCAGACCAGGTTTCACCATGTTGGCCAGGCGTGTCTTGAACTCCTGACCTCAGGTGATCTGCCCGCCTCAGCCTCCCAAAGTGCTGGGATTACAGTTGTGAGCCACTGCACCCAGCCAAAATTGCATTCTTGATTCTCCTCTCACAGAAAATGTTATGTGCCAGAACATATTAGTAGCTCTGTGAAGACCAGCAGAAAAGGTATTAGTTTAACTTTATTTAACTCGGTATTTCCCAAACCTATTTGACCATAAAATATGGTTTCCAGATAAAATACTGTATGGAGATCTAATTATAGTTGAATTTCAGATAAACAAGGAATAAATTTTTAGCGTAAGTGATATTGCACAGGGCACAGCATGTAGGCTTAGAATGCTGAGGGACACTTGTTGGCATCTTAAACCTCAGAGGTGTTTTCTGATGTGTTTCTGATGAGACAAGAAAACAGGCTTAACTCCCCAGAACTCCATGTATCCTTAAAAGCTCTGTCAGGACAGGCAAGGTGGCTCATGCCTGTAATCCCGGCACTTTGGGAGGCCGAGGTGGGTGGATCACGAGGTCAAGAGATGGAGACCAGCCTGGCCAATATGGTGAGACCCCCTCTCTACTAAAAATACAAAAATTAGCTGGGCATGGTGGCACACGCCTGTAGTCCCAGCTACTCGGGAGACTGAGGCAGAAGAATCACTTGAATGCAGGAGGCAGAGGTGGTTGCCGTGAGCTGAAATTGCATCACTGCACTCCAGCCTGGTAACAGAGTGAGACTCTGTCTCAAAAAAAAAAAAAAAAAAAAAAAAAAAAAGTTCTATCAGAGGCATTTGAACCAGAGCAACTCCATCTTGAATAGGGGCTGGGTAAAATAAGGCTGAGTGAGACCTACTGGGCTGCATTCCCAGGAGTTCAGGCATGCTAAGTCACAGGATGAGATGAGAGGTCCGTAAAACGTACAGGTCACACAGACCTTGCTGATAAAACACCATGAGGTAAAGAAGCCAGCCAAAACACACCAAAACCAAGATGGTGACAAAAGTGACCTCTGGTCGTCCTCACTGCTCATTATACGCTAACTTTAATGTATTAACATGCTAGAAGACACTCCCACCAGCGCCATGACAGTTTACAAATGCCATGGCAACCTCCGGAAGTTACCCTATATGGTCTAAAAGCGGGAGGAACCTTCAGTTACGGGAATTGCCCACCCCTGTCCCAGAAAATTCATGAATAATCCACCCCTTGTTTAGAATACAGTTGAGAAGTAACAAATAAGTATCCTTAACCGAGCAGCTTAAGCTGTCGCTCTGCCTATGGAGTCGCCATTCTTTTATTCCTTTAGTTTCCTATTAAACTTGCTTCCACTTTACTCTTTGGATTCACCTTGAATTCTTCCTTGCAAGAGATCCGAGATCCCTCTCCTGGGGTCTGGATAGAGACCGCTTTCCCATAACAGCTCTGTGAGATACAATCTAAACCTCTTCATATTATTTGTGGTAGGTGCTAAAAGCTTTTATCTTTAATTAAGTATCTTTTGCATTTTACATTGTTTTTAAATTCATTCCTCAGTAACAATATGCTAATATTGTTCTTGTCATTGATAAAAATCACGTTCCCCTCCCAGTGATAGGTTTAATGAATGAATTAATCTAATTATCCAGCACACATCTGTTGAGAGTTTACCATGGCCCAGACACTGTAGATACAGAAATAAATCAGGAAGGTATGTTCTCTACCCTCTCTGGAGCTTACAGTACAGGGGATAGGCTAAGCCAAAATGTGAGTCCTCTGAATTGAACTTAGCACATCAGCTCCTGGGTGATCTGGCCCCAGATGATTTATGTGGTCTCACCTCCCACCACTGTCCAATGTGCTACATTTGCCATCCCCAAGACATCCCCAACTTTTATACTTCTGCGTCTTTGCATGTCCTAAGGCCCCTGCCAAGGTGTCTTGGTGTCTCTTCTTCCTCTCCTCACCTCTTCCACATCACACTCGACCTTCGAGCTTCAGTTTAATCCTGATTCTTGGAATTTCCTAATTTCCTGACACTCTTCTCCCCAGTCTGATTGGTGCCTTTTTTTTTTTTTTTTTTTGTACTCCAAATATTTCTTTGTACTCTGAATATAACTCTGTCATAAATAACACTTACCAAATAAACTTGCCATAATTACTGGTTTACTTGGGTCTTTCTCCCACATTAAACTATGAGCTACCTGAGACCAGGGGCTATGTCTTTTTACACTCTATGGTCAAGACCCCTAAAGGCTTTTTGTTAAAGAGGCCAATTTGTAAATAGTCATGATGGTTCTGTAAATGGCAGCTATGTCTCCAAACCAAGAAACAATCTTTTCGTATCTACCCAGATGGTTACCGAGGTGGCTGGGCTTGCCTTGGGGGGTATAGTCACATTCCACACTCAGAAAAGAATTGTTCAGCAAATGGTGAGTGCCAGAAGGAAAGGTAGAATTAGTCCCTCGTAGAGAATAATGAAGTTATATTTTAGTTAATTACAACTTTATCAGATTAGGAGCTAAGAATGAACATAAGGGTATCCTTCTTCCATGTCCCATTCCTCTATTCTATTTCTGTAGTACCCAACTTTCCTGATCCCATTTTCACCACCCAACCAGGTCAAATGAGTAGACACAGTGGGGTCATAGCCTGAAGCTAAAGGTCCTAGCTTGAATGCCTTCCAGAACAGGAAGCTTATGCTACGTCCCCTGCTGCATCCAAACAGAAATGTGCTTCCTCCTCTTCTCCTGGTCATACCCTTAATTTTGAGGAGTTGTATTAAAACCAAAAGCACCAAGACTAAAATGCAACCCAGCCATCTAGAACAACCTGCATACACCCTGGGAGGCTGGGCCTGGAGATCAGGGCTGGTTGTAGGTGATAAAGGGGTTTCTCTTTGACGGTAACGTGAGATTGTTAGGCTGGGAAGATGGGTGAGAGCTGGGAAAGAGGGTGAGTAGATACCCACTGTAGTGTTGAAAGCATCCCAGCACCATTGTTTTTCCTAAATTTTGAGGTTCAGCTGAGTTCAAGGAACCTTTCTAAGACACTCACGGTGTGGCAGGACCAGGTGCTAGAGATGTAATCATTTGTAAAGTACGTGAAATCATTGCAAGGTAGATAAAATCCCTGCTGTCAAAGAGCTTGTGGTCAAGTAAATACAAGGAGATACAGACAAGTGTTATTACAGAGGTCTTAGAAGATGTTAAGGAGGAGGCGATGATATCACACAGCCTGCTAATCAGAGAGAATTAACGGAACTGTCCAGCCCTCTCTATAGAAAAACAGATGGCTGTTTTGACTCATTTAGCTCCGGTGAAAGAGCAAGGTCAAAGTTCTGCAGTGGGCAGATCCAGAGGGTAGAAATACTAGCCCATATGTCCCTCCTTTTTTTTTGGTTTGAGACCGAGTCTCGCTCTGTCGCCCAGGCTGAAGTGCAGTGGCACGATCTCGGCTCACTGCAACCTCCACCTCCCGGGTTCAAGTGATTCTCCTGCCTCAACCTCCTGAGTAGCTGGGACTACAGGTGCCCACCACCACCACACCTGGCTAACTTTTGTATTTTTAGTAGAGACGGGGTTTCACCATGTTGGCCAGGCTGGTCTCGAACTCCTGACCTTGTGATCTGCCCGCCTCGGCCTCCCAAAGTGCTGGGATTACAGGTGTGAGCCACCACGCCCAGCCATTTTTTTAAAGCTTTTCCAAGGAATTAATGCCGTAAAGAGAAGACAGAGTCAGTGGTGGTGAAATCAGTGATGGCTGATAGCGACCAGGCTGAGTAACATCATTGGCAGGGGTGCATCTGTGGTGGTACCTGGGGTCTATGCACTCCTTAGGAAAGGGAGAAATGAGGGAGGACCTCTTCCCTTCTTCTGAAGACTTTTGATTGGGCTGTGGATGTTCACTTCTGAAAAAGAATGATCTTTATTTGTTGGGTCTCCTCTGGATAGTGAGTGAACTCATTCTCTCCAGCACATTCTTTTACCACTATGCTTTGCGATACTAAACCAATCATCAATGGAATGAAATATCTATTACAGAATCATTAATTAAATGCACAAAGCCCAAATAAATATGGTGATGAAGCTACAAAAAGTGAAATAGAGTCTGCCTCTTTTTAAAGAAGACTTTTCAAAGCATTTTTCTTCATGGTAATTGGCATTTTACAATGAGTTGTTCTCCAAGATTGCTGTTAGGACCAGAGTCCAAGCAAGATCCTGTGATGACAAGGTTCCCTGGCAACTAAGCCCCTTAAACAGTGTTAGAAACAGACTACAAAACAGAATTCTGCACTGTGTCAGGATGCATTTAACAAGGCTTTGGTGTCTATTTGGTATTTTTATGATGTGTAGAGCAGCAAGACAAATGGGCTTAGCAGCCCAGGGTAGTTGCTATAGCAATAAGTAGTGCAAGTTTTGAGATCCATTAAATTTTTTTTAGGGTTAGAAATGTTTAAATATTGTGATAGTTCTTTCTCTAAAATAAATGAAAACACAGAAAATTCACTAATTTGCTACTCAGGCTCACAAAGTCCTTTAATAAAGATACTTAGAAAAAGTCTAGAAATTTAAATAAAGAGAAGCTGTCACTACAGTTATTTCTTGAAGCCATAATCCAACCTGATACCTTCATTTTCCTTTAGAAAGAAAACTATAGACCCTCTTCTGGTATTGTCATGAATTATTGATGTTAGATTAAATATTGCTCCAGGATATAGCGCCTGGTGATCCCTTTGACAGACTGAAAAATTGGTATGTATCAAAGAAGTAATCCTTCACTACTGACCAAATTCAAATCCGTCTGTTACCATAAAAGCAATAAATAACCAATCTAGGATTGAAATACATGGCGTGGTCACCCCACTTCCAGCATTTTCAGGGCCCAGGCAAGAGTACAAACGGAGGCCCATATGACATAGGTCTAAAAGTTATAAACGAAGCTTATAATTTGTTAAATAAAATACGGTCTATCCTTCGATATTGGCAAGGCTTTCTCTTTCTTTCTTTTTCTTTCTCTTTCTTTCTTTTCTTTCTTTCTTTCTTTCTTTCTTTCTTTCTTTCTTTCTCTCTCTCTCTCTCTCTCTCTCTTTCTTTCTTTCTCTTTCTTTCTTTTTTTTTGCTTTTTGCCAGAGTTTCGCTCTTGTTGCCCAGGCTGGAGTGCAATGGCGTGATCTTGGCTCACTGCAACCTCTGCCTCCCAGGTTCAAGAGATTCTCCTGCCTCAGCCTCCCTGGTAGCTGGGACTATAGATGCCCACTGCCCTGCCCAGCTAATTTTTTGTATTTTTAGCAGAGACAAGGTTTCACTTTGTTGGCCAGACTGGTCTCGAACTCCTGACCTCAGGCGATCCACCTGCCTCAGCCTCCCAAACTGCTAGGATTATAGGCATCTTTGAGCCACGGCGCCCGGCTGACAAGTGTACTTTCGTGACATTTGGAAGGCAAGGTCTGATTTAGAATTCTTGGGCTACTTGGTGTTGCTCACTGAAGTGTGGAGAACCAGTCTAGTCCCCAGGCTGCAACACCCACCTCCTGGGTGCCCTTCTTCTCTTCTCACCACCAGCCCCACCCCTGTACTACAGAGGCTTGTAGCACATAGTACCCGTGTGGACACCCTAGTCTTGTACAGACAAGCTAATGCACCTTCCACCACCTCCCCACTGGCTGCCATGGCCACCTGCAGTGCCATGTTGTGTTCTCTAGCTGTTCTGTCCTTCCTTGGAGCAGACCCAGAGAAGAGACCAGTGCTGGGCCCGGAAAAGGGCTGAGTGCTATTTGCAGAGAGAATCTTGGGGCCTCACATACCTGGAGTGAGACCTAGAAGAGAGGGCATGAACTCCAGGCTGGTGTGTCCCTTTGACCCTCAAGGAAGGGCATGATCACGGAAGAACGAGAGTGAACTTCCTGAAGCAGGGGTTCCAGGGCAGGACCCCTTCGTACCCACCTTGCACTGACTAAAGGCTCAAACCACCCCATTCCGACCTGACTGTGTTATACTCTCCCAGGGTGTCTTGTTTACTTTCCTAGAATCATTACTTTTACTGGCTTCCGGACAAGCAAGAGGATATGCTATTATCCATGGGAAAATAGCCCAGGAGAAGACAAAGTGGCTTCCTAACAAACTGCGAGATATTACTGGAAGCTTGGGTTGCAGAGAGGATATTGAAAGCAGGGACCTGAAAGCACCCTCTTAAGTTTCAGGATCCATCTTCGAAGACGGCAGCCCTTCTATAACAAGGAAAAGCCCTGACTCCTCACATCAGTCAGAGCCCCTGCCCAATGTCACCTATGCATCTCGCCCCTCTGCTCTCTCTGCCCTTTTATGGGATACCAGTGGAGCTGGCTGTGTTAGATAATCTCCGCTCTCTGACAGCCACGTCTGTGCTATTCTCATCCGTCTCTCCCTGTCTGACATCAATGATTTCTTTGTGGGTCAAGGCCTGACCTGGATCTCTTGAAACCCGGTCTGTACCTTTTCTCACCCACAGGATGCCAGTTCATCTTGCTCTGCTTACCTCTTGATGACTGACTCATCTGGGGGTGGAGTGGGGAGGCCAGCCACACCTTAAACATGTGCCTCTTGGATTTTGGAGATTTAACGGCTCTGTACTTTGCATCTGATTTTGACTATTTCAACCAATGGAAGGAGAGAGATGAGAATAAAGCTACTTGTTGACACTTCGTCATTTCATATCAGGAACCAGAAAATGAAAAAAAGACCTATCTGTTTTTTTTTTTTTTTTTGGTGGTGGGCTTCTCCCTTTCACTTGTTCTGTGTTTCTCAGCTAATTTCCTGCCAGGACAATTTCAGGTTCAACCTGCTTTTTAAAGTTATGAATCATACCCGTGACTCAAAGCCAATTTTAGTAGAGAAGAAAAGCTAAGCTGGAGGTCTATAAAGAATCAAACCTAGTAGGAAATATGAATTGTTATTTTTGGGACTTTTGGCAAACACCCACTAAAGCCTTATTCATTCATTCAGGAAAAATATGTTGAAGACATGCTCAATGGATGGTATAACATAAAAAAGCAGTTAAATACTTTTCTCTGAAAGATGCATACATTTTTTAAAAATTGAATTCTTATTTTTTCAAGGAGTGAAACAAAACTTAGAAGTAGTAGTTACTATAAATTTGTCAAGTGTGTTGCTATTGAAGAGAAAAAGAGGGCTGGGCATGGTGGCTCATGCCTGCAATCTCAACACATTGGGAGGCTAAGGTGGGCGGATCACTTGAGGTCAGGAGTTCGAGACCTGCCTGGCCAACATGGTGAGACCTCATCTCTACTAAAAATCCAAAAATTAGCCGGGCGTGGTGGTGCACGCCTGTAATCCCAGCTAGTCAGGAAACTGAGACATGAAAATTGTTTGAACCTGGGAGGTGGAGGTTGCAGTGAGCTGACCATGCCACTGCACTCCAGCCTGGGCAGCAGAGTGAGACCCTGTCTCAAAAAAAAAAAAAAAAAAAATAGAGAGAGAGAGAGAAATTATGGAGTTCCTCAACTAAGAACTAGGATGATGAATTCATAACATTAAACATTTATTTTCTAAATCTTAGAGCTGGAGAACACCTCATCGATGATCTCATCAATTGTACACACAACTTTTCAACTTCAGTAATGAGAAAAAAAGGGAGGGTGAATGACTTGCTTGAAGTTGCACAGTTGCTCAGCCTGTGGTAAAATCAGGCCTGGAGTCTGGATCTCCCATCTTTCTATGAGTGAGTGCTCTCTCCAGGAACAATCGTGATAGCTATTATTCATCAATTATGCAAGCAAGGCACTTTCTCTTGTGCAATACTACTTAATAGTCATACCTCAGAAAAGGCAAGAATCTGATTCCCAAGGTCACATTCTTTCCATTTGTCAGCTCCACTTTGCCCTGCGCTGCAGTGCTGGGAAGGGCACTGCTGTCACCTTTTCTTAAGCAGTCAAGACCAAATGGCAAAAATGAGAATCTGTCTCCACAATGATGTTTGCTTGTCCACTACTTTGTTTCTTCATTTCTTCCATCTTTCATTCTCTGTGCAAAGTGTTGAGTTAGGTGCCATGGAAGATTGAAAAACAAACAAAAAAAGATAAGATATAGACCTACCCCTTAATATATCCAACGTCTAAAAGTGGATATAGGTCAGGCACAATGGCTCACTCCTATAATCCCAGCACTGTGAGAGGCCAAGGCAGGAGGATCGCTTAAGCCCAGGAGTTTGAGAGCAGCCTGAGCAACAAGGAGAGATCCCATCTCCACACACACACACAAAAAAATTAGCTGGGCATGGTGGTGTGCACCTGTAGTCCTAGCAACTTGGGAGGCTGAAGCAGGATGATTCCTTGATTCCAGGAGTTCAAGGCTGCAGTGAGCTATGATTGCACCACTGCACTCCAGACTGGGTGACGAAGAGAGACTCTGTCTCAATAAATAAATGAAAGGGAACATAAGACTTGTTCACAAATAACTATAAGATAAAATTTAATAAAACATATAAAAGAAGTAGATAATGTCATAGAAATTCCTGTGTTGGAGGAAAATAAAACTCTGGAAAGGAAGCCAGACATGGTGATGTGTGCCCGTAGTCTCATCTCAGCTACTTGGGAGGCTGAGGCATGAGGATCACTTGAGACCGGTAGTTGAAGTCCAGCTTGGGCAACATAGTGAGACTAAATCTTAAAAAAAAAAAAAAAAAAGGGACTCTGGGAAGGAGATATGGAGAAATCTTGGAAAGATGAAGCATTGCTTTACTCTTTGGTGAAAGTGATTATATCCTTCGGGCAATTTTCTTCTTTGAGAATGGCTATAAGGCTTTATCAAAGAATAATTTGGTTTTCAAATTTTTATTGTATTTTGACAAATTATAATTGTATATATTTATGGAGTATAAAGTGATCTAATGATACATGTATATAATGTGGGATAATTAAATCCAGCTAATTAACATATCCATCATCACAAATAATTATCGCATTTTGTGTGAGAACATTTGAAATTTACTTTCTTAGCAATTTTGAAATACATGATGTAGTGTTATTAACTATAGTCACTACACTGTGCAAATATGTCTCAAAAACTTGCTCTTCTTGTCTAACTGAAACTTCTTACCCTTTGGCCAATATCTCCCCATTCTGCCAAGCCCTAGCCTTGTAACCACCATTCTACTCTGTCTTTCTAGAAGTTCAACTGTTTTGGATCCCACAGGTAAGAGAGAAATGCAGTCTTTGTCTTTCTGTGCCTGGCTATGGCTTATTTCACTTAGTGCAATGTCCTCCAGGTTCATTTCATGTTGTTGCAAATGATAGGATTTCTTTATTTTTAAAGGCTGAATAGTAATCCATTGTAGGTACCTATTACATTTTCTTTATCCATTCATCCATTTATAGACACTTAGTTTGATTCCACGACTTGCCATTGTGAATAAGGCTGCAGTTAACATGGGAATGCAGATAACTCAACTCTTCGACATACTAATTTCAAATCCTTTGTATCTATACCTACAAGAGGAATTACTGCATCATATCATAATTTTATTTTTAGTGTTTTGAGGAACCTCCGTAGTGTAGTTTTCCGTAATGGCTGTACTAATTTACATTCCCACCAACAGTGTACAAGGATTCCGTTTTCTCCACAACCTCATCAACACTTGTTACCTTTTGTCCTTTTGATAATAGCTATTCTAAGTGTGAGATATCTCATTGTGTTTTTAATTTGCATTTTCCTAATGATTAGTGATGTTAAGCATTTTTTGTGTATCTGTTGGCCGTTTTTATGTCTTCTTTCAAGAAATATCTATTAAGATCCTTTGCCCATTTTTTAAATCAGGTTATTTGTTTTTTTTTTCCTGCCTCAGGTTTATTTGTACAAACAGCACAGGAGGACCCCAGCCCCATGCAGATGGCAGCCCGGAGGTGGGGGTGGGGGGTCGCACCAGTCCTTCTGTCCTCACGTTGGCACACAGAGATACCTACTCTGTAGCCTTTGTAGTGGCCTGGGCACCTTTGGGAGCCTGA
Organism: Piliocolobus tephrosceles; assembly: GCF_002776525.5. Lineage (NCBI taxonomy): Eukaryota > Metazoa > Chordata > Mammalia > Primates > Cercopithecidae > Piliocolobus > Piliocolobus tephrosceles. Next base: position 148,260,422 of record NC_045438.1, read on the forward strand.
GCTGGAATTGAAGCTGGAGCTGCAGCCTGAGCCTTGGTTTGATCCTTGGCCTTGGCCTTTGGCCGGCACAGCCGGAGCCCTTTGGCAATGCGAGCACCAGCATGCTTCCCAAGCTTGGGGTGGGCAGTGTAGGCAAGTCGATCAAGCTTGCGGCTAACACCCTTTGGGATCTTGGGCTTAACCTCCTTGGGCTTTACGAGGGCCTTGACAGCCTCGGCACGTGCACTCATGGCCTTGGCATTGTTGGCCTGCATCTTCTTTAGGCCCTTCTTGTTGTGCTTCTTGGCAAAGCGCATGTTCCTCAGGAACTTGGGGTCCACCCCCTTAAGAGATTCGTATCTTTGTGATCGGGGTTTCTTGATACCATTTCTGTGCCATTTTCGGGACTGGTTGTGTGTGGTGTGGTTCTTGGACTTGGCCATGTCTGCACACAGTCGGTCACCCGTCCTCTCCGCAGCCCGCGCCCCGCCGCCGCTCGTAAGTCGCGGATGGCATTCAGGTTATTTGTTTTCTAACATTTTTCTTAGTGGAGTCTTCAGGGTTTTGTATATATAAGGTCATGTCAGCAAACAGTGAAAATTTTACTAACTTTCTTTTCTATTTGAATGTCTTTTATTTCTTAAAGAATAATTTAAAATAATGAACTTAAGGGGAAATCTAGATTTTCCAAATAGATCCTTGGAAAATAATAAAAACTTCTTAACTTCTAGACAGTCCAATCTTATAGGATGTAAAAATTCAGATGCTAACTAAAATTTAGTTAATAGCAGAACACAAATTTTTATTACATTTACTGAGCTTTCACCTTGAGTTATATAACTTTGAACAAATTGGTGGATAAGTAAATATTCAGATTTTGACGGAAATGAATAAAAAGTGAGTTGAATAGAAAGATTTTGATTGGACAAAAGCAGCACTTTGTTTTTTGGCTTTTTTCTTTCTTTTTGTTTATTTCTTTAGCACTGTGCTACATTGCAACGCTAAATGGTTACTCTATGAGAAAATATAATATAAAACCAAATATCTTAACTTGTGAAATTACACAAGACCTCCATGATGTCTTTGGGCATTTTAAACCGTAATAATTTTTTTTTTTTTTTCCCAGAGATGGAGTCTCGATCTGACACCCAGGCTGGAGTGCAGTGGTGCAATCTCAGCTCACTGCAAGCTCCGCCTCCCAGGTTCACTCCATTCTCAGGCACCCACCACCATGCCCAGCTAATTTTTGTATTTTTAGTAGAGACGGGGTTTCATCATGTTAGCCAGGATGATCTCTATCACCTGACCTCGTGATCCGCCCACCTCGGCCTCCCAAAGTGCTGGGATTACAGGTGTGAGCCATCATGCCCAGCAAACCTTAATAATTTAGATTGAAGGCAGGTAGAAATTTTGAAGCAAATATAGATCCACTTTTTGTTCACAACCTACCAGTACTCAATGAAAAACTCTAATTCTGGGTTTGAGATTCTTTGAAAAAGGAAAAAGAATGGCACCATAAATGAGAAAGAACATATGGCCCTATCAGTAGTTAAATTAAAACCCATAGAACACAATAATAGAATTTTCACTTTGCCTTTAAACGCTCCTTTCAGATTATTACCGCTATGTTCACAACCTAGGTATTTAAGTTTAAAGTTAAAAAAATGATAACGTGACTTCAAGAACAGGGAGAAACAGGACTTCAACTACATCTGTGATATTTTATTTCCTTGGAAACATGTGAAATAAACATGGGGAAATGGGAACATTTATTAAATCTGGATGGTGGTAACTGAGAGCCTGTTATTTTCTTCTCCCTGCTTTCTTGACTGTTTTGAAATGCCTTATAATAAAAACACCTGCACACAGGCTTTCTGAAGACCTGATCATTTTTATAAGCCATCAAATCATTCCACTTCTTTTATCATTGTTTTGATTTACCACTGAGGAAATTACACCACAAAAATGACAGTGTAGAGTGACTAGGACTTCCAACCAATTAGCAGAGATAGGGAAAGTGACCAGTAGGAGTCGACAATCTGGAGGGGTAAAAATTTGTTTGTTCCTCAGGTCCCTCCAAAGCTTGTTGAGGGGATTGCTGCTAGATGCGTGGTGTAGGCGGGGCAGACAGGCATGATGGGTAATCCTCCCCGGGAACAGGTTCCCTCACTGCTGGGCGTTGGCTGGGATACTTCTGAGGTGATTTGGCTGCCACAGGACCTAAGAATGCCTTTTCAAGAGTCTAGCTAAGGGAGTCTCACCCACAAAACTGGGGGAACATCTCAAACACTTCGTGAAATATCACATCAAGTTTAGATTTTCAGAGGTGAAAGGAAGAAAGGTCAAACATATGATACCAAGGGACATCTGACTATCTTTTAATTATATTTTGTCCTCTTTCAGGCTCATAATGTAGTTTTGATGTGGGGGCAGGAGATTTAGTTGCAGCAGGCCCTACCTAAAAGGATGGTGGTTAAGTTGAAGCACCTTAGAAGCTGTCCAAATCTCCCATGACACGTTCAGTCCACCGCGAACATTCTGCGACTTGGCAGTTGTACCCAGTACAATTTATTATATGGTAGGCTTAGGGTTCCTCTTGGCTACCTGATAGAGTACCAGGCAAATTCATGAAATAGGTAAGCAGTGCTTTTTTTTTTTTTTTTTTTGAGACAGAGTCTCACTCTGTCACCAGGCTGGAATGCAGTGGTGAGATCTTGGCTCACTGCAACCTCGGCCTCCTGGGTTCAAGCAATTCTCCTGCCTCAGCCTCCCAAGTAGCTGGAATTACAGGTGTGCACCACCACGCCCAGCTAATTTTAGTATTTTTAGTAGAGACGGGGTTTCGCCATGTTGGCCGGGCTGGTCTCGAACTCCTGGCCTCAAGTGATCCACCCACCTTGGCCTCCCAAAGTACTGGAATTACAGGGGTGAGCCACTGCACCCAACCAGTAAGCAGTATTTTTAATAATTGATATGAGAGATTGAGTGCTTCTAACAAAACAGTTACTGCAGTATTTCTTTGTGTGCCTTGTTTAATTCTTACACTATACTTTAAGATGGGTAGTTTCTTCCCTACCTAAATTATAAAGAATCAGAAGCTCAAATAATTTGACAAAAGTCACATGACAAATGGTGGAGACAGGATTTGAACATAGGACTGTCTAATGCAGCAGGCATACTCTTTTAAAATATCCCATGCTATCTCCCCATCTTTCACGACCATTTGGGAGTCTTTAGTCTTACCTTATTCTCTTTAGGAGGTGGGGGTGGGTACATGGAGAAGGAGTAGCTACATAGTGGCAGCTTTAGGGCTGAAATGGGATGTCTCTCCTCCTCTCCAAAAATGGTTGTCTGAATTCTGTATCTACATGTCTTTTGGGGGACATTGTCCATCACTGTGTAGCACCCACTCTCCCAGTCTATTAGCTATATCCCTCTCTGTACAATGTGTGCAAATCTCTCTTATTTTTCAGGAAGCTTCCATATGACACTGTATTTCCCTTTAACTACCACCCAATGTGGTAGCTACTCCCACATGTGGCAAGTGAGTACTTGAAATATGGCGAGTGTAACTGAGGGGCTGCATTTAAGATTTCAGAAATGGAAACAGTACAAAATATTTTTCTTCTCTCTCTCTCTCTCTTTTATTTTTGCAGACATAGAGTCTCGCTTTGTTGCCCAGGTTGGTCTCAAACGCGTGACCTCAAGTGATCAAGTGATCCACCTGCCCTGGCCTCCCAAAGTGCTGGGATTACAGGCATGAGCCACCAAGCCCAGCCAAAAATATCTGTCCATTAAACTCAACTCTACCATTTTGGACTGTATTCCACTCTACATCACATAAGACATTATTGTATGTCAGTGGACGTGTTGAGTGTGTTCATCATCTAGCATTATACGTAAGCACTTCATCTATCTAGTCTGTCAATGGATTGATTCAGTTTCACTTTTTTTTTTTTGAGACAGAGTCTTACTCTGTTGCGCAGGCTGGAGTGTAACGGTGTAATCTCAGTTTACTGCAATCTCCGCCTCCCAGGTTCAAACAATTCTCCTGCCTCAGCCTCCTGAGTAGCTGGGATTACAGGCGTGTGCCACCACACCTGGCTAATTTTTGTAGCTTTAGTTGAGGTGGATTTTTACCATGTTGGCCAGGCTGGTCTCAAACTCCTGACCTCAGGTGATCTGCCCACCTCGGCCTCCCAAAGTACTGGGATTCCAGGCATGAGCCACTGTGCCCAGCCTCAGTTTCAGTTATTTTTTACATGCACCCCTGTGTTTACATGCACACAGTAACATGTTTATTTGAATATTTTATTCAGAGAGCATAGGTTACAGAGATACCTATGCAAATCATAGTTGATAATTAAACTGAAATATTATTTTAATTATGATATCTTTAAATAATTTATCTAGTTTTTTATCTTATTGTATCAGCTGGGATTCTCCAGAGAAATAGAGCCAATGGGAGATATATGTTTATTATAAGGAATTGGCTCAGCAATCACAGAGATCAAGAAGCCCCAGGATCTGTAGTCAGCAAGCTGGAGATCCAGGAGAGCTGGTGGTTTAGAGCCAGTTTGAGTTTGAAGGTCTGAGAACTGGGAAAGCCAATGGTGTTAAGTGGCACACGGACCATTTCTAAGTAGTCCAGGCAGAGCTCTCTGGCCTTTAATGTGAAAGAATAAATTCAACTCAACACAAATAAATAGGACTCCAGGAAGTTGAGAATGTGGGAACTGCTTTTGGCAATTTCACTTGAGGTGACAGTCATTCTGGAGGACAGCCTGGCAATAGGTAACATGAATTGTGAGAGGATCACAGATTTGGACCCAGTGAGGATTTATCTAAGGAATGATCTCAAAGATTTTTTTAAACCTGCATATTCAAATACATTTATAGCAGAGATGTTGAAAACAGGGGAAATTGCAGGTAACTTTCATGTTCAAGAGGCAGGTAAAACTTAAATAAACAGATACAACCTCTTCATGAAATACTAAATAGTCAGTAAAATGAATAATTTTGAAGCCACGTTTTTCTGTGGAAAAGTGTATGCGACTTTAATGCTCATTTCCCCCTTAATTTTAGGGGCTCATTGTTTCAGATATGTGACATGTGAGCCAAAACCATGGTATAGTTCCTCAAAATCATCATATTATCCCCAAGGCACTATTGAGCAACACAGAATTTCTGACAGTCTTGTGGAAATTAAAACTGAAAGTTCTTTTCTCCAGTCTTTACTGCCATATTTTATTCTCCACTCTTTAATTTTTTTTTTCTTTTTTTTGAGACAGAGTCTGGCTCTGTCGCCCAGGCTGGAGTGCAGTGGCATGATCTTGGCTCACTGCAACCTCCACCACCTAGGTTCAAGCAATTCTCCCACCTTAGCCTCCCGAGTAGCTGGGATTACAGGCACCCGCCATCATGCCAGGCTAATTTTTCTATTTGTGTAGAGACGGGGTTTCACCATGTCGCCCAGGATGGTCTTGAACTCCTGACCTCAGGTGATCCACCCGCCTCGGCCTCCAAAGTGCTGGGATTATAGGTGTGAGCCACCGCCCCCAGCCTCATTCTCCACTCTTAAGAGACACACTGACACAGCAGCTTACTGTGTACCTTCTAGACCTTTTATGCATATACAAACCATAATAACAATAAATACAAACATATCTTTTTCTCTGTACATAAATTGGCACACACTATACTCAGTACTCTGCAACTTGCATTTTTCATGTAATAATATATCATAGAAACCTCTGTAACTGTACAGATCTGTTTCCTTTTAATGGCTGCATGTTCATGTTCATGTTCATGTTCATGTTCATGTTCATGTTCATGTTCATGCAGCCACTAAAAGAAAACAGATCACCAGGTGTGGTAACTCATGCCTATAATCCCAGCACTTTGGGAGGCCGAGGCGGGTGGATCACTTGAGATCAGGAGTTCAAGACCAGCCTGGCCAACATGGTGAAACCCTGTCTCTGCTAAAAGTAGAAAAACAATTAGCTGGGCATGGTAGCACACACCTGTAATCCCAGTACTCAGGAGGCTGATCCAGGAGAATCGCTTGAACTCAGGAGGCGGAGCTTGTAGTGAGCTGAGATCCGGCCATTGCACTCCAGCGTGTGTGACAGAGCGAGACTCTGCCTCAAAAAAAAAAAAAAGGAAACATTTCTATAGATTCACAGAGGTTTCTATGATATATTAAATATCATCAATGCCTAAATATAGATATGCTGAATATCCATTGATGAGTATGCTAAATACCCATCCATGCCTATGACTGAGTAAATTATTATACAATATTAATTATTATACAATAATTTACTCAATCGTAGGCGCTGATGGGTATTTAGGATATTTCTAATTTTTTATTAGAAATTTTTATTTCTACTTTTTATCTGTTAATCAATGCTGTAGAGCATCACACTGATTCATTACATCTGTGATATCATACTGGTCAGGAAGGATGAGTAAGAGGTGGCTTGTGCCAGTTGGAAGCCTTGGTGAGACCCATGTACTCCAGAAAATGGGAAATAAATCCTACAAAGATCCAGAGAGCTGCCAATTCAGGAAGATTTTTAGAGGTCTAGTGGACAGGAGTGTATTGGTACATATCTTCCAAAGTAAAGGCAGATTGCTGCACCTTGTGTCCCCTAACACGAAGAAGGAAGCACAGTGCCTGGTTGGCCTCTATGAATTCTAGAGGCAACATATTCTACACCTGGGAATATGGCTATGACTCACACCCAGGAGGCCCGAAGACCTACGAACTCTCAAAATTGGTCCACCAGGGCCTCTTTCCAAGAGAGTACTCCACTTTGAAGAAAAAGTGATGGTAGTGAGTGCACAGGAATAAGAGAGAATAATAAAGAGAAGATCTAGATACATGTGAGAGAGGACACACCCAAGAAATCTCAGAAAGCAGGTCACTTGATTTTTGAACACTGTATTCATTACATTCTGTTGCTTTCAGGTAACAGAAGTGAGGGTCCTATGCAGTTAGAAAAGCTACCCTGAACCATGCCTCCTTCTAAAAGTTCAGCAAACCAATTTCACATAAAATGAGTGTGGGAAATTGATAGCAACCAATTCCTACACAAAGCTATTATAAGAAAAAAGATAACGAAGAGCAAAATAATGTCCCTACAGACAATGAAAGCATGGCAGAAAGCCATGTCCACAGAGAAGATCAAAATTGTAATCTATTTCATAATGAACTAAAAGGCAATAAGAAAGTTGTACAAAACGGTGAAAAAATAACACAAATCAGAATTTTTTAAAACTTAGAATGTAGTCACAGAACTAAGGAAAGAGCTTGAAAGAAAATAATTTCTTAAATGAAAACTAAACAAGAAAAAATGCAAGCACAAACTCCTTAAAAGAAATAGAAGATGGAAAGGGAAAACGTTTTTAAAGGTTAAAAAATGAAGAAATATATGAAAAAACAAAGAGAAACTGATAAATATTGAAGATAGGCAAAGAGGATATAAAATATGGCTAATAGGAGTTTCTGGAAAAAAATACAAAAGCTAGGGAATAGAACAACTACCACAAATTATAGTTCAAGAAAACTGTATGAAATAGAAAAAGAATTGAAATTCTATATTGAAGAAAGTGCATTGCACGTTTGAGAATATTGACCCAGAATGGCCAACACTAAGACATATTTTAGTAAAAGTACAGGATTACAGGGAGAAAAAGAAAGAAAATCCTTTGGGCCTCTAGCCAATAAGATCATGTTATTCATAAGGGAAAGAAACTGAGATTATCATTTTTCAACACCACTACTTTACGTTAGAAGAAAATGGAGTCAACATTTTAAATACTCAAGGACAGAAAATTAGAGCCAAGAATTTTATATCCAGGAAAAATGAATTTTAAGTATGAAGGGTATAGACAATCTGTTTTCAACTTGTGAGAACTTGGAGAATATTATATTCATGAAACAGTGATCAACTCGTAGCAATAAGCATCTTTACAGCCCAGATTGTGGTCTTGAAATGCCATTTCCCTCTAAAAGAAACTGGGGAAGCTTTTGATCCAGGAACATGGGATGAGATGAGTTTTGCCTAGCTAAATCAGTGGCAAACATTTTTTGCAAACAAGTCATGGGAGGAAGTAGATGTTATAATGTGATATGTGGGTTATTCTGTTGGAGGAGGCTACAGAAAGGATGAGACAAAGGTTTGGTTTTATAAAACAGTCTCATCACGTTGATTTGTTTGGTCACTAACTTAAAAACATGCCCCAGGATGCCCTGAACCTGGGAATTTTGTTTTTGGAGATACGCAAACTCCTCCTGAAATCATCTTTCTGGTTTACCTGGTGCTTGGTATGGAATAATGAAGTTTCAGTGTTTGGCTCTGATAAGGAGAGAAGGACCAGTATATATTAGGCTGAAAAGTTACCTTTAAAAATTGAAAAAGTGCTTAGATACAGCTTAAGAGCTGCAGAATTATCTGGAATGTTTTATACACAACATCAATAAAGGTAATTACAAAATGTGTACATCATATGTTTTTAAAGACTTTTTTGCTCACATTTCCTTACATGTTGTTCCTGAAGGTCTTTGACCCAGAGCTTAGATGAGATTTATGGGGAGAGTGGCATAGGCAATTTGGGAAGGAAAGAGGGAGGAGAAGAAAGGTGCCTGCTAGGTGAATGTCAGCCCTCAGTTTAAAGGTCAATTTGGGGTAAGTAGGCTCAGGTGGAGTCAGGGAGGAGTAGCTCAGTGCAGGAATGAGGGTGTTCCGCACCTTAATCAGTTCCAGGAAAGCCTGGCCCAGTATTTTTTTTGTGTTTAGAGTTGCCTGTCTGGTGCATTTTGATTCAGCTTCCAAGTCATCATCTTTTCTGATGTGGCTCTCAGTCTCTCAGCAAGCTCAACCCTAGTCTTCCCCTCCTTGGATTTAATAAGACTTTTTGTTTTCCTGAGAAAGGGTCTTGCTTTGTCGCCCAGGCTGGGGTACAGTAGTGTGATCATAGCTCACTGCAGCCTTCAACTTCTGTGCTCCAGCAATCCTCCCACGTCAGCTTCCTGAGTCACTGGGACTATAGGCACATGCATCTATGCCTGGCTAATTTTTTAAATTTTTTGTAGTGAAGGTGTCTCACCATGTTGCCCAGGTTGGTCTCAAACACCTGGCCTCAAGTGATCCTCCTGCCTCAGCCTCCCAAAGGGCTGGGATTACCGGCATGAACCACAGCACCCAGCCTAATAAGGCTCTTTATCTCTTCCTCATGTGCCTTCCTTTGAGAGTGCTGTTCTTTGGCAGCACTCAGATACTTCAGGTTCTAGCCCATCAGTCTGGTCTCTTTATCCATCTCTCAACAACAGCACTTTGTCCTCCCAAGTCCTACACAGCCACCACCAACACCAAACTCTTTTCCCTACTTCTGGTGTACCTCACTTGGCAAGTGCTGAGCGTCTGTGAGTTCAAGTACCTGGAACTTGGCCAGGCACGGTGGCTCACTCCTGTAATCTTGGCACTTTGGGAGGCCAAGGCAGATGGATCACCTGAGGTCAGGAGTTCAAAACCAGCCTGGCCAACACGGTGAAACCCCATCCCTACTAAAAATACAAAAAAACTAGCCGGGCATGGTGACAGCCCTATAATCCAGCTACTTAGGAGGCTGAGGCAGGAGAATTGCTTGAACCTGGGAGGCGGAGGTTGCAGTGAGCCAAGATCACGCCACTGCACTCCAGCCTGGGCAACAGAACGTGACTCTGCCTCAAAAAATAAAATAAAATAAAATAAAATAAAATAAATAAAAAATAAATAAATTACCTGTGATTCCACCTTTTCTCTGTCTCTCATCAAGCCTAATTGCAATAACCTTCAAACTTCCCTCTTTCCTCAGCAACTTTCTCAGCCTCATCTAGGTTTTACAGAATGGTAGCCAGGTACCCATGAGCTCTCAAGATAGGATTTTAAAATAACATGATCTTTAATAAATCAATGTTGTTTACTTTGAAATGCTTTACCTTGAGAAACTACAAAGATAGCCTAGGGCTGCTGCTGTTATTCACATGTTTTTGGGATTCTCCTTATGAATCCAAAATATATTCTGGAAATTTTTTGGACATCATTGGATGGTAAAAGACCATCATCTGTGGACAGGCATGATTTTTAGAACAATTGAAGTTATTTCGAGCCCAGGATGGTAAATAAAGTTGCACAATCAAATGAATCACATGTCCGATTGAGATATAGACAATAAAAAGAGTCTGATTTTATGGAATGGGTGCAGTTCCATGCTGCGTAAGAACAGACCCTATATTGAGCCTACGATTTAAAGGCCCATGCACATATCACAAATACACAAAAAAAACAAAAAACAAAAAAACGAACAAACAAAACCCACACTGAGCCTCTGTCACTCAAGGTCCAGTGCTCAGCCCTGACACAGTACAGTTCATAACCTTAAAACATCTGCCATCATGATTAGCACTGATCAGGCCCCAGGATAATACTTCAGAAAAATTCCTGCACAATATCCTTGATACCTTTGCAACAAAAGGCAACTGTGTCTGAACACTGTGTGGCTTTTCCTCTGCCGACTCTGCTTTGGAGAACCCAGTGGTTTTGAGTAACAGAAATGCTCAAAAGATAAACTGAGAGAAAAGATAAATGAATGACCCCATCAAACACATTTTCTCAGAGCTGAATGCAGTAGCTTCTTGTGTAAGAAAGTATCATTTCTTATTTGTGTCTAGCGTCTACCTTCACCCATCTCTTCATGTTACAGTGTTTGAATGAGGAGGTTGTTCACAAGAATTACCCATGGTGGCTGGGAAATATTTCAAAATATTAAGCACTTTATATATATATATATATATGTAGGTCTAGATGTAACATGTATGAAGTATGAGGCTAAATCTTTACAATAGCAGCTACAGTCGTCCCACCTTATTTGAGGGGAATATGTTCCAAGACCCCCAGTGGATGCCTGAAACTGTGGATAGACTGAACCCCAACCAAGAAATGCCAAGGTCATATTTTTGATATGGACAGGAGGCAGGAAAATACTGGGTAGAAGAGGGCAATTCCCCAGTGAAGGCCCCACCTTCAGGCCTGGAAACTGTGGCCCTAAATGAGAAGAGTTACCCCTGTTTTCTCACCCACATGTTGCCTTTTTGGCCCACCCTGCCACCCTATCCTGTGCCTATATAAACCCCAGACCTCAACTGGCAAAGAGACAAGTGGCTGAACATTGAGAGGAGAAGAAGCAACTGAGCGTCGGAGACTACGGATAGACGCGGCTTAACTTCAGAAGGCAAGACCTTGGAGGGGAGCCTGGCTGGAGACAGGGCTTAGGCTGTCTTAGGGCCTGGCCGGGCTTAGGGACATATCACCTTCTTGCACCATCCCCTTTCCAGCTCCCCTTCCACTGACAGCCACTTAATAAAATCCTCTGCATTCATCACCTTGCAAACTGTTCGTGCAACCTGATTATTCCTGGATGCTGAACAAGAACTTGGGTGTCAAAAAGGCAGGTGGAGAAGGCTGTCATACTGACTCTCCACTGAGCTGTCAATGCTTAGCTGTCCATGGATGGCAAAGCTAAAAGAGCATTAATTGCAACACACCCCTAGATGCTGGCTTGCAAGCTCCCTCCCATGAGGGGTTGAACCCAGTTGGTTCCAGGGAGTGAAGTTCGTCCTTGCTGGCACCAAAGTGGCCTGCTAGACTCAGCCGGTGTACTCCAGTTCCTGCCCATGAAAGGGTCAAGGGAATAATTCTGTCTCATTTTCACTTAAAGGAAGGACTTTATGGCTTCTCTTGGCATATCTGAATTGCCAGCATCACTTCTCTTGCCCTTTAACACCATTATTAAATAAAATAAGGGTTACTGGAATACAAGCACTGCTGTCCTGGGATGGTCCATCTGAGAGCTGAGATGGCTACTAAGTGATAATGAGTGGGGAGCATGTACAGCAAGGAGACAGCTGGACAAAGGAAGCACCGAGGTCCTGGGTAAGACAGAGATTTCATCATCCTACTTAGACGGGTGCACAGTTTTAAACTTCTATATTGTTTATTTCTGAAATGTCATATTTAGTATTTTTGGGCCGTGGGTGACCCCAGGTAACTGTAATCTCAGAAAGTGAAATCCCAGATAAGGGGGACTACTGTAGATGGATATTGAAGACTAGAATCATGAATAGTTATAAATTTATAAAAATTGAATAATGTTTAATTACAATATGGAAAAATAACAAAAATGTCAACTTTACACAATTTGATTTAAAATTTAATACTTATTATTATAATTTATAATTTGTCACTGATTTCTACAGATGACTTTTTTTAAGTTTGGAAGAAAAATGACGTTTTTGGAAAGCTTACAGGCAAATCATGTTTTTTATTTTAACTGTTACTTTATATTTTTATGAAAATGCATTCAACTGATACTTTGACTACAAATGTACTTCATTTTTAATCCTTTAAATCATTACCAAGAATAGAACACAAACTTGATTAGTACAACTACTGATGTTTGCTGATAGGCATGAAAGAAAAATAACTTTTCTGAAATAACTTATAAATTTTATATACCATATTTAACTTTGTACTCATCCAAATTTGCCAACCCATCGACAAAATATCCAAACTTATGCAATAGTTATTAAACTAAGTTGCCCTTGATATTTTGCTGACTTTCAGGCATATAAAAAACAAGGATTTAAGGCTGAACAAGGTGGCTCACGCCTGTAATCCCAGCACTTTGGGAGGCCTAGGCAGGCAGATCAGTTGAGGTCAGGAGTTCAAGGCCAACTTGGCCAACATGGTGAAACCCCGTCTCTACTAAAAATACAAAAAAAATAGCAGGGTGTGGTGGCGCACACCTGTAATCCCAGCTACTTGGGAGGCTGAGGCAGGAGAATCGCTTGAACTGGGGAGGTGGAGGTTGCGGTGAGCTGAGACAGCACCACTACACTCCAGCCTGAGCGAAAAAGCGATACTCCATCTCAAACAGAAAACAAAAAACATGGCTTTACACATAGTTTTCTTTTTTTTATTACAAAGGTATATTTGTCAAATGAGAAGAATGGAATATATTTTATTTAATTTTATTTTGATTTATAACTTTTAATTATTTAGACCTAAGGTATGTGGGTCTCAAGTTGTGCTCTTGTTCCAGGCTCTGCAAATGCTAAGGTTGGGTCTGGAGATTATAACAAACAAGTTCTGGTACTGTTCTGAGCACTGCCATCTGAGTAGTAATATTTCCAGAGATGACCACTGAGGTCCACGTTCACTGGCAGATATACATTTATTTTTAAAATATTCATATTTATTTTTCTTTCTAGCAATACCTATATATCACTGGTCATGCACTTCATCATAAACAATAGATATATGCATTCCAAAAAGATAATGTATAAACTAAATTTCCTTCTCCCTTCCTTCCTTCCTTCCTTCCTTCCTTCCTTCCTTCCTTCCTTCCTTCCTTCCTTTCTTTCTCTCTCTCTCTCTTTCTTTCTCTCTCTCTCTCTCTCTTTCTTTCCTTCTTTCTTTCTTGAGAAGGAGTTTTGCTCTTGTTGCCCAGGCTGGAGTGCAGTGGCACCATCTCAGCTCACTGCAACATCTGCCTCCTGGGTTCAAGTGATTCTCCTGCCTCAGCCTCCTGAGTAGCTGGGATTACAGGCGTGTACCACCATGCTTGGCTAATTTTGTATTTTTAGTAGAGACAGGGTTTCACCATGTTGGTCAGGTTGGTCTTGAACACCTGACCTCAGGTGATCCACCTGCCTTGGTTTCCCAAAGTGCTGGGATTACAGGCATAAGTCACCTTGCCCAGCTGACTAAATTTCTTAAGTAATTTAAAAGGCTCGCTATTTGAAATATTGCTTGTGCGTGCTTGCTTTCTTTCTTTCTTTCTTTCTTTCTTTCTTTCTTTCTTTCTTTCCTTCCTTCCTTCTTTCTCCTTCCTTCCTTCCTTCTCTCTCTTTCTTTCCTTTCTTTTCTTTTCTTTTCCCCTTCCTTCCTTCCTTCCTTTTTTCCTTCCTTCCTTTTTTCCTTCCTTCCTTCCTTCCTTCCTTCCTTCCTCTCTCTCTCTCTTTCTCTCTTTCTCTCTCTCTTTCTTTCTCTCTTTCTCTCTTTCTTGTTTTACTTGTTTCCCAAGCTGGAGTTCAATGGCATGATCTCGGCTCACTTCATGAAACCTCTGCCTCCCATATTCAAGCGATTCTCCTGACTCTGCCTCCTGGGTAGCTGGGATTACAGGCATGAGCCATGACACCCGGCTAATTTTTGTATTTTTAGTAGAGATGGGGTTTCACCATGTTGACCAGGCTGGTCTTGAACTCCTGGCCTCAAGAGATCCACCTGCTTTGGCCTCCCAAACTTTTCAGATTACAGGCGTGAACCACTGTGCCCAGCCTGCTTGTGATCAATTTCAAAGCACAGACTCTAAAAGTCAAGTTATCATCTTCTTAGTATACGTATTTTTGAAAATTCATGCTTACAACAACAGCAGCTCAACCCTGAATGCATAGTAGCATCACCTAGGGAGGGTTTTAAAAATACTGATATTCTGGTTCCAGCCTAGGAGATTTTGATATACCTGATCTGGGATAGGGTTCAGGCATGAGTTCCTTTCCCCTTCCCCTTCCCCTTCCCTTCCCTTCCTTTCCTTTCCTTCAACAGAGTCTCACTTTGTTGCCCAGGATAGAGTACAGTGGCACGATCTTAGCTCACTATAACCTCCGTCTACCAGGTTCAAGCGATTCTCCTGGCTCAGCCTCTCAAATAGCTGGGGTTACAGGCATGTGCCACCAGGCCAAGCTAAGTTTTTGTATTTTTAGTAGAGACAGGTTTCACCATGTTGCCCAGGCTGGTCTTGAACTCCTGACCTCAAGCGATCTGCCTGCCTTGACCTCCCAAAGCACTGGGAGTGTGAGCCACTTGCCCGTCTGAGTTATTTTCTTAATGTACTTTTTTTGCTTAAAATTTTTACTCGAAACAATTATAAATTAATAGGAAGTTTAAAAAAATGTGCAGGGAGGCCTTATGTGCCCTTCACCCAGTTTCCCCCAATGATAACTTTGTATAACTATAGCACAATATCAATTGCAGGGAAATAATATTGGTATAATTCACAGAGCTTATTCAGATTTCACCAGTTTTACATACACTGTGTGTGTGTGTATGTGTGTGTGTGTGTATGCATGCGTATGAGCATAGTTCTATGCAATTTTACCTTACATGTAGTTTCACATAATCACTATTACAATCAACATACAGAAATGTGCCATTACCACAAGGCTCCCTTATGCTATTCCTCCATTTCTAATCCCCTGGCAACTACCAATCTGTTCTCCATCTCTATGATTTTGTTATTTTAAGAACATTATGTAAATGAATCTTACTGTGCATATGATTTTGAGATTGGCTTTTCTCACTCAGCACAATTCACTGAAATCCATCCAAGTGGCTGCATGCCTCAATAGTTTGTTTCTTTTTGTTGGTACATAATATTGCATGGTATAGAGGTACTGCAGTTGATTTAACCATTCACTCACTGAAAATTTTTGGGTTGTTTCCAGTTTGGGGCTGCTATGAATAAAGCTGTTATAAACATTTGTGTACAGAGTTTTGTGTAAACATAAGTTTCCTCTTCTCCGGCATAAATGACCAACTGTGGAATTGCTGGGTTGTAAGGCTAGTGTGTGTTTCATTTAATAAGAAGCTGCCAAACTGTTTCCCAGAGTGGCTGTACCATTTTACTGCCCACCAGCAATGAATGAGTAGTGAAAGAAACAAAAATGTTTCTCTCTAGAATACTGGGTATTGTTGAGCTGAAGAAGGTTAAAATGCAGGGGAACACTGCCCCTACCTTTGCTTGCTTGATGTTTGGACAGCAATTTACAGACAAAGGGCTTCCTGCCCTCCTCTCTGCCTTTCCCAGCTAAAGACTGGGTCCTTTACAACACTTTCTTATCAGCTCAGAGACACAGCTCAGATACAGTGACACAAGAGGATCTAGATGCATACTCCACCCTTCCCATAAATGTACCTTCCCACATTTTCCTGCTTTTTGGAAGCCTGAAGATGGACTTTTCTTTGTCTGTCACTATACAGGATTCATGGCTCTTTGTTAAAATACTATTTAAGCAAGGTCCCTAAAACACTGCCTGACATTTTGAACTGCTTGGAACTGAGGTTTCTCCTGCGTGATGGGTATGGCACACTTTAATAAACTTCTGCTGATTTTTCTCTTGTTAATCTGACTTTTGTTGTCAGGATGACTAAGAACCTATGAGGAAAAAGAAATAAATTATATTTTCTCCCCCATGGTAGTCTAGTTTCTTTGTATTCTAGAAACTGCCCTTGCAAAATTATAACAGTGAGAAAAATCTAACATAACTGACTCCATCCTATTTCAAACCTCACAAGCTAATAGCATTGGCTCATTCCTGGGTGTAGGCCATGCTAACTGTGAGAGAAATGTTGTTTACAGTTTAACTTTAAAGCGAAGATGGTAATAGTCTCCCAAATTCACTCCCTTCCTGTTCAGGAACTGAAACCACCTTGGTAAAACCAATGAAAGGCCCCAAAGTTAAAATTACATTAGGGGTCTGAATTCTGTTAAGATATAGGCATAGTTAATTCTGCTAATTCTGAATTCTGCTAAGATATAGGAATGGTTAAACAATAACCAATCATTGTTCCCTAACTTGCTTTTTAATAATTGCTTACTGCTCAAGGGTCACATAGCTGGTGGTCACAAAATTTGTAACTTCTCCAGTAGTTGCTTCTATAGATAACATTGCTATGGTGAAACTTAAGAATGGTATCTCAGATATTTTTCAGACTTTTCATTCTGGTGGACCAAGTGACACGACCAAGACCAATGAGCCACAACCAGAAATGGACTCAACTGGTCCTGTGACACCCCACTTAGCAAATGACTCAGCACTGGAAGACAGTTTTGACACCCCTGTGATTTCATCTCTGACTCTACCAATCAGCAATAACCATTTCCTAACCCCTGCCCACCAAACTGTCCTTAAAAACCCTAGCCTCCTAATTCTCAGAGAGGCAGATTTGAGAAATATCTGCCATTTTCCTTGCTCAGCTGCCTTGCAATTATTAAACTCTTTCTTTACTGCAACACCTTCTGTCTCAGCATATTGGTTTTTTCTTTGCAACAGGCAAGAAGAGTCCACTGGGCTGTAACATCCTTGCCAACATTTGATGATATCATTATTTTTTATTTTAGCCATTCTGATAGTACGTAGTGATATTTCATTGTAATTTAAATTTGTGGTTTCCTAATGGCTAAAGATGTTGAATGGCTTTTCATGTGCTTATTTGATGCTATCTGTATATCCCTTTGGGTGAAATGTCTCTTCATAACTTTTGCCTATTTTCTTTTTTTTTTTTTGAGATGGAGTGTCGCTCTGTCACCCAGGCTGGAGTGCAGTGGCACAATCTCAGCTCACTGCAAGCTCTGCCTCCTGGATTCACGCTATTCTCCTGCCTCAGCCTCCCAAGTAGCTGGGACTACAGGCACCCGCCACCATGCCCAGCTAATTTTGTGTGTGTGTGTGTGTGTGTGTGTGTGTGTTTAAGTAGAGACAGGGTTTCACCGTGTTAGCCAGGAATGTCTCGATCTCCTGACCTCGTGATCTGCCCGCGTTGGCCTCCCAAAGTGCTGGGATTACAGGCATGAGCCACCACACCCAGCCAACTTTTGCCTATTTTCTAATTGGACTGCTTGCTTTTTTATTTTGAGTTTTGAGAGTTCGTTATACTTTTGAGCTACAATTCCTGTGTTGGATATGTGGTTTACAAATATCTTTTTTTTTTTCTTTTTTGAGACAGGGTCTCACTCTGTCACCCAGGCTGGAATGCAGTGGTGTGATCATGTCTCACTGCAACCTCCACCTCCTGGGCTCAAGTGATTCTCCCACCTCAAGTGATTCAGCCTCCTCAGTAGCTGGGACTACAGGCATGCACCACCATGCCTGGCTAAGTTTTTGTATTCTTAGTAGAGACGGGGTTTCTCCATGTTGCCCAGGTTGGTCTCAAACTCCTGGACTCAAATGATCTGTCCTCCTGAGCCTTCCACATCTGCTGGGATTATAGGTGGTTAGCAAATATCTTCTTCCACTCTGTAGCTTGTCTTTTTATCCTCTTAAGAGAGACTTTCACAGAGTACAAGTTTTTCATTTCAGTGAAATTCAATTGTTCTATGTTTTTCTTTTATGGGTCATGCATTTGGCATTCAGTCTAAGAATGCTTCACCTAGCCCTGTGTGACATTGTGGTACACTAAGAAATATACATTTGGTCTTTGCCCTTGGTTCCTGGCACAGAGCACCCAGTCTTGTAATTTTTTGAGTGATACGGGTTATAGAGCATCTCTTGTTATAATAGTTGGTCTCTGACACCAGAGCTTCTAAAATCCCTGGAATTTCCTGAGTGACAGGAGAATAGCTTTTATTATCATAATAAGCCCCTTTCAACACACCTGAATTTATGCTAATTAGGTGACTCCTTGAGGGCCTCTTTATAGCTTCAGGATGGGGCTGGTTGTCAGAGGAACCAACCATGTGATCAGCAGGTTGTAACTTTCAGCCCCACTGCCCCACCCATCAGGGAGGGGAGAGGGGCTGGAGACTGAGTTAATCACTAATGGCTGCTGACATAATAAATCATCCCTATGTCATGGACCTGCCTAAAAACCCTAAACAATGGAGTTCAGAGAGCTTCTCTATTGGTGAACACATCCACCTGCCAGGAGGGTGGTGCACCCTAACTCCAAAGAGACAAAGGCTTGGAAACTTCTGGACCTTTCTTTACGTATCTCTTTATCTGGCTATGCATTTATATTCCTGATAATATCCTTTATAATAAATGGTAATGGTAAACAAAGCACTTTCATGAATTCTGTGAGCCATTCTAACAAATTATTGAACCTGGGCATTACGGGAACCCCATTTATAGCTAGTGAAAGGTGCCGCAGGCCCAGAACCTGCAACTGGCACCTGTTAAACAAAAATCACAGGAGGCCATGGTTTGGGATGAGGTTCCTGCACTAGGCCTCAACACACAAGACTAAAAACCAAAATGGAGTCACTCATACTAAAGTTGCATATCACCAAATCAAAACTAAGTTGCTTATCTGACCATTGGAGAAATCAGAGGAGAGAGATAATAGCCAAATTCTCAAATAGGTGAGTTTCTGTAGGCATGATAATGAAGTTTCCTCTGCTTTAATCCTTACAAAAAACCAGTAGCCCGAAGTAATCTCAAGTTAATAAAGTAGTTATTTTTCTATTGTTCTGTTTCCCTGTTTCTATCTTAGAAAACAGAATGAAACAAAATAAAAAACAAAACAAAACGAAACAAAATAACACTGTTCTGCTCTTGCTGAGTGGGAGCTCTCATTCTATATCATTAAATTGAAGGCTGCCCAGTCATGAATTGTAAATAAAAGCCAATTAAATCTATAACTAAAATAGGTTGTAATTTTGTCTCTTGACACATCTAAAGTGAGGTCAGTCTTGTGGGACTGAGTACTTTATCTGTGGAGTTTAATGCTTGCTCTGGGTAGTTGGTGTCAGAATTAAATGGAATAATTGGACACCTAGTTGGTGTCCAGAGAGTCGGAGAATTGGTGGTGTGGAAAAAATCTACGCATTTGGTGTCAGAAGTATTGTGTGAGTAAAAATGAATCATACTTAGGTCTTGAAGATTTTCTTCTTCTTCTTTTTAAATTATTTATTTATTTATTTATTGAGATGGAGTTTCACTCTTGTTGCCCAGGCTGGAGTGCAATGGCACGATCTCAGTTCACTGCAACCTCCTGCTATGTGCTTATCATTATAGCTTAAAAATACAAATTAACATTTTACTAACTGAAGTTAGTTATATAAGAGTTCACAATATCTTTTATTTTTTTTTTTTTCTTTGAGACAGAGCTTTGCTCTTATTGCCCAGGCTGGAGTGCAATGGCGCCATCTTGGCTCACCACAACTCCGCCTCCTGGATTTCCTGCCTCAGCCTCCCGAGTAGCTGGGATTACAGGCATGCACCACCACATCTGGCTAGTTTTGTATTTTTAGTAGAGATGGGGTTTCTCCATGTTGGTCAGGCTGGTCTCAAAACTCCCAACCTCAGGTGATCTACCCACCTTGGCCTCCCAAAGTGCTGGGATTACAGGTGTGAGCCACCATGCCTGGCCCCTTTCTTAATTTTTAAAATGAGATTTATAGTTTTATATTTTGTGTTTAGTTTGTGATCTGTTTTCAGTTAGTTTTTGCATAAGATGTGAGGTCTAGTCTTCAATTCATTTTTTGCCTAAGAATGCCCAGTTGCTCCAGCACCATTTACTGAAAAGCCTATCTTTTTTCAAATAAATTGTTCTTGAATCTCTGTCAAAAATCAGTGTTGGTTTATTGCATGTTTTCATATAGCTAGAAGATTGGATTTTGAATGTTCCCAACACAAATGATAAATGTTTGAGGTGATGGATATAGTAATTACCCAGATTTGATCACTACACAATGTATACATGCATTGAAATATCACACTGTACCCCATAAATATGTACAATTATTATGTGTTAATTTTAAAAATCATTAAAAATATCACTTGGACATATTTGTGTGGGTCTCATTCTGGGTTCTCTTTTCTGTTCCATTGATATATGTGTTGCTCAAAACGATACAGACAGGAGGCAGGGAAATACTGGGTAGAAGAGGGTGGAGTCCTTGGCAGGGGCTCCACCTTCAAGACTGGACCTGCTGCCCAAAGTGAAAACTATTCATTTTCCCTCCTGAATGTTGCCTTTTGGCCTGCCCCGCCCCCAATCCTGTGCCTATAAGAACGCCAAGCCACAGACTCAGCAGACACACACACACAGAAAAGAGAAGCATCTGAACATCAAGAGGGGAAGCAGCAGCTGGACGTTGGAGACTGGTTGGAGAGGAGTTTGACTGGGGACAGCTGGACTCCAGAGGAAGATCATCTTCCCACTCCACCCCCTTTCCAGCTCCCCTTCTTGCTGAGAGTCACTTCCACCATTCAATAAAGTCCTCCACATTCACCACCCTTCAACTTGTTTGTGTGACGTGATTCTTCCTGGATCCCGCTGGTCAAGAACTTGGGTACCAAGAGGGCAGGGTGTCAAAGGCTTAACAAAGTCTTTGCTATCTTATCAAAGGCTAAGTGGTTAACACTTAGCCATCTGTGGATGGAAAAATACTAAAAGAGCACTGATTGTAACACACCCCCTCTGGGGCTCTGGGAGTTGCAGACATCCCCTCCTGGATGGTAGAGCTAAAAGAGCATTGTAACATGCTTGGATGCTGCTGCCGGGCCTGCACAGAGCCTGCTCCCGCCAGAGAGCAACGACTGGTCGGTTCCAGCATTCCTTCTAGTTCTTGCACCCATCAGCTTGTGTGCTCCCTCCCATAAGGGATTGAACTCAGTGGCCGAGTAAACAAGCCACCCACTTCCTGAGTCCTGAGAAGAGGTCAAGAGAACTCTCCCGTCTCAGAAAGATCACCAGGATGGCTGAATAGTAGAAGGGAGAGCTTTATTGGTGATATTGGTTTGCAAACCAGAAACAGTCTCTGATGTGGGCCGAAGCTGCTCTCTCCTTGAAGAGGAAAGTACTAAAGGTTGAGTTTTATGCCTCAAGAGGCCTGTATCACACATTAGAGTTGTACATATTGAGCAAGTTTGGGGGAAAGCTATACATATTTATGAGGGTAGCAAGTGCATGCACAATGGAAAACTGTATATGTTACATAAGATCCATGCTCACTTTGGGGCGGGGTCTTAGCATTCAAATGAAGTGGAATTTGGCTCTTTACTTTAAAGGTGAACTATAGGACATGAAGACAGTTTGTGCATAACGTCTATAAGGACTGCTGTTACTTTTCAGAAAATAATGTTTGTAAGGCCTGTCCTCTGTCTAATTAGAGTTGCTGTGGTCTAGGCTGTAATACAATCTCATAGCTCCTATTGTTACGGAGTTTAGCCAGGGTATGGTTTTTCTTGTAGCTGTAGAAATTTAGAAATTTGCCACAGCAGCTGGGCCCGGAACCCTCAACCCATAGGTAACTTTTGTTTCCTTCAGCTTAGGGTCTGTCTTAGTTGATATTTTGGTCTCTCAGATCACATATGTATCTAAACCTCCATTAGTACCATGCTGTCTTGATTACCATAACTATACAAGCCTTAATAGTAGTTGGAGTGACTCTTTCTACTTTATTCTTTTTCAAAAACTATTTTAGCTATTCTAGGTTCTTTCTGTTTCCATATACCTTTTAGAATAAGCTTGCCTATATCTTGCTGGGGATCACCCCAGGAGATTTTTATTTAATCGGTCTGGACTACAGCCCCGGCATCAGTATTTTTTAAAAGCTCCCTAGGTGATTCTGACGAATTGTCAAGGGTGTGAACTTTGGTTTATGGCAAGACACACCTAAACGAAAATTTCTCTTGGAGAGCAAATTACTCAGGGGTTGAAAGTTTAAAGAATAGGTGGGATCTTTTAAGAAAATGAAATTTAAATAAGTGAAAGGAGGAGAGAGAAATAGCAATTTATCTCCAGCCTTGCAAAGCAGTCTCCATTAAATGCCCGTACCTAGGTTCACAAATGTAGCTGAACTAGTTTTGGTGAAACATTAAAAAAATGAAAAGAATTGGTCTCTAGCCACAGAATTCTTACTTAACTTGAACACACAAAAGACTTAGGTGTAGCCTTGGCCACACCCTTTAGAGGTAAAATACTCTAGATAGGCGTGGTGCAATTTAGCAATGTGAAAGCATGTATTCCTCCACGCAGAGGGTGACAAGAAAACAGTGTTGAGTGTTTAAAGGTTATTTAAAGCTGGGTTAACTCAGCAATAGAATTTGAACCCTGAACCACATCCAGAAGCCCATCTGGAATAAGATCAATAATGGCAGACATAGTTACATATTTGTTGCTGCTCTGCTTCTTTTTTTATTGTTTGAAAAAATTTTAGTTGTGTCCAGTGTGCATCCATGTGGTTACTTTTCTCATACTTTGCCTAAAATTATAACAGCCATCAGTGAAGAGGCAAATGCATGCTTGAGGGAACATGCTCCCTTTAAACGCTGTTGATAGTTCTCCCCACCGCAAACAATACATATTCTTACCATAGCTATAGAAGATACAATAATTCAATTAATATTGTTTAAGGGAGCAAAATACAGCCCTGTCCCTATCTTCTTGGTAAGCTGTTGTTTACCAAATAGTCAGTGGCACAAAATTTTGAGTCTGAAAGCAGACAGTTTAGGGAATCTAGAATGTTTGTTAGCAACCACATTTGCAGTTCTCAAGGCTGCTGTCTGCAGTGGTCACAGTACCAGGAAACAGAAGAAATCTTTTTTTCTCATGTTTTCTTCCTCTTGCCCTAGTTCCTTGATCTTCACCTGATGATGATGTGTTAATTTATTTTGAATGATCTCTCTAGCAGGGGAGAAAATGTGCCATCTTGGCTCTCAACTTCTTTTTATTTTTTTAGGATCTTGTTTAAGATGAAGATTCCTGGTCCCCAACTCTAGACATTCTGATTGGGAAGGTCTGACAATGAAGACCACCCCTACCACCTTCCAAGTCTACATTTTTAACAAGTACCTCAATATGATTCTGATCATGGCAGTGTCTGAGCCTGTTTTGATGCTGCAGTAGCTGAGCATCACTATGATAAAGATGCTTTTAAAATACTCCTGACTTGGGTATGCAAAATGTCAAACCAGGGCTGGAAGAGCCTTGGGAAGAGGCTCTCCCAGTTGTCTGTTCTCTTTTTTTATTTTTTGAGATGGAGTCTTGCTCTGTCACCCAGGCTGGAGTGCAGTGGCGCTATCTCAGCTCACTGCAATCTCGGCCTTCTGGGTTCAAGCGATTCTTTCACCTCAGCCTCCTGAGTAGGTGGGACTACAGGTGTGCGCCACCACGCCCGGCTAATTTTTGTACTTTTAGTAGAGACGAGGTTTCACCACGTTGGCCAGGCTTGTCTCCAACTTCTTACGTGAGGTAATCCACCTGCTTTGGCCACCCAAAGTGCTGGGATTACAGGTGTGAGCCACCACGCCTGTTCTCTTTTTAGACCTCCACCCTGTTTTGTATAGTTTCCTCTACCACGGAATTCTTCTTTACTCTCACCACCACCACCCAAAGTGCTCACCTTACGGTTCTCATAACATCATTAAGAATTTCAACGATTGTTTTAGTCTTTACAGAAGGCCACTTTTCTAAACTTGCTGCCTCACAAGGGATGAAGCAGAAGCATTTTGAATATTGCTTCTTGCCAGAAACTCCATGAAGAGGGTTCCAGGCTCTGGCCTGGCCATGAGGCGTCAGTACTAAGAAAGGGTTCTTCTCCTGACGCCTCTGTGGCCGCCTCTTTTGCCCTCCAAAGTGCCCCTCGGCCTCTCTCACAGGACCTTACTGCCACTTTCTCCTCAGCACCAACCCCTCCTTCCCCTGCCTCTAGGACATCACTTTCTTTCTTCAATACAACCCCCAAATCAGTTAGTTCTACACCCTCTCTGTCTGTAGCCACACAGCAAGTTGTCGTAGGACCACAGCTATGATGGCACTAAAATGTGCATTAGGTTTGCATAGCCAGGGAATTTGTAAACTGAGCACAGCTGTGGTTTCCGTCATAGGTCTTTTCACTGACAGACCTGAACTGAGCACTGCACTGTACTCAGGTTGGTCTCACCACCCTAACCTCTCTGGAAGATCCTCAAGAGCAGGGACCACGACTTTTACTCATTTAGAATTGGAAAAGATGGTAGAGACACAGTGAGAGGGGAGTATGACATGAAGAAAAGAACATAGGCTTTAAAATTTGTGGAGGTGGAATAACGGACCCCAAGGATGTCCATGTCCTCATTCCCAGAACCTGTTCATATGTTAGGTTCCTGGAAAGGGGGGATTTAATGTTGCAGATAATGTTGGTTGTTAATCAGCTGATCTGAGAGTAGGGATATTATCCACGTGCGCTTAATATAATCATGAGGGGCCCTAAAAGAAGAGAGAGGCAGAAGAGTCAATGTCGAAGTGATGAGATATGAGAAAGAATCGACCAGCTACTGCTCGCTTTGAAGATGGAGGGGAGCTGTGAGTCCCGGATTGCGGGCAGCTTCTAGAAGCTAGAAAGGTAAGAAAATAGATTCTCCTCTAGAGCCTCCAGAAACAAATGTAGCCCGGCTGACACCTGGTTTTTAAACCAGTGAAACCCATTTTGGACTTCTGAACCTCAGAACTGTGAGATAATACATTCGTGTTTGTTTGTTTGTTTGTTTGTTTGTTTGTTTAAACCAAGACTCAGTCTGTCACCCAGGCTGGAGTACACTGGCGTGATCTTGGCTCACTGCAACCTCTGGCTCCCAGGTTCAAGTGACTCTCCTGCCTCAGCCTCTTGAGTAGCTGGGATTACAGGCGCCCTCCACCATGCCTGGCTAATTTTTGTGTTTTTAGTAGAGATGGGGTTTCACCATATTGGCCAGGCTGGTCTCGAACTCCTGACCTCAAGTGATCCACCCACCTTGGCCTCCCAAAGTGCTGGGATTACAGGCATGAGACACCACGTCCAACCCATTTGTGCTGTTTTTAAGCCACTAGGTTTGTGGTAATTGATTATAGCAGTAGGAAACCAACAGAGTCTGACAGTTCCATGCTGGCACTTACTTGCTTTGTATGAATTTATGCAAGTTACTTGATCGCCTCATCTCTAAAACAGGAGTTTCAAAACACCAAGGCTGAAGGACTCTTATCAGAATTCAATGAGATAACAGTATGTGAAGATTCTAGCACCTACACATATAATTGATGCTTCATAAGTGTTAAGTCTCTTTCCTGTAGAGATAATTAATTCCACCTTTTCACATGATCTAGACATTTGTAATATAATATCCTTCATTAAGGGTGAGTCAGCCTTTACTTGAATACCTCAAAGGACAGGAAACTCACTGCCCATTCTGTTTTCAGAGTTATGATTTTTACAAACACTCTTCTCTATGGTTTTTAATTAATTAATTTGTTTAACAATTTTTTTTAGAGACAAGGTCTTGCTCTGTTGCCCAGGCTAGAGTGAAGTGGTGCAGTCACATCTCACTGCAGCCTCAAACTCCTGGGCTCAAGTGATCTTCCCACCTCAGCCTCCCAAGTAGTCAGGACTCCAGGTGTGTGCCATGTACATAAATATATATATATATATATAAAATATATATATTAGAGTATACACACACACACACACACACACACACACACATATATTAGAGATGGGGACTTGCTATGTTACCCAGGCTGGTCTCAAACTCCTGGCCTCAAGTGATCCTCCATGTCAGCCTCCCAAAGTGTTAGGATTACAGGCAGAAGCCACCATGCCCAGCCTCTTCTCTACAGTTTTTATGTATAAGATTTATTCTGTGTTTTGGACTTAATTGTAATAACTAACCATAGGGACATCGCTAGCTTATAAGGTACTTTTGTGCAAATTAGGAAAAAAAAAGGGCTCTCTCTTTTCAAAATATTTTCTTCTGTTGGAAATTGTTAATTATCAATTTTGTGTCATGAGGCATTTTGTTGCTGCCAGTCAGTGAGCTGCTGCTGTACTATACAAATCTATATCTGTGAAGTGAATGGTGTCCCCTTCTATACAGCCCTTTGTGCAATGCACATCTGCACATGACATCCCTGAATGAGCATGGTTTTATACAGTGCCTTACATCTCAAGTTTTCCAAAAAGAGATTTAATTTGGTTTTCAGAATAATCTATAAAATAGGTAAATATATCATTATTTGAATTTTATAGTTGAGGCAACTGAGGTTCCAATTGTTTAAGGAATGCCAAAGATCCATGCTGCCACTTATTTGCTTTATACGAATTCATGCAAGTTACTTGATCTCCTTATCTCCAAAACAGGAGTTTCAAAACACAAAGGCTGAAGGACTCTTGGTAACAGAAGATCTTTCGGGACTTCAACTGTTATCTAACATAATTCCTATCCCTTTAGTTTCATATCATTTATGATATCAAGGAAACGTCTCTATGATTTTTAGACAAGTAATTGAAACAAATGTTTACAAGGTCAGGCCTACTAAAGAAAGAAGAAGAGTCCATTGAGTGACTTTCTAGTGCCAGGGGCTTAATTTTATGTGATCCCATTCTCTTGAGGTAATATCAGTATATCCATTTACAGAAGAGGAACAGACTCAGATGGGCTAGTAGGTTGCTCAGGTTTCTGCAACCAGCAAACAGTAAGTGCAGAGACAACCTGTACATGCAATTCTGTCTGAATCCAAACCTCTGTTTGTCTTTCTCTCACACCTTGTCATGTCTCACAAGGCATGTCTCCAATTATTCCGAATTGTGGACTTTCTGGTATTTCTTATACATCAATATCATTTTTCCCTTCTGCTTTTTTTTCTCCCTCCTATCTTTGAGTATCTTTTGAAAAATCAGAGTTTAATAGAGCCTGCAATTAAAACTATTTCTTTAGATCCCCATCTTCTTTTCTTTTTAGATGATCATTTGCAATTATGAAATCAGAATTCCTCTCTTGAATACTTCCCAAGAGCCTTTTTCCATTTATAAGAGTGCTTGCCAATTAATTGATTGTAGGCACTCAATGACAATTTCTAGAATTTAATTTAGGGATTCCCAGGGAGCTAGCACACTTGAAAAACCCTATAGCCACAGGAATTTTAGTATGATCATTGCTTCCAATTGAGAATACATTTTAAATCTTGTTTCCCTCCGCTCACTTAACACATATATCACAAAATGAGGGAATTGAGAGTGAAAAGAGCTTTAGGATTATTTCGCTTTCTTCTCTCCTCTCCTTCATTTTAGTGAGTGAATTAACTCAGAGAGGTTAAATGATTTAACCAAAACCATAAAGTGAGCTATTGAAGACACTGACATTAGAATTAGGAAAATGGGATTCCCGTTTCTAATGGGAATTAGAAGAATAGTTAACGGGGGTTAATATACCCAAAATGTAGAGCTGAAGTAGACATCTGTTTTTATTGAAAGCCTGCTAACCACTCTCCCTTCTTTAGGAAACTACCCTTCCCCCACTTTCAGTCTAAAGGGATTGGGTTGAGATTGGGTTGAGTTAATTCAATTGCTAGCTCCATGGATGGGCACATGGTACAGGCCTGGCCAATTAGAGAGGTGCATCCCTTGCTTGGTTCAGAGATATCATGAGACCCACCCAGAGCCAATGAGACCCCATCCTGGGATTTCTGTTGGGAAGACAGAATCACTGTGGTTGCTGAGAGGATAGGGTACCAACCCCCAGTTCCAGGCAGCCATCTTGCCACCTTAAGGGGAGCACTGCTTGAGCACAGAGCCTTCACAGAGGAAAGGAAACCCAGCAGATGTCAAAAGGCCAGTCCTCAAAACATTGAGGGCCTGCACTGAGATGTGTCTGAAGGGTAAATGCCCTTGGACTTCCATTTATCTGACTGGATTATGTAAAAGCCAGTAAATCTCCTTCCTGTCTTTATTTATTTATTTATTTATTTATTTATTTAATTGTCTAAGAATATTCGAATTGGGATTCCTGTCATTTGCAGCTAACAGAAACAGTGGGCTGGGCGCGGTGGCTCACATCTGTAATCCCAGCACTTTGGGAGACTGAGATAGGCGGATCACGAGGTCAGGAGATTGAGACCATCCTGCCTAACACGGTGAAACCCCGCCTCTACTAGAAATAAAAAAAAGTAGCCGGGCGAGGTGGTGGGCGCCTGTACTCCCAGCTACTTGGGAGGCTGAGGCAGGAGAATGACAAGAACCGGGGAGGCGGAGCTTACGGTGAGCCCAGATGGTGCCACTGCACTCCAGCCTGGGCTACAGAGCAAGACACCGTCTCAAAAAAAGAAACAATGAAAACATGACTCTACAGGGTAAGTATTAATTGGTAAGTATAGGATTGGGAGACATGCTCTAACAGTTATTCATGTGAAAAAGGCTCACAGTAGAAGTTGAAATCTGATTTCCTGAAATACATAAAGATAGGTCTGAGTTTTGCACTGAGGAACCAAATGAACCAATGGAAAGTCACTTCTGTCTGAAAGGGATATTTTTAACTTCCACAAATAGCTGATGACAGTTTCCATCTACTTTGCACTGGTTATATCTCATTCGGGAGATAATTTTCAGTTTTGAAGGATGGTTTTCATGAGAGACAGGGATAAACAATGGGTTCTCAGGAGGAGGGTGGCTAGGAGAGCATAGGATTTAACATCACCCCATTCTTGAAAAAATAGAGGTTCAGCCAAGGAAAACGAAGGCTTAGAAGAGAGAGAGGAAAAAATGCCTTTCACATACTTTAATTACTGTCAAATGGAAGAAAATATATTTTATTTTATCATTTTCTTTTCTTTGGCAGAACTAGGAATAGTCGTTAAGAGTTTCAGAAAGGCAGATTTTATTTTATTTTATTTTATTTTTTTGAGACAGAGTCTTGCTCTGTCACCCAGGCTGGAGTGCAGTGGTGCGATCTTGGCTCACTGCAACCTCCGACAGAAAGGCAGATTTTAAATCAATAACGAGCAAAAGTTTCAACCAATATGGTATTTCTACAGTATCTGTCATGGGTTACACATGAGTCCCATATGTTTGTTATTTTCTTAGAAGAACCAGTTGACACAAAGACTTTTCAGTCTTTAAATAGACCCCCCAGCCCCACCCAGTTAATAACCAAGAGCAGGGACAGTGTCTGCACAACATTGTATCTGTATGGCCTGGGGCAATGTTGGGTAAGAGCTTTATAGGTTTACGTTCACTAAATAACATGATTATTTGTTTTACATCTGTCTTCTTATTTCAAAAGCAATTTTCTACCTCTGTTGTAAGATACTGTGAATGTGGTCCAGCATGGTGGCTCATGCCTGTAATCCCAGCACTTTGGGAGGCCAAGGTGGGCGGATGACCTGAGGCTGGGAGTTTGAGAGCAGCTTGACCAACATGGAGAAACTCCATCTCTACTAAAAATACAAAATTAGCCAGGTGTGGTGGTGCATGCCTGTAATCCCAGCTACTCGGGTGGCGCCATCTTGGCTCACTGCAAGCTCCGCCTCCCGTGCTCACACCATTCTCCTGCCTCAGCCTCCCAAGTAGCTGGGACTATAGGCACCTGCTACCACACCCAGCTAATTTTTGTATTTTTAGTAGAGATGGGGTTTCACCGTGTTAGCCAGGATGGTCTTGATCTCCTGACCTCATGATCTGCCTGCCTCAGCCTCCCAAAGTGCTGGGATTACAGGCCTGAGCCACCACGCCCAGTGAATTTGTACTTTTAAGCTACAATGATAAGCACATAGCAGGACCTGATCCCTGTTTTCTAAGGAGGAATTAAATATTGCCTTAGTTTCCATACACCTTATACAAACTGTTACTGTATCCTGTCACACTGTACAATATTGATGTGTTTATTTCCCCCAATGAAGCACTCCAAGAAGAAAGACCATGTCTTATCAAATTCTGTATAAAAGTATTAGAGGGCCTAGCCAGTTTAACAGGATAAGAAGAAGAAATATATCAGTCTAGGTTGAGTGTGGTGGCTCACACCTGTAACCCCAGCACTTTGGGAGGCCAAGGTAGGAGGATCGCTTGAGGCCAGGAGTTCAAGAACAACTTGGGCAACAAAGTTCGACCCTATCTTTACAAAAAAATTTTTAAAAATTTGCCAGGCCTGATGGTGTGGCCCTTGTAGTTCTAGCTACTCAGGAGGCTGAGGTACGAAGATTGCCTGAGCCCAGAAGTTTGAGATTGCAGTGTGATATGATTGCACCACATCACTCCAGCCTGGGTGACTCAGTAAGACCCTATCTCAAAAAAGAAAAAAAAAAAAAAAACATAAATTGCAATAAACAGAACAAGTAACGTTTAAAAAAGGAGAACATTTATAATTGCAATAGAAAATGTAAAGTTCTGAAATAAATCTAATAAAATTATAAGATATTTATGCATAAAAGTATAAAACTTTATTCAAAATCTTAAAAAAGATTTGAATAAGTGGAGAGAAATATACTTATGGAGCAAAAAAGCGAGAACTACCATAAATATTTTGATTCTCCACAAATTGAGAAATAGATTCAATAAAATCCCAATGGAGTTTTTCATGAAATCAACAAACTGGTTGTAAAATTTATGCGGAAGAGGAACATCCCAGGTCAGTCAATATGCTCCTG
Source organism: Piliocolobus tephrosceles (assembly GCF_002776525.5). NCBI lineage: Eukaryota > Metazoa > Chordata > Mammalia > Primates > Cercopithecidae > Piliocolobus > Piliocolobus tephrosceles. The sequence continues at coordinate 148,291,603 of NC_045438.1, forward strand.
AAGAACTATGTCAGAGAGCATGTCCCACCAGATACCAAGACTTAAAAATCATGTGTAGTCATTATGACATTGGGATATAAGCTAAGGGTAGACAAACAGTGGAAAAAAATAGTGAGCTTAGAAACAGATCAATGCATAAATATAAACTTGACATAGGACAAAACCAGAATTGTAGATCATGGGGGGGAAAGGGAAGAAAAAATAAAAAGACTCTGGGAAAAATGATTTTCTATATGGAAAAAAATTAAATGTGATCTCTACCACATATTATACCCAGGAATTAACTCCAGATCAGACAATCACTTAAATATAAAACCAAACTTTAAAATATTTTAGCGCTGGGTGTGGTGGCTCACACCTGCAATCCTAGCACTCTGGGAGGCTGAGGCAGGCAGATTGCTTGAGCCCAGGAGTTTGAAACCAGCCTGGGCTACATAGCGACACTGACTCTACAAAAAAAAAAGAAAAGTAAAAATTAACTGAGCATGGGGGTGTTTGCCTGTAGTACCGGTTACTCATGAGGCTAAGGTGGGAGAATTGCTCTAGCCCAGGAAGTTGAGGCTACAGTGAGCTGTGATCATGCCACTGCACTCCAGCCTGGGTAACAGAGTGAGACCCTGTCTCAAAACAAAACAAAAAACATGTTAGGCAACTATAGCAGTCAGGGTTCTCCAGAGAAATAGAACCAACAGGATGGATGGATAGACAGGTGGAGAGAGAGAGAGAGAGAGAGAGAGAGAGATTTATTGTGAAGGAATGGCTCACATGTTTATGGAGGCTAGAAAGTCCCACAATCTGCCACTGCAAACTGGGAGCTCAGAAAAACCAGTGATGTTGTTCCAGTCCAACCTCAAAAGCCTGAGAACCAGAGAGCCAAGGTTATAGGTCCCAGTCCAAGTCCAAAAGCCCAAGAACCAGGAGTGGTGATGTCTGAGAGCAGAGGAAAGAGGATGTCCCAGTTCAACAAAAGAGAACAAATTTGCCCTTCCTTTCCCCTTTTGTTCTATTTGGGCCCTTAACAGATTAGAGGATGCCCACTTACACTGGTGAGTGAAATCTTTGCTCAGTCTGCCAATTCAAATGCTAATCTATTCCAGAAACACACTTATAGACACACTCAAATTAATATTTTGCCAGCTAACTGGGCATCCCTTAGCCTAATCAAGTGGACACATTAAATTAACTGTCAGATAAACCAAGATGTTCTTCAATAGGTGAACTGTGGTGCATCTCTGCTATTAATACTATTCTGTAATAAAAATAAATAAGCTATTAGGCATGTAAAACATGGAGAAACTGGGTGCCCCAGCATGTGTCTATAATCCCAGCTACTCAGGAGGTTGAGGCAGGAGGATTGCTTGAGCCCAGGAACTTGAGTCCAGCCTGAGCAATACTCAGGAGGTTGAGGCAGGAGGATTGCTTGAGCCCAGGAACTTGAGTCCAGCCTGAGCAACATAGCAAGGCTCCATCTCTAAAAACAGAAAACTAAACAACATGACCAGGCGTGGTGGCTCATGCCTGTAATCCCAGCACTTTGGGAGGTAAGGGCAGATGAATCACTTCAAGTCAGGAGGTGGAGACCAGCCTGGCCAATATGGTGAAACCCCGTCTCTACTAAAAATACAAAAATCAGCCAGGCATGGTGGCAGGTGCCTGTAATCCCAGCTACTCGGAAGGCTGAGGCAGAAGACTCACTTGATTCCTGGAGGCAGAGGTTACAGTGAGCTGAGATCGTGCCATTGCACTCCAGCCTCGGTGACAGAGTGAGACTCTGTCTCAAAAAAAAAAAAAAAAAAAAATCAATATTGGTCCATCAATTGCAATAAATGTACTACAGTAATACCAAATTTAGAAAAAGAAATAGGGAAAACTGGAAGTGAAAGTGGGGAAAGAAAAGAGATATCACTCTGTATCCCGTAAATATGTAGAAGTATTACATGTAAACTAAAAGTAAAAGAAAAAAAGAAAAAATTATCAGGTTGTACACCTTGAATATATACCATTTTTGTTTTTCAAGTACACTGCACTAGATCTGAAATAAGGAAATAGACAAAACATAAAAATTATAGAATAATCTAGGCACAAATACATATTTCAAAGAAGAAGACACGTGAATGGTTAAGAGACAAATGAAGAGATGTTTGCCTTCATTAATACAAATAAAAAATAATAAAAGCACCTCACCCTCTCCAGTTTGGCAAGAATCAAAAAGACTGACGATACCAAGTGTTAGTGAGAATCTGAGCTGTCTGTAGTCTGACACACTGATAGAGGTAGGTTAAATTGGTACAATCACTTTGGAAAACAATTTGGCTTTATTTTGTAACGTTGAATGTGCATTCAGCTCATTACCCAGAAATATTCACTCCTAAGTATATACTACAGAAAAATTGTTGTACTTGGTTACCAGGAGTCAAGAATATTCATGACAGCATTGTTTTTTAAAACTGAAAATCTCAGCTGGGTGTGGTGGTGTGCACCTATAGTTCTAGCTACTCAGGAGGCTGAGGTGGGAGGATCACTTGAGCCTCGGAGTTTGAGGCTGCAGTGAGCCATGATTCCAGCCTGGGTGACAGAGTGAGACTCTGACTCTAATAATAATAATGAAAAATAAAAATAAAACTAGAAATCTATAAACCACTCAAATGTCAATTGACCAAATAATTGTTAAATCAGTTGTGGTATAGTTTATTCAAAAGTATATTACACAGTACTGAAAATGATTAAGCTATTTTAACGTATCTGTGTATGGATGACTCTCACAAATGTAATATTGAGTAAAAAGAAAAAAGAAACCGACAAGTAACAAAGGAGTTATACAAAAGTCAAAACAGATAAACCTAACAATATATGCCTAGAGATATATAGGTGTGAGATAAAGCTACAAAAACAAGAAAGTAAATAACACAAAATTCAAATCATTTTTGCTTTAGGGAGATGGTGACACAGTGAGAAGGGGCATCTAAGGTTTTATAAAGGCACTGGCTTTCGAACATTTTGTTCACTTCTCCCTTAAAGAATTTTGAAAAACTATATATTTACTCCTACATGTTAAAGTCAACATCTAAAATTTTTCATCATAAATAGCAATAGTTGCAAAGAATGTAAATTCTAGCATGTTGCAAATATTGACATTCAAAAATAAAATAGGCTGGATGCAGTGGCTCATGCCTGTAAATCCGAACACTGAGGTAAGAGGATTGTCTGAGCCCAGGAGTTTGAGCCCAGCTTGGGCAATATAGTGAGATCCCCATCTCTACAAAAAATTTTAAAAAGTAGCCAGTTGTGGTGGTGCACACCTGTGGTCCTAGCTACTCAGGAGGCTGAGGTGGCAGGATTGCTTGAGCCTGGGAAGTCGAGCCTGCAGTTAGCTATGATTAAGCCACTGCAATTCCAGCCTGGGTGACAGAGCAAGACCCTGTCTCTAAAAATAAATAAATAAATTTTAAAATAACTTTGTATCTCTTTTAAGAGTATCCTGTGGAATCTAAAACTATAAGTTGATACTACTACCATCCAACAATGGAAAACATTCATGAATAAACTCTTTAGCATTACAAAAGTAATTCTTCTTTTCTACTTGAATCCTATTTCTAGTCTATTCCTCCATAGACTTTTATCCTAATATAATACATTTTATGGTTGAACGTCTTCTGTTAACACCATCACATTTATTCAAAACAAAATATGCATATAATTGTAATTCTTAACATTTATCTCATTTCCTGAAGTTAGAAAGCTCTAAGATAAAAAATTCTTTGAGTTATCTTTATAGTTATTGTCAGTATACATTTTATCAAAAATCCTTAAAAACATTATAAATATTGATAATCATTAAACATAAAAAGTAAAATTTAATGGAAATACATCTCTTGATGAGAAGAATAATGATTTTGCTTTTTCTATAGTTTTAACAAAGATAAATTTTTATACTGGTGAGAACTGCAGGGACTAGGGGTTACCTTATTTTAAAATTTTTTATTCATAGGAGGTAGAAAATGGTAAGAAAATGGTTTTAACAAAGATAAAAGTTTATACTGGCAAGAACTGCAGGGACTAGGAGTTACTTTATTTAAAAATGTTTTATTCATGGAGATAGAAAATGGTAAGCATTTTATAGGATGAAATAAAATGAAAAATCACTTTAATTACAAAACATTTCTTAATTGCTGGAATAAGTTTTAATTACTACATTGAATAACACATACCAAAGCTGAAAGAAATTCCATAGAAGTTTTATCTTTGGATTTTTATCCAAAGTTATCATGAAAATGTTGGCAGTTCCCAAAAATATTCCAGTTACATTGAAAAAAACCAAAATCACCCTTTCTGTTTCAGCTGATCAAGATGTTTTTATTTCCAGTAAATGACACATCCTAAGAAAGTATTGAGCATAGCTGAAAAGAAGTCCTCCTACTTAAATATACAGAAAATAAAAGCCCAAGTGTCTAGTGCTGAGTATTTCTTACCCCTTCTTTTTTTGGTTTGCTCTCCCAGGACACTTCTTCATTCTTTGAAAATGGGCTGGGGAAGGAAGAGGTGAACGCTTTCATGGTCATCCCCCACGCCTTTGGCCTCGTCACCGTCATACATCTGAACTCAGAACATCTTAACAGGGCCCCAAATACTCAATTCTAAAAACCATGCTTGACCCTTTACAGGAATATGTATAAAATGGGAGACATAGAATGTCCTGTAGGTTTACTGGGCCTTACTTAATCTACTAGGAATATTAGATACCCCAATTCCATATATACTCTTTCCTGCAACCAACTTGCTTGACAACTCCTGAGTTCACAATAGCTCTCCTTGTACTTGACCAACGCATTCACTGCAAATCTCACAAGGGAGCAGGGGCCCTGGGTGAGAATGGGCTCAGCTCCAGATGATCCCTCTCTCCTGAGGGATTAAGTAAGACCATTTTAATGGTTGGTGCCTATGTGCCCTCAGAAAGTCCTTGCATACGTGGGGCAGTAGGGGCGGTGGGGTAGGATGGGGTGCTTGCTCAGCTTGAAGAACATTGTGGATGGAATTTTTGATGTTTTACTTCTTTTTTTTTTTTTTTTTGAGACAGAGTCTCGCTCTGTTGCCCAGGCTGGAGTGCAGTGGTCGGATCTCAGCTCACTGCAAGCTCCGCCTCCCGAGTTTACGCCATTCTCCTGCCTCAGCCTCCCGAGTAGCTGGGACTACAGGCGCCCACCACCACGCCCGGCTAGTTTTTGTATTTTTTAGTAGTGACGGGGTTTCACTGGGTTAGCCAGGATGGTCTTGATCTCCTGACCTTGTGATCCGCCCGTCTCGGCCTCCCAAAGTGCTGGGATTACAGGCTTGAGCCTCTGCGCCCGGCCTGTTTTACTTCTTAAAATGGGTGTCTGCTTTATTAGACTTTTAAAAATTTTATTGATTGATTGATTGATTGATTGATTTTTTAAGACAGGGTCTTGGTCTGTTGCCCAGGCTGGAGTGCAATGGCATGATCTTGGCTCACTGAAGCCTCAAACTCCTAGGCTCCTGGGCTCAAGCAACCCTCCAGCCTCAGCTTTCCAAGTAGCTGGGACGACAGGTGTGGGCCACCACACCAGGCTAATAGACCATTAGACTATTTTAAATCATTGTGTATATATAATTGGTTGGGCACAGTGGCTCACGCCTGTAATTACAGAACTTTGGGAGGCAAGGCAGGTGGATCACCTGTCAGGAGTTTGAGACTAGCCTGACCAATATGGTGAAACCCCATCTCCACTAAAAACACAAAATACAAAAACTAGCTGGGCATGGTGGCAGGCACCTGTAATCCCAGCTACTCAGGAGGCTGAGACAGGAGAATTGCTTGACCCAGGAAGTGGAGGTTTCAGTGAGCCCAGATCACGCCTCTACACTCTACCCTGGGCGACAGAGCAAGACTCCATCTAAAAAAAAATATATATATATAAAATATTAATAGACTATTTTGTTTAAATTATATATATTATTATACTTGTACATATGATATGTCTCTCACTAAAGTTTTAAAAAATCTACTAAATCTATTAAACTAATAGTCCATTTTTATTTAAATTACATATATTATTACACTTATACATACGAGATATCTCTCACTAAAAAAAAAATCTACAAAGTTCATGGGGCAGTGTTATTTTACACACATGAACGCTGTAGCCCAGAAAGTTTGGGTTTATAGGCATTGGAGGGGAGGAAGGATTTATTTTCCTCACTCATTACTAGGTTCATGGCTGAGGCATTTATAACAAAAAACAGATCAACAGGAGAAAAGCATCTGCATTTATTTAATGTAAGTTATACGTGACACAGGAGCCTTAAGAAATAAACACCCAAAGACACAGGGAAACCTGTGTGTTTTTATGCTTAGACTTGAGAAGTGGATAGTCCTGTGGAAGTGTGATTGGTCAAAGGGGATCTGATCTCATGGAAATAAACTCGGGGAACTTAGCAAGGCACGCATGTTCAGATTCCTCTCTGTGTCCCTGTGTCTTCTCCCAGGTTCAGGAGGGCACCTCTTGAATGAGGTGTTTTACCTCTTGAATGAGGGTTTTATGACCTGCTTCAGCAAAGAAAGGTGAAGGGAAAGTGAGAGTGACCTTCTGCCTCTGTCATTTTCTCAAATGCCAAGATGCTGTATGTTGGGATATGATCTGAACTCCATCAGTGTGAGAGCTGGAGAAAAATGTAAAATCTTCTCAACTAGTAGAATTTCTTTCAGAACTGTCTTGTTTATGGAGGGAAACAATAAGCTCCTTTAGGAGCTGGATTTTAAGGAGGTTGGTAGGAAAGAGATAGGTTAGTAGTTTTAAATTAAACATGAAAGAATTCAGGTACACAAGAAAGCAGAGAGGAGTGGGAAGAAGAATACGGAGGGAGGGAGAAACCAAGGAACCTAGCTGGGGCTGCGCCTAGAGAGAAAGGAGAAAGTGCGACATTTGCTGGTAGAAGGGATGCCGAAGCATCTTCTAGAAATAGTGACATCCAATAAGGAATGTTAAGGCTTTTGAATCTCTGCAACATGGATTCCCTGCTCCTTTTACGTCTTCAGTATATGATCACACACAGATGCTAAATGTGGGTGGTGGGAAAGAGAGAAGCAGGTGAGGACCCAGAAGCACTGGGAACAGGGGTCTAGATGAGAGAAATGCCCAGGCATTAGTAAAATCTTGCAGCTGGCATAAGACTTTGCATACAATATTCAATCTTAGGCTTAGGTTAATTTATCTGAATTCCGCAAGACAGAGTGACTTTGGTGGGATCTAGGATACATATGCGTCTGCACAAGCAGTATGCAAAATATGCCTTTGTCAACTTCAACTTAATAAATAAATATGCTAACCAAAGATGCTAGCAAATGAATATGCTGGAAAATGTCTTGAATTATTGGTAGGTATAAAGTGAGATAATTCTCCTTTACTGTGTTTAATATTAACAGAAATAACTTTTCAAGTATAATGCTCAAAAGCTTTTAAGTGATTAAGTTGGCTCCCCCCACCTTCTCTTGCAATAAAAGACTCTAAGCAATAAAGGTTTGAATGCTACACACAGGGGTTGAAAAAAAGAAAAAGCAATAAAAGAAGTCCAAAGTGGGTAGAGTTAGTTCTATTTTTGGCAATAATTCCAGTGTGGTCGGACATAGTCATTATGCTTTGGTCTGAATGCGTGCCTCCAAAATTCTTACGTTGAAACATAATCTGCAACACCATATTATTAAGAGATAGGGCTTTTGGGAGGTGATTAGGTCATAAGGGCTCCAGCCTCATGAAAGAGATTAGTGCCGTTATAAAAGAGGCACGAAACTGGGCAAGGTGGCTCACGCCTGTAATCCCAGCACTTTAGGAGGCCGAGGGGGGCGGATCACCTGAGGTCAGGAGTTTGAGACCAGCCTGATCAACATGGAGAAACCCCCGTCTCTACTAAAAATACAAAAATTAGCTGGGCGTGGTGACGCATGCCTGTAATCCCAGCTACTCGGGAGGCTGAGGCAGGGAGAAACACTTGAACCCAGGAGACAGAGGTTGCGGTGAGCTGAGATCTTGCCATTTTACTCCAGCCTGGGCAACAAGAGGGAAACTCCATCTCAAAAAAGAAAAGAAAAGAAAAGAAAAAAAGTACAAAAATTAGCCGAGTGTGGTGGCAGGTGCCTGTAATCCCAGCTGCTCAAGAGGCTGAGGCAGGAGAATCACTTGAACACAGGAGGCAGAGGTTGCAATGAGCTGAGCTCGTGCCACTGCACTCCTGCCTGGGTGAAAGATTGAGACCCTGTTTCAAAAAAAAAAAAGGTAATAATAAAAATTAAAAAATAAAATAAAAGAGGTCCAAGGGAACTTGTTCACTCCTGACAAGTGGGGACACAGGTAGAAGGTGCCTTCTTTGAGGCTGAGAGCAATGCCTCACTAGATACTGAATCTGCTGGCACCTTGATCTTGAACTTTCCAGCCCCGGAACTGTGAACAACAAATTTCTGCTTATAAATTACCTAGTCTAAGATATATATTTTTTCTTTTTTGAGATGGAGTCTCATTCTGTTGCCTAGGCTGTAGTGCAGTGGTGCGATCTTGGCTCACTACAACCTGCGCCTCCCAGGCTCAAGTGATTCTCCTGCCTCAGCCTCCCAAGTAGCTGGGATCATAGGCACCCAACACCACGCCCAGCTAATTTTGTATTTTTAGTAGAGACAGGGTTTCACCATGTTGGCCAGGCTGGTCTCGAACTCCTGACCTCAAGTGATCCACCCGCCTCAGCCTCCCAAAGTGCTGGGATTATAGGCGTGAGCCACCTCACTGACCTAGTCTAAGGTATTTTGTCACAGCAGCCCAAATGAATCAAGACACATTATCATCCAAGATTTGTAGCCAGAAGCTAATCACTTCTCACCTTCTTTCTTGTTACCATCCCCACTCCTCCCACTCCAGTTTCTCGTCTGGAGTCCTGAAATAGCCTCTTAATTGGTTTCCTTGCTTTACTCTTTGTCTTCCTTACTATCTGTTCTCAACATGTGGCCACAGTGATTTAAAATATATATATAAACCAGATATAATATATAATCCTCAGCTCATATCCCAGCAATAACTCCCCATAGCAATCAGAGGAACAGCTCAAGGCATTTGCAATTGCCCCCAATCTCCCATGGGCTGCCTCCCCATACCTCTTGGGTTCATTTCCTTTCTCTGTCTCCTCAGTCACTCTGCTCCAGCCTTACTGGCCAGACAAATGTTTTTCCATTTTGCTAGGCCTGCTCCTGTTTTAGGGCCTTTGCTCTAGATGGTACCTCTTTCTGGAATGTTCTTTACCTAGAAATCTATTTGGTTAACTCCTTTACCTCCTTCCAGTCTTTGATTAAATGTAGCCTTCTCAATGAGGCCAACCCTGACCACCCTATTAAATACTACAGCATATGGGCTGTAGCATTTACTCTGCTGTGCTCTTCTGTTTTTCTACGCGCTTATCATCATCTAACATCATAATTTTATTTTAAATGTTTTTGTTTATGTCTTTCCCTGGCAGAGTGTAGGCTCTGTGAAGGGAGCAATTTCGTTTATTAATTGATGTGTACCCCAAGCACCTAGAACAGTGTTTATAAATAATAGTTTTTAATAAATATTTGCTGACCGTCAAGTCCATTTTCATAAGCAAAAGCACTGTTTCCCGAACAGTAACCTGGGGAAGCTTTCTTCTAAAGGATGTACACAAAACAAATCCTGTGGTCAGCTAATTTTGATGGCCCGTTCTTTGAAACTGACATGAGTACTTATTGGTAGATTTTTTTGTGATCTCTGTGAATATCAAAACTTACTTTACAGGATACTCAAGGAGATCAACCATGATGGAAAAGTGTTTAGAAATGAAATGAAAGTTGCAGCAATTATACGTTAGAAGTATAAGAAGAGAGCCTAATGAATAGGGGCAAATACCTACTTTAGTGCTATAAATAACATTTCACTGTACACTCAGCATTTAGGGCTGGCCAGTCTAATGTGCTGACGGAAGCCCACACAGACTCAGAACAACAAGCTGGGTCATGAGGACTTAAGTGAGAAGAGAAGAGACAGTCATGAGTTCAGCTGGCTGCATTGATTGCCAGGAAACTATCCACCCATTCATTCCAAAACATTGTTGCGCTTGGTACTATCATTGGCCCTGGAAAGCGGGCCACAGAACAGAGTGAAGAGTAAAGGAAAAATACAAGAGTTGAGGGAGATTTCAATTGGTCTCCAAGGCAAATATAAAGTCTTGCGTTGAGGGGTTAACACTGTGCAGCTCCCTGAAGCCTAAGTGGCAGTGGCCTCAGCAACAACACCCAAGGTGGAGCTAGGGTAGAGGACCGGGAGGGCGGGGCCAAGCATCTCAGAATACCCAGTGGTTCCAGGGCATTAGGCAAAGCCCCAGCTTGCTCTTTTTTCTTACTGCAGCCAACCATGGAATCTGGGTAGCACAGGTTTTTGTCTGTCTTTAGGTACTCAAACATTATCTTCAATCACGCTTTGTTATTCATAGGACACTTCTTTGGCAACAGTAACTATGTGGAACACAGTCAAAGAAGTAGGAAGTATGGAAAGTGCCTCTGAAACAATGGCATGGAGGGTAGAATGACGTGGAGAGTATCTGCTTAAAATAAAAATACTTCACTTCTTTAGGAACTCCTTAGGCACTCTGCCAAAGCCGAGTGACTACGGCAATTTGTAGAGCTCCCCAAATCACAGGACAACCAAAGCAGCAGGCAAGGTAGGAACAAGTGAAATATGAGAGCAGAAGGGGAGATGGAAAAACTGGAAAGCAGACACAGTAGTCGAGAAAGTGTACCTCTCTGGGCATGGTTTAGTGCAAGGACAAACTCTTTTTCTTTTTTTTTTTGAGACAGAGTTTCATTCTTTTTGTCCAGGCTGAGTGCAATGGCGCGGTCTCGGCTCACCACAACCTCCGCCTCCCGGGTTCCAGCGATTCTCCCGCCTCAGCCACCCGAGTAGCTGGGATTACAGGCGTGCGCCACCATACCCGGCTGATTTTTGTATTCTTAGTAGAGACGGGGGTTTCTCCATGTTGATCAGGCTAGTCTCAAACTCCTGACCTCAGGCAATCCGCCCCCCTCAGCCTCCCAGAGTGTTAGGATTACAGGTGTGAGCCACCACATCCTGCCGCAAAGACAAACTCTTGATGTGTCAGTGGACTTCAAGACATTGCTGTATTACAGGATGGGTTCTTGTTCACAATAATGCCTGAGTCATCAGTAAGGATTAAGGTAAGATCACTAACTCTGTTTTAGTATTCAGGGTCATGTGCAAGGCATTTTAGAAAGATCTCCCTCCCCTAAAACGAAGGCAAAAATAAAACGTTAGTGCATAAAGGGTAAGCTTCAGTTCTTTTATGTTTTTTGAACAAAATCTGTCCTTCAGTTCTTAGACCTGCTGCAAGGGATCATTATTCTTTTTTTTTTTTTTTTTTTTTTTTTTTTGAGACGGAGTCTCGCCGCCCAGGCTGGAGTGCAGTGGCGCAATCTCGGCTCACTGCAAGCTCTGCCTCCCGGGTTTACGCCATTCTCCTGCCTCAGCCTCCTGAGTAGCTGGGACTACAGGCGCCCGCCATCTCGCCCGGCTAGTTTTTTGTATTTTTTAATAGAGACGGGGTTTCACCGTGTAGGCCAGGATGGTCTCGATCTCCTGACCTCCTGATCCGCCCGTCTCGGCCTCCCAAAGTGCTGGGATTACAGGCTTGAGCCACCACGCCCGGCCAGGGATCATTATTCTTATTCCTACTTTACAGAGGAGGTTACAGAGGAGGAAGCTGGGGCTTTGTGAAGTTCATCGATTTGCTCAAAGTCCCCAAACTAGTAAAAGGCCGCACTGGGTTTTCATACCCAGTTGTTTTACTCTAAAGGCTGAGTTCTTGGCCTCCAGTCCTCAAGACACCTTCCTGCTTTGGCCTCCCAAAGTATCAGAATTGCAGCATTGTAATTCCTGCACTGCGCCTGTAATTCCTGGTTTAATACAGTATTCTTAAGCAAAAAATGCTATAACATAGCTAAATCTGGTAGATGTTCAGTTATATCAGTTTCTTCATTTTCTGAACATGTACAATGTTTAACTGTGATTCCCACTTGGAAAATATGTTAAGTAGGCAGGTTGCAATACAGGTTCTAAGCAAACACATATCACTTGAGCTAAAACATGAATAAATGGATCATTGATTGAAAAATATAAATTACCTGAAGTTTTGTGAATGATGCTTAAGGAAACTGCTCAAAAAACAATGGTGATACCTATCATGGGTCAATTTTGACCATTCTTTCAGATCAGCTCTCAAATGTTAAGCCTGGGGTTTAATGTCCTATGTAGGCAATAATTTCTGCTATTTTCCTGAAGGAAAATAGTATTATACTCTTAGCATAATAAAAAGTATAATAAAAAGATTTCTGTATAGTTAAAAAGAACAGTGGAATATCCAAGTTTGAACCCTACACTTGCTGTTTACTAGATGGATAAGCTAGCTGCAATTTATTAGAAACAGTATTCATTTGAATGAAAATTGAGATGACATAATAATACAAATGAAAATAACACCTGCCCTTCCAACTTCATAGAGTTGTTGGGAGGATCAAAGGGGACAAGTGAGTATGCTCTGTGAATAGATAGTATCATTACATTAATAAGTAGTATTATTAAAATGGTAATTCTCTTTTTACATGGGTTATATCATTTCAGATGGCTTAAATTTAGTTTTATTGGTGATTGTTTTTGATTGAATATAGACTGAAGGTATCAGTAGAGTTTTATCACCTTGAGGGATTATACTTTTGTAAACTTTGAGGATGTATTTAATTCAGTTTTGTTCTTTGATTATCAGTTTTGTTGTTTGATTTGATTTGGTATGTGAAGTAGGAAGTCTGGAAAGTGCCTCTGAATATCCATGATAGAATGGCATGGAGTTTATCTACTTAAAATCAAAATACTTCACTTTTTTAGGAACTCCTTAGGCACTCTGCCAAAGCCTAGTGACTCTACGGCAATTTGAAGAGTTTTTATTAGTGCATAGTAACATGCAGCCTTCCCAATATGCTAGAATCTTTTCCAGGTCTTTTCGTGCCTGGCTTTAATTTTTGACCAGTCTTCAGGATGTGCAGTGGATCTCCTGGATAATGTCACATTCTAAGTATGGCTCCATAAGGAATATTTATAAAACTGACCTTGATATCAAGCCTCACTCTACTGCAAATAGAAAACAGGAGAGACAGAGAGACAGCGTGTCTGTGGCATCACCCCTAGCATCTCATTTTGAACAGTAAATGTAATGCCTTGTCTACAAAAATGACAAGGCTGTATCAGGTGTGTGCGCCAGCCTCTTGATAAAGAGAAAAATGCTATGTTTTAGGGGAGGCAATGCATAATGAATGAAGAGCCCAGCCTCTGGGATCAAACAGACACAGTTCCCTTAACCTCCCTAAATACAACCAAGTTACTTAAGCTCCCTTAACCCCAGGTTTCACATCTATAAAATAGATTATTGTAACTACCACAGGATTATTAGCACTGGTAAATGAAACAGCTTTTGTAAAGTGATATCTAACATGTAATAATTATTATGAACCTTCCATTGACAGAGGATGGCAATAGAGATACTGATGAAGGAAAAGAGAGCAATGTGTCCATGGTGCTGCTGTTATACATCTGAGAATCATGTAAACAACTTCTTCAAAGTCTGTTTCATTCATCTGTAGTGTAGCTGAGCTACTGTCTTGGTTCTGGGTTATCCAACAGTAGTTTTTTTTTTTTTTTTTTTTTTTTTTTTTAGCATTAATTGTACTACAGTATCAATAGAACAGAACTATTAAGTTCTGTGCCATTTTGTTTGTAAGCTCTAACCATAGTTACTACATTTTTATTTTTATTTTCTTTTCGATGGAGTCTTGCTCTGTCACCCAGACTAGAGTGCAGTGGTGTAATCTCAGCTCACTGCAACCTCCATCCCCTGGGTTCAGGCGATTCTCCTGCCTCAGCCTCCCAAGTAGTTGGGATTATAGATGTCTGCCACCACACCTGGCTAATTTTTGTTTTTAGTAGAGATGGGGTTTCACCATGTTGGCCAGGCTGGTCTTGAACTCCTGACCTCAGGTGACCTGCCCGCCTCGGCCTCCCAAAGTGTTGGGATTACAGGCCTGAGCCACCGCACCTGGCCATTTTTAAAAGAAAAATTTAGACTAGGTTATGAACTGTGTTTGTTGAGGAGAAAAAAAACCTGTGGAAGGCTAATATATGTATAGATATTTTATATATACATATGTATATATGTAAATTAAAATATTTATATATAAATTAAATATTTACATATATATTTATAAATATATAAATTAAAATATTTATATATAACTATATATACACACATGCACACACACAGACACACATATATATAGCCTATGTGAGGACTATTGTTTGAAGTCTGAAAGACATAGCTTTGTGAAAATTATAAAGGGTTTGAGGCACTTGCTCCAGAAATACTTCCCAAAGTGACCTACCTCTGTTTTTCAGCAACTCATATCTGAGTGTTAATTTTTTTTTTTCTGTTAAAACAAAGCCCCGTCTGCTCTCATATATCTCACTTCAGCTGTCATCTAGCTCCAGAAAAGATCAATGTTGCTCCAATGCTGGTCATTTTCCAGGACTATATGATATTAAATGGACCTATCTAGCCTAGTGATCCTCAAGTATATGCCTGTGTGCGTGTGTGCATGTGTCTGTCTTGTAGTGTGGGTTTGCTTGTGAGTGGTAGAGATTGTCATCTGGTGGTGACATCTCCATTTGGTTAGGTTGTGGGAGTGGGGGTGCGGATTTTTTTTTTTTTTTTTTTTTTGCCTCCTCCACAGGGGACATAGTTTGAGAAACTCTGGCCTGGCAATTTAATGCTCAGTGCAGTTTAATGGTGATAAAACTGAAGAAGGCAAGAGTGAGGCCTGAGTCTTGGAGGTTATAAAACTCCTGAAGAAGGCAAGAGTGAGGCCTGAGTCTTGGAGAGAAAGTGGTTGTCAGTGCCTGAAAGGCCTTCGGTTTAATTTGAAGCCAGAGGCCACATTGATAAAGTCTGCCCCGAAAGTCATTGCTTGTCTGAGCGAATGCTCCAGGGGTTTACCGGACGGAGGCTGGGGGCCACGTGAGCTCACTTTCTTTCGTTTTCTACCCAGCAGCCTGGAATATTGCCTTCCTGAAACCCCTTTTCATTAGCTAGCGATTCCTGGAAAGGATCTTCAAGATTTTTATGTTTCTCAGAACCTAGCAATAACTTGGAAAAGTTTTCCAAGTAACAGTGATGCATAGGTGTCTGGGGGCAGAGAAGTTAAGGAGCAAGGCACCTTTTTTGAGGACCTGTGGCATGCAAATGACTTATCAGAATGCACATAGTATAACAGTAAACACCGTTTCTTATAGAGGTGAAATAATTCTCACTCCACAGAGACGGAAGTGACCCGAAGCTAGCAGTCTCCTGTATTTGCTTGTGTGACACCGAGCATGTCAGATCAGGGTGTAGGAAACTATGCTTAGCGCAGAGGAGGGTAAAGGAAGTAGGGAGTCTGGTGGCTGCGGCATTCTCTAGCAGCGCAGGGTCTCTCGAGCTTCCAGCCACTGGCAGAGGAACACTTTGGGGCTTGAAAGGGAAACACAGCCACTCAGCCGCTTCGACTGCGGCGGCGACGAAACCAAAACAGGGTGGGGCGGGGTGGGTGGTGCTCTGTAGTGGAAGGCGCCCGCTGGGTGAGGTCTTTGCTCCTGGCGGGGGGGCTAGGACGGTCAGCCCAGGAGGAGGAAAGGCGCGTCCCGCCTCCAGCTGCAGGGCCAGGCGGCGGCGCCCGCTGGCGTCGCTTTCCCTCTCCTGGTCAGCCTCGGTGCAGGCCGGGCTGGGCGGGACGGGCGGCGCTCGGGGGCCGGGCTCGGAGTCCCCACTTTTCCTCCCTCCTTCCCTCCTCTCGGGGCCGTCCCGAGCGGCCAGGCCAATGGGCGCGGAGAGGAAGGGAGCGGGAAGCGGGGCGCACTGGGCCCGGCCCTCCTACGGCGCCCGCGGCTGCAGCGCCAGCGCCAACGCCAAGTTTGCGCCCCGAGAGTTTGCGCCGGTTCGTGTCCCCCGGCCTCCCGTTCGCTCCCCCGCGAACCAGGCAGCCGTGCGCCCCTCGGGGCAACCACTCACGAGCACCCGGGCGGGAGGACGCCGAGCAGGGGGTGTTGCGGGCTGAGACCGGGGCAGCCACCTCCCGAAGATGCAGGATGGCAGCAGAGCCGCAGCCGTCCAGCCTCTCCTACCGCACCACGGGCTCCACATGCCTGCACCCGCTCAGCGAGCTCCTGGGCATCCCGCTGGACCAGGTAACTGTGGGCCGCGAGCGCAGCGACCCCAGCTCCCCAGCGATCGCGGGCATGGGGCGGGCGAAAGTGTTATCCACCGTCCCTCCGCCTCCATGGCGTATTTTACAGCCACACACTAGACAGTTGGCTTTTTTTTTTTTTTCTTCTTCTTGAGTTGGTGTTAGTGTTTTTCTCCTTGTGTGAAAAATATTGGTACAGCCTGCACGGCAAGTTCGACTGACTGAACTTTTTTTTTTTTTTTTTTCTTAAGATTTTTTTCTTTAAGTTTGGGATTGCCTCGTTTTCTGTAATCAAGTTCAAGTTCTGAAGTAGTCAGATAAATGAAACCAGAGTTTCTTTCATCAGTGTCCTCAAGTCGTTATTATTTTTAACTTAGATGACCCTACTTAAAAAATAAGGGCGATTAATCTGTAGACTGTAGTCTATAGATTTTGAATGCAAGACCTGGGTTTTAGACTTCTGCGGCGAGGCTTGTTCAGGGGTGACAGTTACTTTGTACCATGTGTGATGCGGGACACACAAGGACACCGGTTTTCCCAGGGTTCGGTTGGCTCATATGCCTGGGGCTGGAGCTTCTGAGTAGGACAGGTTAGTGGGACGAGAGGGGCCCCAGCAGAGTTATTTGAACTGCCCAGGAATTATCTACAACCATTAAAATTAAAAATGGTAACAACAGTGATTCCTGGCAAGAAACCTTCCTGAAGATGAAGTCTGTTTTACGCATTTCCTTGTCTCTTCAGGTGCTGCAGGCTAGATCTGCGGGATGCTTAGTAGTGATCCAATCAGTAAATGTTGATTTAAATGGAAATGGGCAGGGCATGCGGGGGGAGGACCCACTGCGCTCCTGTTTTGTTTCATGCTTTTTGCCCGATTTTCTTCCCCTTCCTCTCACCCGTGCTCCTTTTCCTTTCCTTTTAACAAGAGCACACCTGCTGCCCTTTCCGCACACCCCTTCAGCAATGAGAAAGTGAAACCTGGACATTTGCCTTATTCGGGTCCTGTTCACTGAGCCACCCTCATACCTGGCTCACTCTGAGGACCTCACTGAGAACTCCACCTGATGCGACCATTGTGTTCTCATCAGTCGCAAAATCGAGAAAGTCAGGAACTTGGGAAGGGTTTCAGGTGCCAAAGCATTTGTGCTTTTGTAAATTATTCTTCAGTTTCTGGTGAGGATGAGATAGCCCCAGGGACCCAGGCAGAGGCAGACATAATAGCAAATTCTTTAGTTCTGAAATTAAATAAAACTCATAGCTGAATTTCCTTAAGGGGAGTTTGTTTTGTACTTACCTCTCCACTCCATATCAGAGGGTATTTTAATTGCATTTTCTCTTCTAAGCTCTTCTACATAGCTAGAGAGACTCCAGGAAGGCTTTTTGTATGGCTAAAGGACCATGGCAAGTTACGGCTGGGAGGTGCTAGAATAATGTTTTTAATGTCTTTCAATTGCATCGCCTACTTTCCTATAAAGGTAATTCTGGTTTTAATTCATAAAAAGGAACAAAAGAGCCTTATGGATGTTTAAGACTGGGAGCGAGGGAGGGACTTCTGGGATAAACCGAAGGAGAAATGTTTGCCATGGCCAGGAGCACCTGAGATCTCTTGGCTCTTAGGTCAGTCTGACCACCCTCCAGCAGGAGCGAGTCTGGATGACCCTTGGTGGAGGAAGCACTTAAAAGGCAGTGCCCCAGGTAGCTTATTTTAGGCCCAAGGAGGCTACATTGTGACTTGCGAGTTTGGAAGCTTTGTGTGTTTTTCCCTTTCACATTTTTAAGGCTTTTTAAGGGCTTAGATGTCAGACTGACCTGGGTGCAATTCCAGCTCTGCCAGCAAACTTCCCTTCATGACTGCCAGCTGGTACTCTACCCTCTTGGAGCCTCAGCATCCTTGTGTAAAATGGGAGATGACAATAAGACCTACATTTTGAGGTTGAGAAATTTTATATGATGTAAAATGCCTTACATTAGGGAGGTTCTTGTATCAGACAGGGTCCTTGCAGGAAACAGGAACCAACCCCATTGGCTGAAATGAACGAACTTTAATGAATTACTTAGAGGGGCATGGGCGAGGTTCAGGGAATCAACAAAGGATGTTGAAGTGCTGAGATCAGAAGTAGGGGGCAGCTGGAGGGGAAAGTGGAGGAACTTCACTGCCATTTGTGAGAGCAGGACCAGCTTGGAGGTCGTGAAGAATAAGAGAGAACCTCAGCCCTTCTTCCTACCTTGTAGCCCTTCCATCTCTTCACAGTGACCCCCAAAAGTTACTGGCCTCAGCCTGCAGGGGCTCCTCCTATGGCACAGGACAGGCAGGATAAAGGTGGAGCCAGATCTGGGGGGTAACCCGAGGATAAGAGTGCAGGCCTTGATACATGTTTGCTCCTGTCCCATTAGAGAGTGACTTTTGATTGGTCTGGGATACGCTCAAAATTATAAAATAAATATCTCAAGTTACTCAAATAGTTTTTTTGTATGCCTCTTAAGGACACTGAATCATTTTTCCTAATGTCTTTACATCCTAATTCCTGATTGATTGCACTCCTGTGAATGTCTTTAGCCTCTGGATCCTGTGTCAAGTCGTTTATTATCAGCAAAAATGGAAATACCTGGTAAGCATTCTGCTTCGTATGTGGAGAACTCTTTATTCATTCTTTTTCATCTGATTCTTGCATTTATCTGTTCTGTTAACTTTGTGGCATCCTTAAATAGGAAAGCCTGTGTGTGGTTAGGACTACACTCAGGAAAAGTCGATGGTTTTTGTTTCCAGGGACTTTGATTAGTCTGACATCCTTCTAAAGATGTGAAATGTAAAACTATCTCCCTTAATTAGAGACAGTTAGAACATAGTAATTCAGATGCAGAATACAGGAAATGGGATGATGACTTGTGGGCCTCTATAGGTGCTTCAAAGATAAGCTTGTTGAAAACTTTATTTCTAAATGATGGGCCCCTGTCCAGTGAGCAAGTACAGAGCTACGGTAGTTAGTAGGATTACTCCAATAAAAACCTTCACTTAGGATAAATCAGGCAAGCACTTTTCTTTCCCGTTTTGGGGGAATCAAGGAATCATCTGCTCCTGTCCTCCCCACTTTGTTTTGGTTGTGGAGTGTAACTTGATGTGCCTTTAAACTAAAGATTTGCAAGATTGACTCAGTTGCCAAAACAGATGATAATGTTGACATTAGTAATTTGTGTAGTGCACAGTTATGTCCTAGGAGATGTGAAAGCTGAAATGGAAAGTTTTTCCAGGCTTTAAGGAACTTCCAATTTGGTGGTTGGAAATTCTGCCCACCACCAAAGCATTTTTGGGGTATTTTACCTGATGGTGCCCCCAAACTGTGTGTGTGTGCGTGCATGAAGTATGAATTCAGTGTTACACTAGGACTCTCTGAGGTGTCCCCCCCCATTTAGCATCAGCAGAGAAAGGGGCAAGGGGAAAATAGACCAGGAGATAAGAATCCAGGAAATAATTTTGAGGTTAAAACAGCAAATGTTTAGGATTATTAATGTAAGCTTGTGTCACCATTTAAAAGTCTGAATGAATGAAGACCAGCTTTAAAGACGTGGTACCCCAGACTAATGGTGATACCAGGAGTGAGTTTCATTATTTCACCTGGGCCCATGACTACAAAGTTTCTTTCTTTCTTTTTTTTTTTTTTTTTTGAGACGGAGTCTAGCTCTGTCACCCAGGCTGGAGTGCAGTGGTACGATTTTGGGCTCACTGCAAGCTCCGCCTCCCAGGTTCACGCAATTCTCCTGCCTCAGCCTCCGGAGTAGCTGGGATTACTGGAGCATGCCACCATGCCTGGCTAAGTTTTGTATTTTTATTAGAGATGGGGGTTTCACCATGTTGGTCAGGCTGGTCTCGAACTCCTGACCTTGTGATCCACCCACCTCGGCCTCCCAAAGTGCTGGTGTTACAGGCGTGAGCCACTGCACCCGGCCGACTACAAAGTTTCTTTACCTATCTGGAGCTGTCAGTCCTGGTTGCTTCCCTTGGCCATGCTTGCAAAGCCCAGCCTTCAGTTCTCTTCTTATCTAAGTCTTGTCCTTCATTAAAAGCTCAGCTCACATTCCAGTCATTGTTAAATCAATTAAATATTTATTTAATGCTATTAGTGCCAGGTACCTGGCCATGTGGTAGAAATACAAGGATGAAAAAAAATCAATGTCCCCATCCTACAAGGGCTTATATACTCTGGAGGAAACAAAAGGCCAATGTAAGCGTAGAGGCTGTATATGGTCACAGACCTGTGTAGGTGCTGTACAGGTTTGTAGATGGTGCCGTGGTAGAATAGAGAAGGGATGCCCACAGGACATGCTGGACTCATGTAGAATTTACTGTTTACATTTAATGCTTGGTAAATGTTACCTTATATTGTTCGTTATCTTGCTGGGTTTGTAAGCTTAATTCCAAACTAATTTAAAGTCTTTTTGTAGTCAAGGCTTGAGTTCCCATGCAACTTTGTTTATGGATCCTGACATCTAAATTTCATGTAATTTTCACAAGTCTTGAAATGTTCTTCCTTAGATTTTTTTTAACCCTTTAAATGTAAAATGCGTCAGCAGCATGTAGGCCACACAGAAACAGGCAGTGGGCTGGATTTGGCCTGATAATCGGATCTCCTCAAATATGATAAATGGATTGTCATCAGAATCTTCTGCCATGGGTGTTTCTGGGATCCCGCCCTATCCTGCTGAATTTGAATATCAGGGTGTGAGGGCACTTCCCTAGTGATTCTTATGCCAACTAAAGTTTGAGAGCCATTACTATAGTCAAGGGAGGATATTGCAGGGTTTAAGTTGTGAAAAGATTTTCATTTTGTGAAGGGGTATGGAAGGTACTCACTGAAGGAGGTAGGGATGGAGGAGGAAGCAGGGGTTTTGCGAATGAGTGCAGGGTTAGAGAAGTATTTAAGGGAAATTGAGAAAGCACTGACAAGGTCAGTTGAATGAGCCGCTGAATATAATCAACCTGCTGACAATTATACATTTTTAGACGATGAATATGCACAAATATGTGCTTTTTTTCTTTCAGCAGCTCCTTTCAGGAGCAAAAGTGAAACAGAAGTTTCCAGAGAAGGTTGTTGGGAAGTTAAGAAGCTCGGATGTTAAAAGATGCTGACAAATGGTTGGTGGTGATAAGAGTGAAGAGGAAAACTTCTTGAGATGGTGGTTCGTGGAGGAAGTGAGAGAGCTGGAGGGCTGGGATATGCGAGTGAAGGATTTCTAGTGAAGTCTTTCTGGGTGATGATGAAAATCGGGGTGTGCACCTGAGGGTTGGGATGAAAGTCTGTTCAGTGTAGCAAACAGGGGAAATGGGGTGTTTGTATTTGATGGATTGTCCTTCTTGACATTGACGGTATCCAGGTGAATTTGGGGAGTTGCGGTGGAGAAGACTATGAGGTCCCTAAGGTGTCCAGGAATATGGAGGAGTCACCAGAAGTGGGTAGATTCTGAAAGCAGGAAGAGGGAGCAGAGAGGGTGTGACCTGGCCTGCTGTCTGTCATGCACTCAGCCTGCACCTCTGCCTGCATCTTCTCACATAACATTAGGAGTGTGGGGGAGTCTGGAGGGAGGAAAGGTTTCCTATGAGGATAGTGGAAGGAAAATAGCTTGGTGGCTCACGCCTGTAATCCCAGCACTTTGGGAGGCCGAGGGGGCCAGATCACCTGAGGTCAGGAGTTTGAGACCAGCCTGGCCAACATGGTGAAACCCCATCTTTACTAAAAATACAGAAATTAGCCAGGTGTGGTGGCGCATGAATGCAGCCACAGCTACTCGGGGGGCTGAGGCAGGAGAATCACTTGAACCCAGGATGGGGAAGTTGCAGTGAGCCAAGATTGTGCCACTGTACTCCAGCCTGGGTGACAGAGCAAGACTCCATCTCAAAAAAAAAAGAAAAAGAAAAAGAAAACAGTGCAAAGCAGCAATGGGGGGTCTGGAAAAGCCCTGACCTGTTGCTTCTGACCTTGGCTTTGCTGTCGTGGTGGTAAAATGAGAACAGAGGGCGGGCTTTGTGAAGGTCAGCAGTAGAAAGGAAGGGAGTGGGAATATGAGTCACAGAGGAGGGGGAGAAGGAAGTCAGGGGCAGCACGTGGATGCAAGTTGAGAAGTGGCACTTGCAAAATGTGAGTGAGGGTTGGGAGGTGTGGGAGGGGTCTAGGCAGGTAGGGTGGCACCTTAGGGTCTCAGAACCCTGATGAGGCGGTGTCCAGTGACTGACTCTGAACTTTGCCGTCCTTCCTGGAGCTGCACGTTCATGTGGTGGAAAGTTCCTTTGTGGTTCTGAAGAGCTTGCTGGTGGCAGGTGGGGGGGCCTTTTGGAAGCAGCCTGAGGGCATTGAATGTGGATGTGTTGGGGGTAAGATGGTGAGGTATAAACCCCCAGGTCCACACAGTTGCAGAGGACAGGGCTGGTGGAATTGGGGACTGTCCCTCAGAGCCTGTGTGAGGATGGGCCATCTCCATGGTGGAGGATTCCAGATAAGTCCAGAAGGTGGGCTGGCCTACTGGAAACTGCTGGCTGGTGTTACAGTCTGCTGGCTAGATTTGACAAAAATTGAAGGGAGGTCAGAGAGATCACAGGTATGGCCATATATTCCCTGGCATTTGAAGCAGAGGCCTAGTGTGTCCTGGAGCTTTAGCCTTCCTGTCATGGAACGAGAGGTGGTTCTTCACAACTTGGCCTCAGTTTACCTGTCTGGCTTAAGGACACTGACAACTCTATACATTGAATGCTTATGCTCTCAGCACTGCTCTGCATGCATTCTCTCAGTTAATACAGTACTAAAAGTTATTCCCCAAATTTCTTCCTTCTTTCCCCACATTTTTTCTTTTTTTTCTTCTTTCCTCCTTCCTTTTCTCTCTTTTCTTTCTGAGATGGGATCTCACTCTGTTGCCTAGGCTAGAGTACACTGGCTTGATCATGGCACCCTGCAGTCTCAAACTCTTGAGCTCAAGCAATTCTCCTGCCTCAGCTTCCCAAATAGCTGGGACTAAAGGTGCACACCACCCCACCTGGCTAATTCTTTTGTATTTTTTGTAGAGATGTGGTCTTGCCATGTTGCCCAGGCTGGTCTTAAACTCCTGGCCTGAAATGATCCTCTCACCTCAGCCTCCTAGAATGCGGGGATTATAGTCATGAGCTACCACACCCAGCCTGTTCCCCAAATTTCAAGTTAGGAAGCAGTCCCCAGGGCTTATGTTACTTGCTTGTAGCTGGGCAGGGGCAGAGGCAGGACTTGAACTCAGGTCTGTCACTGGAGGCCGTGCTTCTGGTTGCTGCACTGCATCCCAGCACCGTTTTCCCTGTGTGCTGTGCTTCCACCACAGTGGACTGTTTACTTCCTATCCCTCAAACACGGTGTGTCTTTCACACGTTCCAGCCTCTGCACACACACACTTCCTTCTCCTTGGAGGTTTATTCCTCGTCCTGGTCCTCAGTTCCTGTTTTCAGGCTGGGCGCTAAAATCCTTTCCTCCTGTTTTCCCTCTGCAACCCAGTTCTCCCTCCCCACCAGGGCCAAATGAACCCCTTCTTTCTCTCTGTTTCTCCATAGCATTCTATCCATATTACATTGCTCTGCCTTTCACTTTACGTCTTCGATATTTATTGGTCTGTCTGTCCTGCCTGACTGAGAGGCTTCTTTCCATTGTTACTTATTGAGCGCTGTGTGCTAGTGGGCTAAATGGAGATACAGAGATGAGTGAATTATCTGTGCCTTCTATGAGACAGTCATGTAGACACTTGGTAAACTGCTGTTTGCCTGTAAGCCTTGAAATACATGTGCTCAACGCACACACCATTGCCAGAGGACGTGGGGCCTCGCATGTGGGGCCTCGGCATCTCTGGGCCTCTCCTGAGACGGTGCTGCGGGAGAACTTCCTGGGAGCAGCTGCTTTAGAAGCAGGAGGGAAATTAGAGGGGAGAGGGGCCAGATGAGACCGTCAGAATATTCTAGGAGGAAGAGAAGAGAGTCACATTCTTTGTGGGCAGGGATCATTATTCAAAAAGAAAATATCAACAAATTGAATTTAAACATCGGATTGTCTTTTACTAGTGATTCATGAATCTGGCAGCATCCCATCTGTAAAATGGCAAGGCTGAGCTGAGCTGAAGAGGTGGACTTTACAGGTAGAAAAGGCTGAAGAAAGCAGAAGCAAAGAATAAGAAGCAAAGTTACTTTCCTTATAAGGTTAAAAAAGATGGGACTTCCCTATACTGGCTCAGGTAGCCTGGGCCCCTTTTCTGTTGGTTGCTGTGAAGCTCCTGTTTTTTTGCTTTTTTGTTTTTGAAAACGGGTCCATTGTAAAGTTGTTTGTTTATATAGCTCCCAGTACCAGTGACTCCATTCTGGTTTGGTCTGGTCTGTGGGGCCTAGTGCAGGAGCTCGGTCCAAAACAATCGCTCCTTATTAATTTTATTTAACACCACCCAGGATAAATCTTCATCATCTTTGTATGCTTAGGACAAAGTAGGAGCTAAATACATGTTTGTTGAATTGAAATGGAATTTTATTTACATTTTTGGATTGGAATGAATGACTTAATTAAGGAAAAATTGGGAGCCAGTTCTTTTCACCAACTGAATTAGGCCTGTTTATTATTTGGAACCTGAATATCAGATTAAATGAGCCTAATTTCTAATTTGAAAATTAACTCATGGCTCAGTTGCTGATAGTGAAATGTTTATCTTGGATTATTTAAAGATGGCATACTCCATTCCCATTTTCATTGTGTGCAGTTCATATACTCATCACCTCCAGTTATAAATGCAGCTATTAGTATCATTTTTTTTGGCCCAGTTGTTTCAGATTTCTGTGAACATGTAGAAATTTCCCTTAGCAGTCTAAAGTCAAGTCGTACATACAAAAGATGCCATATAGTCAAATACTCTCAAGTATTCTGTAGCTTGGCCTTGGAATTACATTTATTTGTTTTATTTTTATTTTTTAGTGAGACAGGGTCTTGCTGTGTTGCCCAGGCTGGTCTTGAACTCCTGGACTTAAGTGATCCTCCTACCTTGGCCTCCCAAAGTGCTGGGATTACAGGCGGAAGCTACCATACCCAGCCAGGAATTACATTTATAAAGGAAAATTTCATTAAAAGATTATATCTAAAGAGATAAAATCTGGAAATATCTTTTGTACCAGTGACTTGTATAAAAAATTCAGTCTGTGTCACTTAGTAACAGTGACTGTGTGCTTTTCAAAGGCTTTCTACTTTAAGTCAGCTCTTCTAGTAAACAAGATAAAGGGATAACTTATTGCAGTCTCATTAATAGCAATTTCTAGTAGTTTTGCCATGCAAACACAAAGATAGAGAGTCATCAGTGGGAAAAGTAACTCCAAAGAGTTTGTACTGGTTAAAAATGTGCTTTATTAAAAGATAACTATTTCTTTTAATAAAGCTTGAGAAATGTAACTATCTGCAAAAAGATTAATTCATTAACCTATTTGCATTGTGATTTTTAGTTATCAAAAAAAAAAAAAAAAAAAGAAAAGAAAAGGAAAAAAGCCCTTGGTGAATCATTTATCAACTTCCTTTTATTAGTGGAGCTCTGTTTTTAATTGTTTAAAGTTATCAGTGGTTAATCTTTTATGCATTAGTAAAACTGATTAATTTGAGAGATGGGTTTGAAAGTCCACAATCACCTTAAAGGGTTTAATGAAGGTTTCTGGGCTGATATTGCTGGGGATTTCCAGCAAACTACCATTTTATTATAAATATTCCATTCTCAGGTTTATTTACCAAAAAACAAAAACAAAAACAAAACAAAATAGCGAACTCAGGTTCTAATGTAATTTGGAGAAGAGCAAGGGTACCTTTGAAAAGTTTGTGTTCAAGTTGCCCTAAACTCTTATTTCAAACAAGGAGTTAAAATTTTAAAATATTCTGTTATTTATTTATTTCTTTTTTAACTTTGTCTCATTCATCATTCTGTGGCTGACTTGAAACAGATAAGTCAGCAAAGGTACACAGCAAAAGGTTGCTAAGACTTACAGGAAGTTACTAAACTCAAAAGTCATTTCATGAAATTTCATGAAGTGGTTTAACTGTGAGTGTCACAGTTAAACTTCTTTGTTCCTAAGACTCCCCTACCCCCTGCCCCGGTATTCTTTTTTGCTCTCTGTTTTCATTTTATTTATCTATTACATTCTTTTAAATTTTTATTTTTTATTGATTTTTTAAAAGCTTTTATTTTATACAGATGCAGTTTACAAAAATCACTTTTCAGGCCGGGCAGGGTGGCTCATGCCTATAATCCTAGCACTTGGAGGGGCCAAGGCAGGTGGATCACTTGAGGTCAGGAGTTCGAGACCAGCCTGGCCAACATGGTGAAACCCTGTCTCTACTAAAAATACAAAAATTAGCCGGGCGTGGTGGTGCATGCCTGTAATCCCAGCTACTTGGGAGGCTGAGGCAGGAGAATTGCTTGAACCCAGGACGCGGAGGTTGCAGTGAGCTGAGATCACGCCACTGCACTCCAGCCTGGACGACAGTGTGAGACTCCATCTCAAAAAAAAAAAAAAAAAAAAAATCGCTTTTCCGATTAGGTAATACAGGCACTTATTATCGAAGTCACAAGCAGAAAATGGGATATAAGGAAAGGTCCGTCTCTTTCACCGCTGCTTCCCCTGTTTCCAGCTGGCCAACTGGATTTCCATGGTTCAGTTGCATGGTTTCAGAGATGGTCTGTGTCTACATATGCCCAGAATCTTTTTGTCTCATTTTCTGACATAAGTGATAGCCTATGGTTCCCTCCCTCCCTCCTTCCCTCCCTTCCTTCTTTTCTTCCTTTCTTCCTTTCAACTTAACAGTGTCTCTTAGGGATTGATTCATGTCTGTATATATAGAGCTCTGGTGACTTTTGAACTTCCTTTCTGCCTTTTCTGAAAGCTTTGTTTCTGTTCTTCCAGTCATGGTTTTGTGTTATGAGAAAAATCTGGAATTATAACTCCCCCACAAACCGGGAAGGAGCTGAGAGACCAAAGAATGACTCAGACAAGTCCAACTTGGCAAGTAGATGAATTTATTAGGACTTATATATGGGACACTCCTGGGTGGCAGCAGGACAGCTCTAGAGATCCTCATCACCTCTTGTGTCTAAATTGCTTTTGAGATGATTTTCTGGCTCTTTGCCTCCTGTGTTTGAGTGATGCAACTGTGTATTTTTTTTTTTTTTTTTGAATAGGTTCACGGATACTCTCTGGGATGTTTGGGTTCTCAGGGACACCTGCTCCTTGGCTGGGCACCATGACCTTGGCTGACTGCCCAGCCTTCAAGGTTCAAGCAGCGGACATACACCCTTAAATAACCTGGTGGGGGACTGGTCACCCTACACTTTCTCCTTTAGCAAATGCTGCAAGTGGTGGTGTTGGGGGAGTGGCAGGGTTGGAGAGGGGTCCTTTCATGGTGACACTGCCTCCTCTGCTCACATTCCCAGGCATATGGACACCCGGGAGTGCTACTTGCAATGGGACCTGTGAGTGGAAGAGCAATGAGCTGGGGGAGGCAGAAGACTTGGGGTTTGTTTCCAGTGTCCCCTTAAATGGAGAGAAGTGATTTGGTATATGGGCATAAGGACATTAACTATTCCCTTACCTCTTGTGCCTTAGGGATAAAAATGACTCTGCCTCCTACTGGCCTGGTGGCAGTAGACTTCTCCAGAATTCTTAATATCCCCATCTCCTGGAAACAGTGCTCTTTAAGACCAGTTTGGCTCTGGAATTTCAAGACCTTCGACCTTAGTGCAAAAGGGTTAGTTTTAGCTTGTAAAAGAACACATTTTGAAGGTAAAGACGACAAACCAAGACTTTTTTTCTTCCAATTTTAGTAGACTTAGCTAAAAAGATTGTACCTGTATAATTTGCTTTCATTTCTCCAATTCACCACATGATGGGTGAACTGAGTTGACCTTTGGGGCTCTGGAATCTTCTGTCTTCTTTCACCTCACCTAGAGTAAGGCCAGGATGCCTTAGGAACATGTGAACTATACTCTGGCAGAAAGATGTTGCAAAGAGCTTCTATTTTTTGTCCGTTAGGAATGTTGAGGTGTTTATAGCCTCCTTTCTGCATTCTAGTAAAAGATAATTGCCTATTGTCTCCAAACAATAAATGTTAACTTACCTGCATATTATTTTATTATTTTATGTATTTTGAGACAGAGTCTTACCCTGTTGCCCAGGCTGGAGTGCAGTGGCATGATCTTGGCTCACTGCAACCTCCGCCCTTTGGTTTCAAGAGATTCTCCTGCCTCAGCCTCCCAAGTAGCTGGGATTATAGGTGCCTGCCACCACACCTGGCTAATTTTTGTATTTTTAGTAGAGACAGGGTATCACCATGTTGGCCAGGCTGGTCTCAAACTACTGACCTCGTGATCTGCCTGCTTCAGCCTCCCCAAGTGCTGGGATTACAGTCATGAGCCACCGTGCCGGGCCCTGCACATTATTTAACACAAAGGAGGGAAATCAACATATATACAGAATTAAATTCAGAAAGTCACTTTATATAAATTGTGGAAGGAAGGACAAAAATAAGGTTTTCTTCCTATTCATGTATGCAGACTGGGAAAGAGTTTACAAAAAGGGAATAAAAGACTATGTTTTTTTGTTTTTGTTTTTGGATTTTTTTGGTACTTTCATTCTTGTTGAGTTAAAGTTTACCCGGTTTCATATTTAGTTTTACTATGGTGCAAAACTTAAGTTGATGTACACGGGTTTTTTTCTGTCTACAGATGTATTTAGAGTGTCTTTAGAAAATATATTCATCTCATTACCAGTTTTGTTAGTTTAAAAGAAGGGCAAAGTGAGGCTGTATATTAAAACAATAATTTCATCAAAATAGACAGTGGAGCTCTGTTTTATCATAATGATAAAATAAAAACTTTAGCCAAATTAAATTTAAAGGAGTTAGTTGAGCAATGGATGATTCCCGAATCAAGCAGCCTCCCAAGCCGGAGTAGGCTGTGAGACTCCAGCACGGCCACGTGGTGGAAGATTTATGGACAGAAAAAGGAAAGTGAAGTACGGGAAATGGAAGTAAGGTACAGAAACAGCTGGATTGATTACAGGATGGCGTTTGCCTTGTTTGAAGAAGATTCAAACATTTGGATACATTTGATTGGCCAAAACTCGGTGATTGACACTAGTATGTAGGTATGGTCTGTTTACACCTCCACTTGTTAAAGTTTATGATGTACAGAAGAACATTTAGGTCGAAATTAAAATATGTAAGGAGGCAACTTTAGGATAAACTTGATTTAACATTAACAATGAATGATGAATTATGGCTGTTTATCTTAGCTGGTTGCAATTGCAGAGAGAATCCTGAGGAAGCTAGTGGGCTATAAAACAATTTAGAAATTGACTGCTTATGACTTTTATGAGAGCTGAAAAACCTCTTGTATACTTGGCAACCTTCAAATGTTTGTTAGAGTAATATGTGTCTAGATTTGGTTCCCTGCTGCAAAGTTTCTAGAAGAACTGGAGAAGTTAGAAAAGAGCAAGAAAAATGGTTACAAGAACAACTAGGCTAAAAATTGCTAAACAAAAGGAAATGAACTTAAATGTCAATGAATTGACTAAGAAAAGTCACAAGATGGTAGAGTGACCATCAGTGAAGACTGGAAAATGCTAGTTAGGCAACCATAGATAGGGTGGGCCACTAATGCATCTCATTTCCTGAAGAGGGTCTTGAACTTGATGGTCTTTAGAGATCACCTTTGTTCTGTTATTTTGCAATGAACCTTCTTTACCTCAAGTGAAAGTGCCAAGGGTCTCATGGGCATTTCAAAAAGTGACTTGCAGGATTTAAAAGATTGCCATTTGCTTCGTATAAGATGGAACACATTCTTAGGTGATCTTTTCTTTTCTTTCTCTCTCTCTCTCTCTCTCTCTTTTTTTTTTTTTTTTTGTTGTTGTTTTTTGAGACAGAGTCTCACTGTGTTGCCCAGGATGGAGTGCAGTGGTGTGATCTCTGCTCACTGCAACCTCTGCCTCCCAGGTTCAAACGATTCTCCTGCCTCAGCCTCCCAAGTAGCTGGGATTACAGGCACCTGCCACCATGCCTGGCTAATTTTTTTGTATTTTTAGTAGAAATAGGGTTTCACCATGTTGACCAGGCTGGTCTCAAACTCCTGACTTCAAGTGTTCCACCTGCCTCGGACTCCCAAAGTGCTGGGATTACAGGCGTGAGCCACTGTGACCAGAGAGGTGATTTTTTAAAAATAAACTTTTAATTTTGTAATATTTTTAGATTTAAAGAGAAGTTATAGAGATAGCCAGGTGTAGAGTGTGAACCCAAAATATCTGAGACAGGTCTCAATCAATTTAGAAAGTTGATTTTGCCAAGGTTAAGGACGCACCTGTGACGCAGCCTCAGGGGGCCCTGACGACATGTGCCCAAAGTGGTCGGGGTACAACTTAGTTTTATACATTTTAGGGAGGCAGGAGACATCAATCAATTTGTATAAGATGTACATTGGTTCTGTCCTAAAAAGTGGGACAACTTGAAGCAGGGGACGGGGCTTCCAGGTCATAGGTAGATAAGAGACAAATGTTGCATTCATTTGAGTTTCTGATTAGGCTTTCCCTGAATACACAATTTACATGTGAGAGGAGCGTAGAGGAACAGTCACTTTTGCTTGGTCTGGCTTAGTGAAACCATAGGGCAGAGGAAGCCATTGGATATGCATTTGTGTCACTTGGGCAGAGAGATGGCTTTGAGTTCTGCTTGTCCTTTGTCCACAAGGAATTTCCTTGTGGGCAGATTGTGAGGGTGGTTTGTAACATTTTATCTTTGTAGCTATCTTATTTAGGAATAAAATGGGAGGCAAATTTACCTAATGCAGTTCCCAGCTTGACTTCCCTTTGGCTTAGTGATTTTGGGGTCCTGAAATTTATTTTCCTTTCATGGGAGGCACGTCCTTGTAAGCCCAGCTACATGGGAGGCTGAGGCAGGAGGATCCCTTGAGCTCAGGAGTTTGAGACCAGCCTAAGCAACATAGTGAGACCCCCATCTCTTTTTAAAAAAAAAAAACTGTAAAGATAGTATGGAGAGGTTTCACATACATCTCACCCTGGTTACCCCAGTGTTAACATCTTACATGACTGTGGTATATTTGTCAAAACTATGAAACCAACATTAGTATATAACCATTAAATAAACTTCAGACTTGAATTTCACCAGTTTTTCCATTAATGTCTTCTTTCTATTCTGGGATCTCATTACCTTACCTTATAATTCCCCTATGTAAAGTGTACAGTTCACTTTTTTTTTTTTTTTTCTTTTTTAGATGGATGGAGTTTCGCTCTTGTTGCCCAGGCTGGAGTGCAATGGTGCTCTCTCAGCTCACTGCAACCTCCACCTCCTGGGTTCAAGTGATTCTCCTGCCTCAGCCTCCTGAGTAGCTGGGATTACAGACATGCGCCATCATGCCTGGTTAATTTTTGTATTTTTAGTTGAGATGTGGTTTCACCATGTTGGCCAGGCTGGGCTCAAACTCCTGACCTCAGGTGATCCACCCACCTCAGCCTCCCAAATTGCTGGGATTACAGGTGTAAGCCACTGCACCTGGTCCAGTTCACTGTTTTTTAGTATATTCACAAGATTGTGACAATGGTATTGAATTTTAGAACATTCTCATCCAATCTGAAAGAACCTTGGATCATTAGTAGTCCTCCTTTCTTCCCATATTCTACCTCCCTATCCCCCCTTCTTCCTTAACCCTGGAAATCACTAATCTACTTTCTCTCACTCAGTTTGCCTCTCCTGGACATTTAACATACATAGAATCATACAGTATGTGGTCTTTGTGACTGGCTTCTTACATTTCCAAGGGTCTTTGGTGATTTTTGATTGGGTGCTTATGTTCTGTTGTGCATTATCTGTGGAAATATTTTGAGACCAGATTTAAAGTGGAATCCTTTTGATAGAATTTAGGCTTCTGCAGCTGAGGTATTCCCAATCCAGGCTCCCTTAAAATGCATCTGCTGCTTTGGATTTTTGTTGACCACACAGGGCATGTGAATTTAGGCCCCCAAACTCTCATTCTCAGGGGAGTCTTTGCACTTTTTGTCCCTCTACCCAGAGACAAAGCCCAAATAAGAA
Source organism: Piliocolobus tephrosceles (assembly GCF_002776525.5). Classification (NCBI taxonomy): domain Eukaryota; kingdom Metazoa; phylum Chordata; class Mammalia; order Primates; family Cercopithecidae; genus Piliocolobus; species Piliocolobus tephrosceles. The sequence continues at coordinate 148,324,057 of NC_045438.1, forward strand.
CACATTTGCTGTTTCCCTCTGTGGGGAGGACCTCATCCCTGTGAGGTGTCTCCCTTCAGAATTTAGGAGGGGTCCTGGCTTCGGGATAAATCTTAATTTTATGCACAACCTTCATTTCTTCCTGCCACCTCTCCCTTCTCAGCCTGCTTTGTCTCCTTTGCCCAAACTCTAGGCCACCTGGATGGGTATATACCCCAGGGAAAAATGCCAGCTCCAGGCATGCTTGTCTCTCTGATTTTTGCTTTTTCTTGCATTTCTGGCATCTGAGGAATCTTCTTACTTTCTGACAGTTTGGTTGTGCATGAAATGATCAGTGTATCAGTATGAACTCATGTTTAGTTTAATATAGATACAGATGGTTACATATAAACATATTTATAGATCGGTGTATATTCAAGGATTTGTGCGCATGCATAAACACACACACACACACACACACACGTAATTTCTTTCCGTGTCAGCTGAGAGGTCTACAAAAGGTGACACACCATTAGCAACGAGTACACTTAAGCCTGGATCTTGGTTTCTAACACCATTTTCCAGTAAAAGGATCCAGGCTTTTTGGAGAAATGCCTGATTCTAGCACTGGGCCAGAATATGTACAAGATGAACCTGGAACATTTTGTATGGCAGAGTGTATGGAAGAATTCCAACAGAAAAACCAAAAGTCATAAGAGTATGTCAAATGGACATAGGAGCCAACTGAAGCTGCTGTCAGTGGCCAAAGCTGCACCAGTCTGAGCAACAAAATAAAGAAGCATTCAGTTATAGAAGTATAGACTAGATAGAGAAGTCTAGGCTGGCACAGTGGCTCACGCCTGTAATCCTAGCACTTTCGGAGGCCAAGACAGGCAGATCGCTTGTGCCCAGGAGTTTGAGACTAGCCTGGGCATCATGGCAAAACCCCATCTCGACAAAACATGTAAAAATTAACCGGGCATGGTGGCATATGCCTATGGTCCCAGCTATTCAGGAGGCCATGGTGGGAGGATCCCTTGAGCCCGGGAGGCAGAGGTTCCAGTGAAGCCATGATTGAGCCACTGCTGATTCCAGTGTGGGTGTCAAAGCCAGATCCTGGCTCAAAAAAAAAAAAAAAAAAAAAGTTATGTTATAGATCTATAAATCTATAATCTATAGGTTATAGAAATTTTGGGTTGTAACTCGAAGTATAAAATAAACATCTGTGGGTTCATACCGATATAAATAAATGATTGAATAGGCAAAAAAATAGAGAAAATGGACAAATCTCCCTGCAGAAGAATTGCACATAATTATGTAGACACTCACCCTTAAGACGGTGGAATGTAACTCTCCACTCCTTAAATGTCAGCTGTGCCTAGTGACTTCCCTCCAGAGTACAGTGTGGAAAAGGGAGTGGGGAGAGCAACTTTCCAGTGGAGAAACCTGTCAGACACTACCTCAGCTGAGTGATCAAAGTCAGCATCAACAGTGGTACCTCTGTGGACAGTGTGTTACCCTTAATATGATGTGGTGAAAACAGCACTTTACATCTGTGGTCTTCCTTGCAAAAACCTATAACCCTTAACCCCTGTCTCTGAGAAAAACATCAGACAAATCTCAATCGAGGGTTTCTACAAAATACCTGAGCAATACTCTTCATATGTAAAGGATTTTTGGTTCCTCTTGACTCTTAGGCTCCTCACAGGTCATTTTCATGAATGAATAGTTTTTTAATAAGGGAAATATTTTTATCTCCTCATAACATCAAACATCAGAGCCATACCCAAATGAAAGTCTTCATGCATTTACCATTGCTCACCAAGGTGGCCTCTCATTAAGTTCCGACCTTGGAAATGCTATTCTGCCTCTCAGGTACCGGATTCAGTCTCTCCTTATTACAGAATCATTCTAAGCATATCTTGTCTAAGCCACAAGAATCCATGCAAAAATCTGCTTCTGAGAAATTATAGCATACCAGCCGAATAAAAGTAAACAAAACTTCAGATCCAGGTTGTGTAACCGATGTTTGGATTTCCTCCTGAGGTGTGTCCTGTGAGCTCACCTTGCTATGGTAATGGGAAAAACACTGGCATAGGACTAGGAAGAGCTGGGATCTAGGCCCAGAGCCAGTATTTATTAGGCGTGCGACCTTGGGCAAGCTATTTAAACTTTTGGAGCCTGATTCCTTATCTGCAAAATGAGCTAATCATACCTACATGAAAGGGTTGTTATGAATATGAAATGAGGTTGGGGAAGCGTGGGAAAGGTTTCAGTGCACTCTTTAGGCAACAGATAGGCGTTTTTGTTTCCTGTTATTTCCCATTGTCAGCCCCATCACATTTTTGAAGCCAGTAGAGAAAAGGCTTCATTGTTACTGCACTGAATGTCAGAAATAGACATTTTCTGTCTTGTAGGACTTTATTTCTGATGGTCTAAGTTGGACAATTCTCAGACTCCACTGAAATGTCTTGGACTTAAATGTGTTTTTGGGACTCTCCTAATGAATAGATAGGATGCCTGGGCGGTGAGGAGGGCGTGGGTGGTGTTTGGAAGGAAAGTTTGGTTTTTAGTTAGTAGCTGGAAGAGAAAGAAGAGACTCAACTTGGAGGATAACAAGGGGATGATAAAGTAACTTCTGTTACTTTAGGGCAGAAAAGATGAGGCAGAAGAAGGCAATAAGTGAGAAATAGATGACAGATGGAAAGAAAAACATTTTTGACTATTGTGAAATGGGAGGGTGGAAATCTAATCTGAAATGCAAATAAGTTTAGTGTACCCAGGAAGTGTGAAAGAACCTTGCAAAGGAATGACTTTTTATCAGGTAAACATTAGTTCTTGTCAGTGGACTGAGAGGTTGTTAGTTTGGGTGTATTCTTAGCCACTCGAGTGCTTCATCTGTGGGAATTAAAAAAAAGAATTAGTTGTTTTCTAAAACAGACGCTGAGCCACACTGTTTACTTATTTTCCAACTGGTTGGACATGTGAAAGATATAACTTCTTTCTGTCTCTTCCAATGTAAAGGAAAATACACATAACTCCTGAAAAGGTATGGGCCATAGGTACCCTTATTTGTTCTATCGTATGGGAGTATTTCTACCTTCAATTTCTGGTTATAGTACTAATATAGCTATAAAAGCTATAAATATGCCTTTTAAAATTGAGTGCTTCCTGTATTATTATATCGAGCTAAATGCATGGGTTATCTCTTCTCTGCAGTTGCCCTGTTGGGCTTGTCCAATGTGGCGAAATGACTCAGAGGACTTATTTTGCTGTTATGTCTGCAGCAGGTGATACTGTGGCAGGCAGGTGGCCACAGTGGTCCACTCTGTGCTGGTCAAGTCACCACTCACCCAGGTGGTCAGTGGCTTAAATCTGGGTGTTAGCTTTTAGGAGGGACACTGGCAAACTGAGGTGTAGCCGAAGGAAAGTGAGCATTAAAGTGTGGCCTATTTCTTATGAGAAGACATTGTTGGAGGAAGTGGGGATGTTAAGCTAGAGAAAGCCTTCAATATAGTATTGTCTTAGTCTTTTCTTGCTGCTATAGCACAATGCCATGGCCTGGGTAAATTATAAATGATAGATGTTTTTTGGGTTTAAAGTTCTAGAGACTGGGAAGTTCAAGAGCATGGTGCCAGCATTTTGACAAAGGGCATCCTAGGGTGGAAATTAGAAGGTGGAAGTGAGTGTGTGAGACAGAGAGGCACCAGGGGCCAGACTTGCTTTATAGCAACTTGTTTTCGAGATAACTAACCTGGATTTTACAGTAATGACATTAATCCATTCTTTCCTCATACACTGTTGCATCAGGGATTAAGTTTCCAATGCATGGACTTCTGAGGGACATATTCAAACCACAGCAGATATGATAGCAATTATTGGCAGTTTGAGGAGAATAATTATTCTGTGTCCTTAGCAGAATTAAGCCCAATGGATGGAAACTTTAGGAAGGTAGGTTTCAACTCATCATAAAGTAGAGTTCCTTATTAATGAGAGTTGTGTAAATCAATTTTGATCACTGCTGGAGTTGATGAGTCCCCTGTCCCTCGTGGTGGTCAGGCAGAGGCTGTCTGGTAATGATTGCCATCGACAGAAACTAATTCCTGCCTGCCTGATGTTCCTACCTGTCTGCCTGAAGTTCTGCTTTTTATCTAGCTGCCAGTCCACAGCAGTTCTTGTTTTAGTATTAATTGACAAATAAGTGGTTTAAGCAGTGGCCTTTCTCAGTGGCACTTAAAGATAGAAAGATTCCTAAATATGAAGCGGCAGAGGAATAGATTTAATTATGGTATACTCAGGCTATGGAATTATATGCAAGTATTATAGAAAATGAGGTCACATTGATAAGTATTCGTCATACTGAGTGAAAAGAACAAGTGGTAGAGTAGTGTGTATTATGACCTCATGTCCCATTAAATTTAAAACGTAAAAATACTTTATCTTCCTATCTATGTAGTTCTGAAATGGCAGTCATTAAAATAAAGACAGAGGTTATGTTGACCGTGACTCTCTCAATCACCTGGCTTACTGGGGAGGGTGGAGAAGACTTTTACTTTTTAATTTTTACATTTATATTTTTTAAACAAGCATAGTATTTTCATATTTAAAAACTTAGAGCGGCCAGGTACAGTGGCTTATGCCTGTAATCCCAGAACTTTGGGAGGCTGAGGCGGGTGAATCATGAGGTCAGGAGATCAAGACCAGCCTGGCCAACATAGGGGAAACCCATCTCTACTAAAAATACAAAAATTAGCTGGGCATGGTGGCGGGTGCCTGTAGTCCCAGCTACTTGGGAGGCTGAGGCAGGAGAATTGCTTGAACCCAGGAGGTGGAGGTTGCAGTGAGCCGAGATTGCATCACTGCACTGAAGCCTGGGTGACAGACTGAGACTCTCTTGAAAAAGGTAAAAAAGAAAAAAAAAAAAAAAAAAGTAGAGCTTTCACAATAGCCAGGATATAGAATCAATGTTAGTGTCCATCAACAAGTAAATGAAGGAAATGTAATATATAAATAGTGGAATACTACTTAGCCTTACAAAGAAGAAAATCCTGCTCTTTAGTACAACATGGATGAACCTGGGGGATGTTATGCTAAGTGAAATAAACTGGACACAGGTAGACAAATGCCATATGATCTCACTAGGAAGTGAAGTCTTAAAAAGTTGATCTCATAGAAGCAGAGAGTACAGTGATGGTTACCAGGAACTGCGGTTTGGAAGGTGGGTGGGGAGATGTTCCTCAAAGGGTATAAAATTTCAGTTAGACAGGAAGAATAAGTTCAAGTGATCTATTGTACAACATGGTGATGATAGGTAAAATAATAATGTGTTGTATTCTTGAGAATTGCTACTTGGGTATAGTGGTGCATGCCTATAATCCCAGCTATTTGGGAAGCTGAAGCAGGAAGATCACTTGGGCCCAGGAGTTCAAGGCTATAGTGTGCTATGATCGCACTTGTGAATAGCCACTGCACTCCAGCCTGGGCAACATAATGAGACCCTGCCTCTTAAAAATAAAATTACTTAGAAAGTAGATTTTAAGTGTTCTCACCACAAATAAATGATGTGTGTGAGATAATACATATGGTAGTTAGCTTGATTGAGCCATTCCACAATGTGTGTGTATTTCAAAACGTTTTTTATTCAACTGAAGAATAAGTGAAAATGTTAAAATTAATTTATCCCAATTTATCCTTCAGGAGGAGCCAGGTGGATGGAAATGATCAAATGGTAGATGAGTTTCAAAATGTCCTAAGGACCTAAGGCATTCTTAAGGGTGCAAAATGTCCATGGTTTACAGCACTGATTCTGAAAACAGTGATCACCATCAGGATCTTCTGGGCAGCTCTTAAACACATGGGTTCCTGGGCTCTGTCTGTGATCTTTCTTAGTTGGAATTTTCTAAGAATTCCAAGACTCCGAGGGAATATAAAGAAGGAATCTATCCCTCAGGAACTGTGAGGGGGGAAAGGAAGAAACTGGTCAGGCACGCATTTAGGATGGGTCCTTGGTTGAGTTCTTTCAAACAAAAGAACAACCTGCAGGCACAGATAAGGGAACTTGCACAGGGGGCTTGCCTAAGACATGCCCACAGCCACACAGATAAGAAAAACTACACAGGTGACTTGCCCAGACATCCCCACAATGGAAATTTCCATCCCCTCATACATGTGCAGTAAGGGGAACAAAGCAATATGGAGTAACTCAAGCTAAGGGCCTGCATGTGCATTAGGAGAATGGCATGGAGCTACCAGAGATTCACACCTTATGCAAATGATACACCCAGCCCTCATCAGTTTCTTATAGAAGGCTTTGCATTCAGCTGTAAAAATGGCAACCCTCTTCTGGGCCCTCTGTCAGTGGCAGAGAGCTTTCTTCTTTCGCTTATTAAACTTTTGCTCCGACCTCACCCTTTGTGTCCACACTCCTTAATTCTCTTTGTCGTGAGACAAAGAACTCCAGGTAATACCTCAGAAGGAGAAACTACTACATTGTGGTGCATTGGTGAGACTGTAACAGAACTACCTGGGATATGCTGAGGGTCTTTAGGAAGAAGCAAGATTTTCTAGGGTGTAAGTATGCTGTGTATGGTATGGTTTGTCTGAGCATTTTACTCCTTTAGGGACTTGTTCTAAATTTTTGCTCATGTGGGAATTTTGTGTCTCCCATGATGATTAGGCAGCTTGCTATTTCTAAGGCCAAGCCAGCTTTTGTGTGTGTATGCATTGTGTTATTTAGCATTCTTAGCCTGCAGTTTCTTGTCTCTACAAAGACTGAGGCATCTCTGAATACCCTCTAATCCTTCTCGTTAGATGACCTTGTAGTTCATAGGGTTGCCTCTTACACATGATCCATATAGTGCTATAACTTTACTTTTAAACGTAGGTAGAAAACCTACGCTCTCTTACACTTCTTCTCTTTCTCTTTTTTTGAGACAAGGTCTTGCCCTGTCACTTAGTGCAGTGGGGCAATCTTGTCTCACTGCAGCCTTGACCTCCTGGGGTCAAGCAATCCTCCTGCCTCAGCCTCCCATGTAGCTGGGATTACAGACATGTGCCACCACACCCAGCTAATTTTTATATTTTTTGTAGAGATGGGGTTTCACCCTGTTGCCCAGGCTGGTTTCAAACTCCTGGCCTCAAGTGATCCTCCTGCCTTGGCCTCCCAAAGTGCTGGGATTACAGGTGTACCCCACTGGCCTCATTCCCTTCTTGACCTGACCATAGGCGTTATTCTTTTTTGACTTATTCTTTCATATTAATGAATCCAGGGGTCTACCACTTATTGATGTGACTCTTTTTTCCTCCTTCTCTTCTTTGTTGAAAACTGAGCTAGCTGAATCTTTTCTGGTTTTGTAAATGATTTTAAATTTGTAAAACTAGAATTTGAAACTATTTTCAGTGGGAAAGTGGGAAGGAGAAGGTGAACTCTCTGCAACCACAGCAGAGACTTGCCCTGAGGCGCACTTCCTATGAACACCCCCCGTGTGCATTAGTTGCATGTGGAGGGGCCATTTAGATGCTTGTGCAGGATGTGTTGTATTTATCTTGTTATGGAATTTTAAGAATTATCCTAATAATAATCCTTTTCCCTCCCTCACTTGCAGATGAGACGTAGACTAGAGATTAGATTTATGTGCCCAAGGCAAAACTGATTGGCACCAAAGTCCATGCTTTTTCCAAGATGGCATGCTTGCTACTTTACTCATCCTTCAGAATCAGTAAATGTGGTACAGTACGGAGGCTAGACATCTGAATTCATTTAGTGCCAGTGGAGTTGTTGGTCAGCATTTAAACATTCCAGGCAGTTTAGGAATCCTGTCTCATGTCTTTGGGAGGACTTTAATATCTGAACGAGCAAGTCATGGTAGTCAAAGATGTTTTAAAAGAATAAACATAAAAGGTTATTTTTATCCCAATATGTTTAACTTTGCAATAAACATTTTCACCTAACTTGGTAAATTTGTTTCATTAACCACGTTTATAGGCTGCAGGTTTTGCTTAAAGCTCAAAGGCCCAGGTGCCCACAGCTTATGTTTTGCTTTCTCCATGTCAGAGTGTAGAACCTGTTAAATTAACTAGAAATTGATCATTGAGCCTGACCCAAGTCTCTGTGGTTTTTCCTCTGAATTTCTGGTTAGTTTATTTACTTTCAGAAGTACACGTTTTCTCTCTCACGTAGTTGTCCTAAGTCCCAGACCCAGATACAGTTTTTACCTCTTTACATTGCCACAGGCGTACGTTTGATAAAATATTCCCATATGTGCTACTTCTTCAAAGGCTCCCCCAGGACTCTGCCCCAAGGTGACGGCATTTCAGGCTGGCCTTGTTGGGGACCCTCTGGATTCAGAGACCCACTAGCTCCAGGAAAGAGTTTGCTGGTCCACTTGGCTCAAGGCAATAGTTTCTTCTCCATTCTACATAAGAGCTCACTGTAGCCTTAAACTCCTAGACTCAAGCAATCCTCCCACCTCAGCCTCCTGAGTAGCTGGGACTTGAGTCATGTGTCACTGTGCCCAGTTAATTAAAAAAAATTTTTTTTGTAGAGGTGGGGTCTCACTATGCTGCCCAGGCTAATCTCAAACTCCAGGCTTCAAGTGATCCACCTCAGCCTCCCAAAGTGCTGGGATTATGGGTGTGAGCCACTATGCCTGCCCTTACACAGATGAATAAAACTTGTTCTTGTCTTCAGAGAACTCAAATTTAGCTAGAACACACACACACACACACACACACACATACACACACACTGCAGTTATAATGTTATGCATAGGTAGTATAGAGGTGGTACAGAGGTAGTTCAAGGCAGACATCTAGCCCAGCATGTGTGTGTGCTCAGGGGTTGGGGACAGGAGGGTAAGGATGAGGGGAAGGTTTCCTAAAAGGGGGAGGGAGGTAGGAAGTAGAGGGAGAATGATAAGATGATGGCAGGGTTCCATTCTGTAGGGAATGAGGGTATACATAAAGGGCTTTCAGCCTGGGAGAGGCACGGCTGGATTTGTGTCCTCCATGGTTCATTTGGTGGAGGATGGTTGGGGAGGGACACACTAATTGCTCACCACAAAATCTGGGGCTTATAGACACACAGGGGCTTGTCATCCTTCAAGGGATTGAGGTGTAGTCTGAACCTTGGCTTAGTGACTAGGATCCACTTCCAAGGGTCATTGTCCATCCCTTGCCCACCTGTCTGCCAGTATGGGCTTCCAGTGTGGGCTACACTAGATAGTCATCCACTGTTCCCTGCTGTGATGTGACATTACTTTAGTGTCCCGTCCTCCACCTAGCCCCCCTTACCAACTCCATCTGCATGGGGACAAGGGGTTTTGCCAACCTTGGTACTAGCTTTGCCAGCCAGGCTGGACTTCCACGTCAGCACTGGCATCGGGGGGCTTCCCCACATACCCTCCCCTCATGGGTGGGCCTGATGCAGGTGCCTGCCTCTTCCTGCCCCTCTTGCTTTGAGTTCCTGTCCAAAGACTCGATGCATTGTTAAAATACTGTTAAATTTAAATGGAAGAGTGACATGGTTTGTCTGTGTCCCCACCAAATCTCAACTTGAATTGTATTTCCCAGAATTCCCATGTGTTATGTGAGGGACCCAGGGGGAGGTAATTGAATCATGGGGGTCGGTCTTTCCTATGCTCTTATCATGACAGTGAATAAGTCTCACGAGATCTGTTGGGTTTATCAGGGGTTTCCACTTCTTCCTCATTTTTCTCTTGCTGCCACCATGTAAGAAGTGCCTTTCGCCTCCTGCCATGATTCTGAGGCCTCCCCAGCCGTGTGGAGCTATAAGTCCAATTCAGCCTCTTTGTCTTCCCAGTCCTGGGTATGTCTTTATCAGCAGTGTGAAAACAGACTAATACAAAGAGATATCAATGACATTTTGGGGCTGGCAAGCCTTTTGGGCAGGGTGTTGCCAGCAGCAATACTTTTGTGCAGTCACAACTGTTCTGGGTACTGTCCTTAGCTTTGCTAAGTAATCTGATTTTTTGTTGGTGAACTTATATTTGGCAGGGCTTAGAGATGGATGCCAACCAGACGGAATGCCATTTTATCCATTTTCTTTGACTTATACAGCTAATAAACAGGATGAAGATACTGCTGTTGGATAGCCATTGCTTTTATATCCTGTCTAGGAGACTTTCTTGGCAAATTCAAAGTATAATCAGAAGCAAAGGGAGTTAGCTGGGTGGGCATCACAGTCATGGTGGTTGAGCCAAGCTGGTCAGCTGGACCCAGGTGTGTCGTGTGGCTGTACCTGGCTCAGCTGGTTGTGGCACCTGCTCACCTATAGAAGGCTGGGAACATCCTCACGTAGTCTTAGTAAACTTATTTTTTTGGTTTGTTTTAGTAGAATCCTGGCAGATGTCTCCTTTCTGTAAACACATTTTTTTTTTTCCAGGTAGATCATACCATGGATTATGTTACAGTTTATTTTAGTTACTTCCAGCCTGGAGGACAGGGCAGTCTGCCAGATGCATTGAGTGAGAGAGTCATGAAGGGGAGGTGACGCAGAGGACAGGGAGTTCTCTGTGGCTACAGGTTGGCCTCTCTGGAGAGGAGTGGGAGATCAGGCTGGGGGATCTTTGCTGTCTGAAGAGCACTTTATATTACTTGTTCTTTTTATGCATGTACTGTCGATCCTTTCCATTGTGTTTTCTGAAACTGTGTCTATCTGTGAAAACTTCCCTGTCATCTCCCATAGTTATAATAATGGTTGGGGTTTGAGAGCTCCATTGTCACCCCCTCCTATGAGTTGGCAATCAATCGGAAAACACACACAGGCGCCAGTCAGGGTTCCAGATATCAACTTTGATGTGGAGAAAGCTAAAATGGAGGTGTCAATATGGACCTGGGTTAAGGGAGGAGCTCCTGCAACCTGAATGGTGCTGATTTTCCCCTACTGTGGTTGGAGCAGCTGCACAGTATCACAGGGGTTTGGCTCACTGGGGGCAGGAGGAAGGGGCAAGGGGCAGTCTGTGGGCTGGCAGCTTAGGAAACAGGCCAGAGAACAGACCCAACACATTGTTCCCCTGGGAGAAAGGATCTCCCAGAGTCACTCATTCCCTTCCCTTGGGCAGACTGAGGGAGAGAATAGAAAAAGGTCTCTTCCAAGTGTTCTGGAAATAAGAGGTCCTCAATTATGTGTGGACCCAGAAGGAAAGATTAGCAGTCTGTTAGATGTTGCTATGGTCTGAATGTTTGTGTCCTTTCAAAATTCATATGTTGAAACCTAATTCCTAATGCAATAATATTAAGAGGTAGGCCTTTGGAGTGGGAAATGTGTTTTTATAAGAGACTGGAGGGAGCTCGTTTGGCCCTTCTGCTGTGTAAGGATATGTAGAAGGTGCTGTTTATGAGGAATGGGTCCTCATCCAGACACCAATCTGCTTGCTCTTGGACTTCCCAGCCTCCAGATCCATGAGCAATACATGTCTGTTGTTTACAAATTACCTAGTCTAAGGTATTTTGTTATAGCAGCCTGAACGGACTAAGACAATGACAAATACTTTCCATGCATTACTCAGATTCTCCTAACAACTCTGGAAATAGGCATTAGACACCTATTTTATAACCAAGGAATTTGAGCCATTTATCCAGGGTGACCCAGGCATCTACGTAGGTTACCCTGTGATCTCTGTAGATGAGTGGGGATTTAAACCACAATTGTTCTGACTCCAGAGCCCAGGCTCTTGTATCCCATAGTGTTGTCTATGAGAAGTTCTGTGTGCTGGTAGCCCTTCCTTAAATTTACTATAGATGTAAAATAATCTCTCATTATTCATTATTCAGAGGCACTAAATGATAAACATATATACCCTGCCCTTTCATAGTGCTGTATACTGGGAAACACAGTCTCTACTTAGAATGATCCCTCCCTCTTCATCTGGTCTCCATGCAGGCGTGCACCCTCCCCTTTGGACACCCACAGGGTGTGTGTTTCACATGCGTGAGCACCGAGGCCACCTTATGTGTAAGTGGTCTGCTGTGCTTGTTTTACTTCTTTCTTTAGAAGGTGGATAGCAAAGCTTCTGCCATTTTTGTAAGCACAGTACGGTGTAGCACAGTCCCTGAACTCAGAGAGAGGCTCTCTGGGAATTTTTATTTAATTGAATGAGTCTGTAACTACTTTCCATCCATTTTGGAGTTCAAGAAAGAGGAAAACAGATGGACGCAAAGGCCAGCAGGATAAAATAGAATCAAGTGGGGGTGGATGGGGGAGGGGAAGAAGAAGGCAGAAGGGAGATGGTAATAGGAGGAGAAAGAAAAGAAATCTAAGAAAGGAAGGGTCTCACCCTGGGCAGGTGAAGTGGGCCAGGGAGTGGCGTTTCCTCCTCCACCTGTGGTGGTTCTATCCTTTTTGAGATGCTGTGGCCATCCAGAGGTGGCCTGGGGTTCCTCATCTTAGGGTGGCACCTGGGGAGGGGGGAGTCACTGTAACAGTGGAAGTTGTGGCCAGATTGTCATTCATAATTCATCTCTCCCCACTGCAGCCACAAGACGGGAAATGCCCTCAACAGGCAAGTACTTTGGCAGCTGAGAAGCAGGCAAAGATGAAATCATCCTGTTTCTATTTTTAACTTGCTATTAGCACTGCCTAAAACTGATTGGCTCATGGTAATCGTTTGCTAGTATTTCTATTTTAATTATATGTCTCATTAGGCTAAATCAAACTGGTTCCTGGTCATTTCGCTTTCTTTAATTCTAAAATTTTAAGTTCTAATTAAGCCTTTCTAGGCCTCCAGTTGGAAAACATGTTGCAAGTTTACGTAAGGCATGCCATTTATTAAATGAAAGTTTTAATTAAATGCACTTGCCCATGGATACATTGTATGTCTCTGAATTTAAAACATCAGAAGTATCAAGTAATTGGTATTTACTAAGTGGCCAAAAGGGAGAGATGGTGTCAAATTTAAAAGCCAGGAATTCATATTTAAAGTCCAGCAATTCTCATGAGGGTAAGGGCAGCTCAAAGTGGGATTTTGTTGTCAGGTTCATCAAGTGTAGACAAGTCTTGAACTTAATGCCAAAAACTAGAGCAGCTCATTCTATGAGGGTCAGAGAGTAGGATGTGAGTGACGCAGAGCCGTGGTGTTTATTTGAGCAAGAAAGGGGTGAGCGAGCTGTCTGAGGGGTCGCAGAGTCCCCACTGGGGAGGCCCTTGGGAGACGGCAGGGGTGAGCCAATAAGGAAAAACAGCAGGGCTGAGAGAGGGGAAAATGGCAAGTAATGAAGGCAAGAGTGAGCAGAAGTGGTTGGGAAAAGGAATGAAGGGGAAATAGGAGCAAGTTGGAGGACATCAAGAGCTGTCAGGGTTTGTTGAAAAGAGCCCATGAAAGTGTCTGCTCTCTGGGCAAGGTGAAGGTCTACTGGGTAAGGGTCCTCTCTTCAGAGAAGAGTCAGGCTAGTCATGGAGATGACATATCCGCAGTTACTTGTGGCAGAAGACCGTCTGTCATGGGTGCAGTAGGCTGGCAGAAGCAAATTGCAGTGTCACCAAAAGGAGGGAAAGATTCAGGGCTTGTCTCTTTCCGGTTCTTGTGGGGAAGTTACTGTTGTTTTATTTCTTTAATCCAACCCCCGGCAAATTCCCAGTACCTACTAGACACCTGTGTGTGTTCTGGTGAGCTGAACTTTGAGGAGGGGTGGATGTTTGGTGGGATAGCCCTGCTGCTTCTATTATGTGGTCAACAAACATATGAAAAAAAAAGCTCAACATCACTGATCTTTCAAGAAATGCACATCAAAACCACAATGAGATACCGTCTCATACCAGTCAGAATGGCTATTATTAAAAAGTTAAAAAACAACAGATGCTGGCAAGGTTGTGGAGAAGAAGGAGCACTTGTACACTGTTGGTAGGAGTGTAAGTTAGTTCAACCACTGTGGAAGACAGTGTGGTGATTCCTCAAAGTCCTAGAAGCAAAAATACCGTTTGACCCAGCAATCCCATTACTGGGTCTCTCCTCAAAGGAATATAAGTCATTTTAAAGATACATGCATGCATATGTTCATTGCAGCACTATTCACAGTAACAGACACATGGAATCAACCTAAATGCCCATTAATGATAGACTGGATAAAGAAAATGTGGTACATATACGCCATGGAATACTATGCAGCCATGAAAATGAACGAGATCATGTCCTTTGCAGGGACGTGGATGGAGCTACAAGCCATTATCCTCAGCAAACTAATGCGGGAACAGAAAACCAAATATTGCATGTTTTCACTCATAAGTGGGAGCTGAATGATGAGAACACATGGACACATGGTGGTGGGGGTGGGGGGAACAGCACACAATGGGGCTTAATTCAGATTTTCTCCTGTACAAGAATGAGATCTTGAGAGGCAACTGCATGCAGCCTAAGCACCTCAGTTTGACTAATGGAGCTGCCTACAGCTGAGTGTTTTGGGGCCATTAACTTTGTGTGGAGTTTTCTCAGTAGCACATTGAGGGTTGTTGAGAAGATTAAATGGGATAGTAGACTTGAAGCATGAAGAATAAAAGTCAACATTTGTGGGGTGTGGAGGTGGGGAGAGGGAGAGCATCAGGAAGAATAATGAATGCTGGGCTTAGTACCTAGGTGATAGGATGATCTGTGCAGCAAACCACCATGGCACACGTTTGCCTACGTAACAAACCTGCACATCCTGCACATGTATCCCTGAACTTAAAAGTTGAAAAAAAAAAAAAACAAACCATTAAACACATTTATAGGAGTTTTTGAGTTAGAATGTTATGGATCATTAATATGATCTTCTAATTTTCCTAGCTAAAAAGCTTAGTCCCTGAGGGACTAGATGAATGGTCTGGTGTTCAATTCATACCAGACAATGATTGCATCCCATGGTGTGCTTGTCCCAGAGCTAGGTGGTGGCTGGTTCAGAATCAGGGAATGAATGTCTTCACTCTGACTCCAGCTGTACTTGAGGTATACCTGGAAGGACTGTCATGTTTAGAACAACAACAACTACTAATTTTAAAATGTTTATTTCCCAGAATTCTGTGATGCTTTTCTAACATGTGTGTTCCAGGGATTAGCGTTTGGATTGCAAGGATGAGATCTTCTTTGAACTTGGTGGCCATAGCAAGGTTAGCCTATTCTCCAAAGGGAAGTGGCGTCCTTTGGGACAGGTTAGAGGATTATTCATTGAATCAACATGTTTTATTTTTATTTATCAATAAATTTTATTTGTATTTGTCAACTTTATTTATCAACTTTATCAACTTTCCTGAGTGCCCCTCTGCCTAATTGCAACCCCTGAGTGCCCCTCTGCCTAATTGCAACCCCCTTGCCCACAGAACTTATATCCCTGGGGACTAACTAGTAGCAGCAGAAAGTGACTTCCACTACTACTTGGAATGGTCTAATTTAAATGTAAAACAGAAATAGAAAACAACCACAGTAGGAGACAGGAAGTTGCATCTTGGCTTAGTGGGGTTCCAAAGTAGTAGATTTTTAAAGTTTATGCCACTGAAAAAATTAATTGTGTACTGTATAGGGCTAAGGAGTTTACACAGAAAACCAAAGTACATTTCCTTCCACATGGGGATAGAGTAGCTTTAATGTCAGAACAGAGCACTGAGAACCTTTCAGGTACCTGTGGGACATGAGTCTTGCGAGTGACACTCAATGCCAGGGAGTCTCCCCGGGTATCCATTCTACCAAGAGGAATTTAGGGGAACCGGCTTCAGAGTAAACGGAAAGAGGGAAGTGAGGCTGTAGGGGTGGTGGCAGTTAGGCTGAGCTTTGGGGAAAGAGACAAAAGTGAGTAAAGAAAAAAGTGTCAGAGAAAGCAGACATTTTAGGATAATGCCTTGGAAACATTTGCCAAGTTTTATGAGAAATCAGAATGCTGTGCTTTGTCCGGGCACAGTGGCCCACACCTGTAACCCCAGCATTTTGGGAGACTGAGGCAGGAAGATCTCTTGAGCCCAGGAGTTCAAGACTGGCCTGGACAACAAAGTAAGACTGCATCTCTACAGAAAATAAAAATAAATTAAAACAAACAAACAACCCCAGATGCTGTGCTTCACTTTATTGTCCATATCTGAGGACCTTGGTGGGTTTTAAAATAGATATGTTTGTTATCATCCCCAAGATAGGTCTAAACCCATCTGTTGGCTGCTTAAGAAAATGAATCAGGAGAAAATGTACCTTACTGAAGATTGAAGACCAAGCACTGGCAAAGGTGACAAAGTTCTGGCCTATGTTTAATTGTTGAAACACCACCCTGGGAGGTCTTTAGTGCTGTTTTCTTCAGGGTACTGACTGTAGGCAGGACATTCTCAATGGTAGGTTAGACCACTATGAAATGTTTAGTGTTTCTAATATGTATGAAGTAGCTGTGCAAATTGTGGAGTTCTGACCATAATTATA
The DNA here is from genome assembly GCF_002776525.5 of Piliocolobus tephrosceles. NCBI lineage: Eukaryota > Metazoa > Chordata > Mammalia > Primates > Cercopithecidae > Piliocolobus > Piliocolobus tephrosceles. The sequence goes on from NC_045438.1 coordinate 148,340,400, forward strand.
ATGAATGATTATGAAGCTAGACCTCTTTGTAATCTTTGAAATGGAATAAAAACTGATAGTAGGCTGGGCACAGTGGCTCACACCATGCTTTGGACTTTGGGAGGGTGAGGTGGGCAGGCCACCTGAGGTCAGGAGTTCAAGACCAGCCTGGCCAACATAATGAAACCCCATCTCTACTAAAAATACAAAACTTAGCTGGGCGTGGTGGCACGTGATCCGCCCACCTTGGCCTCCCAAAATGCTGGGATTACAGGCATGAGCCACCGCACCTGGCCAGCACGTGCTTTTAATCCCAGCTGCTTGGGAGATTGAGGCGCCAGAATTGTTTGAACCTAGGAGGCAGAGGTTACGGTGAGTGGAGATTGCACCACTGCACTCCGGCCTGGGTGACAGAGTGAGACTGTCTCAAAAAAATAAGAAAACTGTTTTTGATCATCATTATCATTATCATTATCATAACATTATCAAAATCATCATCATTATCATAACAAACACTTTAATAGTCCTTTGCCAGTACTGTTTTCAGTATTAATATTGTACACATATTAAAATATTAACAACTCACAATTACTTGATGAGGTAGGGCATGTGTCTATTTTCTAGAAGAAGAAGGTGGGTAGTGGACCCCAGGTTTGGACCCATGCAGGCTCCAGATCCTGTGCTCATAGTCATGAAACTGTATTGCTGTATTGTATTAACTCAAACAGAAGCAGAAGCATAGGCTCTCATAGTGAAGTTCTAAATAGCTCTTTGTAGACAGTCATTTCATCCATTGGCCTATATGACACAGGTTGTAATTTTTTTTTTTTAGACAGGGTCTCACTTTGTTGTATAGGATTAACTGCAGTGGCGCAATCACAGCTCACTGTAACCTTGAACTCTTGAGCTCAAGCAATCTTCCTGCTTCGGCTTCCTAAGTAGCTGGAATTACAGGTGCGCACCACCATGCCCAGCTAATAATTTTACTTTTTGTAGAGATGGGTTCTCACTTTGTTGCCCAGGCTGGTCTTGAACTCCTGGCCTCAAGCAGGCATGGCGACGTGCGCCTGTAGTCCCAGCTACTTGGGAGGCTGAGACAGGAGAATCACTTGAACCTGGGAGGCAGAGGTTGCAGTGAGCCAAGATTACGCCAATGCACTCTAGCCTGGCCAACAGAGTGAGACTCAAAAAAATAAATAAAAAATAAATAAATAAAATTAAAAGATTAATTGGGTTCAGTGACTCGTGCCTCTAGTCCTAGCTAGTCGGGAGGCTGAGATGGGAGGATCACTTGAGCCCAGGAGTTTGAGGTTACAGGCTTACAGTGACTTATAATCTCTCCACTGCACTCCCACCTGAGCAACAGAGTGAGACCCCAACTCTAAGAAGGAAAGAACCTGAGCTTAAAACACTCAACTTAAAAAGAAGCAGTGTCTATGCTAAAGGCAATTTTTCTTTTTGATTCTTTCTCATTATATTCTTTTTAGTAATTAAATTTTTTTTTCTTTTGTGGGCTCTTATAGGAGATCGGCACTTAGGAGAGAGAATGGTTTTTGAGGTGTCTGTTTCCTTTGCTTGCCTGCAGGAGTCTTCATTCTGCCTTTAGTATCTACCAGACAGCGGCTTTTCTGCAAACTTTCTTGACTGTCTTATTAAATGGTGTATCCAGGGTGAATTAATTTGCCTCTTGTGACTAATACTGCCTCACTTCTGACATGTACCCCTAATGTCAGATGTGAAAATAACAAAGAACTTTAAAAAGTCGTAACTAACTTTTTGCTTTGAAAAGTCCCCTTCAAAATTTGGTTAGCTGATACAGTTTGCCATCAGTGCGGATCCTGTGAGTGGAACTGTTTTCAAATACAGTCATGTACTACGTAACAACATTTTGGTCAATGAAGGACCATGTATTCTATAGGTGTCCCATAAAGTTACAATGGAGCTGAAAAATTCCTATTCCCTAGCTGTTGTAATATCATAGCACACATTGCTCACGTGTTTGTGGTGATGCTGGTGTGAACAAACCTACCATGTGGCAAGCTGTATAAAAGTGTACACTGTGTCCTAGGTTCACCACCCTCTCACTGACTCACTCAGAGCAACTTCCAATGCTACAAGCTCCATTCATGGTAAATGCCTTGGACAGGTGTACCATTTTACATTTTTTCTACTGTATTGTTACTGTATCTTTTCTATGTTTAGATACACAAATACTTGCCTACAGTATTCAGTATAGTAAGATGCTGTACAGATTTGTAGCCTGGAAGTAATAGGCTATATCAGTAGCCTAGGTATGCAGTAGGTTACACCATCTAGGTTGATTTAAGTACACTCTATGATGTTTGCGTGATGATGAAATTGCCTAATGACATGTTTCTCAGAACGTACTCCCATTGTTAAACGATGCAGGATTGTACTTCTTATGTGCCAGGCACTGTGCCAGGTGCCAGGGATCCAGAGTAAGAAGCCACTATGTTTCTGTCCATGAGACACTCACATTCAATTGGAAAAATAATTAGACTCTGTCTAGAGTTTTTATTGTTTACATTGTGCGGTCGGTGCTAAGACCTTGTCTGAGCTTTATAACTGTCTTGTGAAGAACCAACTGTTACCACATCCTTTTCGTCTTTCCTCTTCGCACTTATTTCCTATCCCCTACATTTTTGTCTTTCTCCTTTCTTTGTACTTTATTTATTTTGAGACAGAGTCTCACTCTGTTGCCTAGGCTGGAGTGCCATGGCGTGATCCCGGCCACTACAACTTCTACCTCTCTGGTTCAAGCAATTTTCCTGCCTCAGCCTCCAGAGTGGCTGGGATTGCAGGTCGCTGCCACCATGCCTGGCTGATTTTTGTATTTTTAGTAGAGACAGGGTTTCCTCATGTTGGCCAGGCTGGTCTCGAACTCCTGACCTCAACTGATCCACCCACCTTGGCCTCCCAAAGTGCTGAGATTATGGGAGCGAGCCACCGTGCCTGGCCCTGTCTTATTTAAGCCTGGTATTCCTAAATATTTACTTGCACTGCCTAGCTCTGTGTGTAGTACTCAGATTTAAAAAGTCTGATTTCCGGTCCGTTTCTTCATCAATCTCTGATATGTCTTTCTATTCATGAACAGTCAAATGTATTTTGACTCTATTTCAGGTATTTTCCAAAATGAGGCTTTAATAATTTCTGACAAAATATTTCCATTCAATGTGATATCTATTAAAGCCTGTTTTGAGATTTAAGTTCTAGATTAACTTCCAGAAGTTTTTTCTTTTTTCTTTTTTCATGGATGCAGAAGTCTAGAAGACACCAGTTTCTCTTACTTAGAGGCCACAAGTTTCAATTTTGTGTGATATGGATAAAAACTCACATTTTCTTCATAGAATCCATCTGTATTAGTCCATTCTCACACTGCTATAAAGAAATACCTGAGACTGGGTAATTTATTAAAACAAACAAAAAAAGGCTTAATCGGCATATGGTTCTGCAGGCTGTACAGGAAGCATGGCAGCATTAGCTTCTGGGGAGGCCTCAGGGAACTTACAATCATGGTGGAAGGTGAAGGGGGAGAAGGCATGTCCTGTGGCCAGGGCAGCAAGAGAGAGTGAGGGTGGAGGTGCTAAACACTTCCAAACAACCGGATCTTGTGAGAACTCACTCACATCACAAGCACAGCACCAAGGGAATGACAGTAAACCATTCTTGAGAAATCCACGGCCATATTCCAGCCACCTCCCACCAGGCCCCGCCTCCAACACTGGGGATTACAATTCAACCTGAGGTTTAGTGGGGACACTGATCACCATATCACCATCCAAGGAAGCTATATCATGCTTTTCCTCTTTTTACCCCCTATATTTTTGAACATCCTATCATATTGAAACATTTATTAAATATGCTATTGATGGTTTGTGTAGATCAGTGTTATATTTGCATATACATATTTTACATTTATTTGCTTGCATGCATTTTCATTGTATTTCTCTCTGGAATTGTCCTTTTTGGAAAAAAAAAACCTTAAGCAGGGCCGGGCGCAGTGGCTCAAGCCTGTAATCCCAGCACTTTGGGAGGCCGAGACGGGCGGATCACGAGGTCAGGAGATCGAGACCATCCTGGCTAACATGGTGAAACCCCGTCTCTACTAAAAAATACAAAAAACTAGCCGGGCGCGGTGGTGGGCGCCTGTAGTCCCAGCTACTCAGGAGGCTGAGGCAGGAGAATGGCGGAAACCCGGAAGGCGGAGCTTGCAGTGAGCTGAGATCTGGCCATTGCACTCCAGTCTGGGCGACAGAGCAAGACTCTGCCTCAAAAAAAAAAAAAAAAAAACCTTAAGCACACGAAAACTTAGGGTATTTGCTAACTACACATTTGGGCAGGCAAAAAGGCTGACTTCACGTTCTGTTTGGTTTTAAGAGCAAGAGTTGAGGAAGCAAGGCACAAGAGGGTGTAGATAATATGAGAAACTTTAGCCATCCCTAGGAATCAACATTTTTTGTTTGTTTGTTTGTTTGTTTGTTTGAGACAGTCTTGCTCTATTGCCCAGGCTGGAGTGCAGTGGTGCAGTCATGGCTCACTGCAACCTCTACCTCCTGGTTTCAAGAGATTCTCATGCCTTAGCCTCCTGAGTAGCTGGGACTACAGGCACTCACCACCATGCCCAGCTAATTTTTGTATTTTTAGTAGAGATGAGGTTTTGCCATGTTGTCCAGACTGGTCTCAAACTCCTGGCCTCAAGTGATCTGCCTCCCTTGGCCTCTCAAAGTGCTTGGGATTAAAAGCATGAGCCACCACCACACCTGGCCCCTGGGAATCAATTTTTTACAGTTATTTCTATCAGTCACATTACACTTACTATCTTCTGTCTTTTCCTTTTCTTTTTCTTCTTCTTCTTATTTGTTTTTGTTTTTTAAGAGACAGAATCTCACTCCGCCTCCCAGGCTAGAGTACAGTGGTGTGATCATAGCTCACTGCTGTCTTGAACTTCTGGGCTCAAGTGATCCTCTTGCCTCTGCTTCCCAAGTAGCTGGGACTACAGGTGAGCACCACCACATCTGGCTAATTATTTCATAATTTTTCTTTTTAAGTTTTTTGTAGAGATGGCATCATGCTATGTTGCCCAGGCTGGTCTTGAACTCCTGGGCTCAAGCAATCCTTCTGCCTTGGCCTCCCAAAGTGATGGAATTACAGGCATGAGCCACTGCACCCAGCCTAAATAACTTTGATAATTAAAATGACACCTATATCTTAGAAAGGAACACCTTTACTGAAGTCACCTATAGCTCTACAACATTCCATTCTTACACATCAGCCTTTCAGTGAAGGTTTTCTCAATGTCTTGTAGAGGCCTGAAACTGTATTTCTTTTTCTTTTTTTAAATCTTTGCCAGCAGGAAGTTACCAAAACTATATTTCCTACAGAATAAAGAGTAAGTACGGTCTTTAGAGGCCTTTATTACCTGTTCTCTGTTCTATCTTTCCTTTTTCTACCTTTAAAAAATTTCCCACCAGGCGCGGTGGCTTACGCCTGTAATCCCAGCACTTTGGGAGGCCGAGGCGGGTGGATCACGAGGTCAGGAGATTGAGATCATCCTGGCGAACACGGTGAAACCCCGTCTCTACTAAATATACAAAAAAATTAGCCAGGCGTGGTGGTGGGCGCCTGTAGTCCCAGCTTCTAGGGAGGCTGAGGCAGGAGAATGGCGTGAACCTGGGAGGCGGCGGAGCTTGCAGTGAGCGGAGATCACGCCACTGCACTCCAGCCTGGGTGACAGAGTGGAACTCCGTCTCAAAAAAAAGAAAAATTTCCCTAGCATGCTGACCAATTTCCCTTGCTCCTGAGCATTTCTTTCATTCATTCACTCATTCCTTCATTCATTCATTGAGAATATTGAGACCCTAATATATGCCAGGCACTCTGGATGCATTGGTGAAAAGGATAGACATGGTTTCTGCCTTCTTGAAGCTTTTTACCCAGGTAAAGAGGTCATTACAATACAGAGTGAGAAGTGCTGTGACTGCAGAAGCTGAGGGTGTTCCCACAGCACTGCAGCAGACCACCTATCTTGCACTTGGGCACAAGGGAGGGCTTCCTGGAGGAGGTGACTTCTAAGCTGAGATCAGAAGGACTAAGGGGGAGGAGCAGGAGGGTTGTGCAAAGTCAGAGGCATAGCTGGCTTTTAGAGTTGTCCAGGTGAAATGAATGCTGACCTGAATTAAGGTAGCTATATGGTGGGAAATGGATAGATTTAAGATAGACTTAGGAGGCAAAAGAAATAATATGAGGTGATTGATTCTGTTTAATGGGGTGTTAGAGAGGGAGATACAACTCTAGTTTCTGGCCTGGACGGCTGGCTGGTTGAACGACCCCACTGTTAGCTAAGAGACCTGGAGGAGGAATAGTCAAGGAGGAAGATGAATGAACTCTCTTAAGGACAGTGAAATTTAGGTGTCTATGGTTTATCCAAGTGAGGATTTCTGTAGGCATTGGGCTGTATGCTTAGGGTGCACTGTATGTCTTCAGGAGAAACATCTGGGCTGGAGGTCAAGATTTGGAAGGCATAGTATTTGGAGGCATAGGAGCGAGAAAGGTTACCTTGGCATATAACATGGCATAGCAGAGACACTGGCCTGGGATGGCCCCTAGAAGGACACCATCATTGCAGGGGTGGGCAACAGGGGAACCGCCCTCAAAGGAGAGGGTAAGCCCCGTCAGAGAGGTAAGAGAAGACAGCCATGGGAATGTGGTGTCAGGGACTCAAGAAGGAAGAGCAGAGAGTAATGTGCAGTGTCAGAGGCTGCCAAGAGATCATGGGAGGCCAAGACTGGCTATTGTTCATTGACTTTGCAAGCAAGGAGATAGTTGATGACTTGGCCGGAGTAGTTGTGGCGTGTTAGGGATATGTTGCCATTTATGGCACAAAGGGGAGGTTAAAAATGGAGTATAACTTAGAGATTCTGTGGGGTTAAATTTGAAAGATACAAATCCCTCCCCCTTCCTTCCTCCTATGACTATCAAGAGATGGGAGGATGGGAGAATTAATAGGCACCACAGCAAAACTTGTTTATTATTAAGTTTTTAAAAAATCTATAATCGGTAACTTGTTTCCCAGTTTTGAAAACTGTTGTCTAGTTTGCTGTTGGGTAGGATAAGGTTTTTTCTTTTTTCTTTTTTCTTTTTTTTTTTGAGACAGAGTCTTGCTCTGTCGCCCGGGCTGGAGTGCAGTGGCCGGATCTCAGCTCACTGCAAGCTCCGCCCCCCGGGTTTACGCCATTCTCCTGCCTCAGCCTCCGGAGTAGCTGGGACTACAGGCACCCGCCACCTCGCCCGGCTAGTTTTTTGTATTTTTTTAGTAGAGACGGGGTTTCACCGTGTTAGCCAGGATGGTCTCGATCTCCTGACCTCGTGATCCACCCGTATCGGCCTCCCAAAGTGCTGGGATTACAGGCTTGAGCCACCACGCCCGGCCCTTTTCTTTTTTTTTTGGAACAGAGAATTGTAGTTACTTTGACTCTTGGTCCACATCAGAGTTTCCTTTCTAATATACACACATATTTTGGAGAAGGTGATTACATAATAGAAGCTCAAAATAGTTCAGTTCCTAGGGACCAGGCAGAATCACAGATATTCCTATTTCGTCAGTCCCGCATTGCACAAGGGTCACCAAACTTTGGGTCCCTCCACTCTTGGAGTTGTGACAATTGTGCTGTATCCCAGCCTGCCCTATAAGATCTCTGTTTGGGGAAAGCTAAATGGCAGTGTGTTTTATTTTCAAGTTAAACCAAATTAAAATTAATTTTGTTTTGAGACTTTTGAGAATTTCACAACACACTCTGAGATAATTGGTCACACCCTGGGGTGTTGCATAAGAAAATATAGCCCTGGTTCTGCATTTTTCCATTGTCCCCAGAGATCTTACTCATGGCAGCATCTTAAATAGCAAGTCATATTATTGGTATATAGGAGAGTATATATGGCTATGGAGTGATAATGTTTTTATCACTTTGGACTGATAAAGGTTTTACTTAAGTCCACCAGGAAAATAACTCTTCAAGTCAGTTTTTGTTGTTATTGCTGTTTAGGAGACAACATAGGTTGTTGGGAAAAGGCGTTACTTGGGAATCTGTTTCATCTGTTTTCCTCTCCCTCTTTAAATGACCTTATTTAACCTCTTTATTTTACCCATTGGGAAACCCCTGGTGATATTTGTACTTAATGCTTCCTTAGGGATATTTAACAACCAAATCCTCTCCTCTCCTCTCCTCTCCTCTCCTCTCCTCTCCTCTCCTCTCCCCTCCTCTCCCCTCCTCTCCCCTCTCTCTTTTCCTTCCTTCCTTCCTTCCTTCCTCCCTCCCCCTCCCATCCCCTCCTCTTTTCTTTTCTCTTTTCTTTTCTTTTCTTTTCTTTTCTTTTCTTTTCTTTTCTTTTC
>NC_045438.1:148348798-148358497 GCF_002776525.5 Piliocolobus tephrosceles
TCTTTTCTTTTCTTTTCTTTTCTTTTCTTTTCTTTTCTTTTCTTTTCTTTTCTTTTCTTTTCTGTCTCTCTCTCTCTCTCTCTCTCTCTGTCTTTCTGTCTTTCTTGAGTTTGGCTCTGTGGCCCAGGCTGGAGTGCAGTGGCGTGATCTCAGCTCACTGCAACCTCCACCTCCCAGGCTCAAGTGATTCTCCTGAGTAGCTGGGACTACAGGCATGCGCCATTATGCCTGGCTATTTCAGTTACTTTTTAATAAGAAACATGACACTATAGTATCAGAGCATAACTGATTCATGCTGCTTGGGCTAATATTTTTTGATTAACTTTTACTAGTTCAAATGTTTATGTCTAAGAATTTTAAAATAAATAATGAAGAGATTAAAAAATGAGTAATGAATGTGGCCTCTTTAAAGCACAATTAACAGCCCAAATCTCATTTGGGAAAGATGGGCTAATTGCATTTTTAGATTTAGGACGCACCAGTTCTTTGACTATGATGGAACTTATTATGCATTTGGTAGGCCAGGTAGGGTTTCTGGGGAGGTCTTTTCATCTTATAAGCTTCCTACTGGAGGATGTCCAGGGAAATTCATCAACTCTAATTAGTGTCTTTGAGCTTTTCTCCTTGCCACTGTGTTGGGTAAAGAGTTTGATGGAACAAAAGAGATACTAATAATATCTAGCATGCATTGTACAGTTAATGTGACAGGCACTGTGGAATCACTTGACATGTGTTAACTCACTTAATTCTGTGAGAGTAGTTACATGATTCCTATTTTATAGAAGAAGAATTGGGGACACAGGCTAAATAATTTGGCCAATGTTGTACAACTCGGGGGTTAGGGTGGGACTTTATCTCAAGCAGTCTAAGCTTGTTCTCTTAACTTTATACCAATTCCCAATTACCACTGATTAAAATCTGTGCATCTAATTAATCTGGGTAACTCCACCCTTTTTATAACAAATACTTAGAAATGTGAGTTCAGTGGGTAATAAACTCATTGGCCAAAGCCAATAATAAATGAAAAGGCGTTCAACCAGCAGTAAGGAAAATGCAAATTAAAATTAATGCAGTATCAGTTTTTCACAATCTCACTGAAAAAATTTAACAGATTAACAGCACCCTATGCTGGCAAGGGTGAGGAGAACATACTCTTACATGTTATTGGGGGAAGTAAAACATTGTTTTAACTTTTGGAGAATGTGATCTGGTGGTATTTATAAAACTAAAAAATTATATACTACTTGATCAAGCAAGGAATTTATCTCATAGACATAAATTTATCAGTACATGAAAATATAGATACAATCATTTTTATGGTGCTATTTGTAATAGCAAAAAAACTGAAAAGAACTTGGAAGTTGTAGAAAGGTTGAGTAAATTATGTCACATCCATAGTATTGGAGTTTCAGGCAACTAATAGACAACACTCTGCTTTCCTCCTAGATGTGGAACCAGTTTGGAAATGAGACCCAAGAGACAGACAGAGGGAGATCAAATCATTATCTTCATTAATGATAAAACTGATTGACCACAATGGGTTTTCTCATTCTTTTCTTTCCGTTTTCCTTTCCTTTCCCTCCTTTTCCTTCCCTTTCCCTTTCCCTTTCCCTTTCCCTTCCCTTTCCTTTCATTCATGACAGGGTCTTACTCTGTCACCCAGGCTGGAGTTCAGTGGCACCATCACAGCTCACTGCAGGCTTGATCTGCTGGGCTTAAGTGATCCTCCCACCTCAGCCTGTCAAGTAGCTAGGACAACAGGTGCAAGTTACCACGTTTGGGTAATTTTTTAAATTTTTCATAGAGATGAGGTCGCACTCTGTTGCCCAGGCTGGTCTTGAACTCCTGAGCTCAAATGATCGTCCCGCCTCGGCCTCCCAAAGTGCTGGGATTATAGTACCACGCCTGGCAATTTTCCTACTTCTTTATCCTTGAATGACACTGATTTGGCCACCCAATTCCTGATGCTGCTGAGCAGACACTCCAGGACCATTGCGGGCAGGACAACATTATGTGCAACAACAACATTCTCTGTGCAACACAGAACAGAGAATACCTTTGTCTAAAAGCAGGCTGGCTCCCAAAGAGAGAAGTCCTCAAAGGCCCGAGCTGGGCCTGCCTCAGTGCCTCTTCTCAGTTTAGCAGCTGGTTAATTAAGTCAGTCCTCCTTCCCTGGGGAGGAGAGTGGGAGGGAGTCAGGGCGGAGAAAAAGGGGAAATGTTCCTTCCATATTTTTCCTCCTAGGGAATGGAGTAAAGATAACCCTCTCTCTATGAAAATCTAAGGCATGGGGAAAGTTTACCACACCTGCCATACTGTGTGGAATATTATGCAACTTTAAAAAGTACAAGCTAGCTCAATATGTGTTGACTTGGAAAGATGTCCATCTTTTGTTGAATGAAAAACAAGTTACAGTGTAGTTTTTATACCATGGTTATGATAAAGTAAAGGAGAAATCTGGCTGGACGCAGTGGCTCAAGCCTGTACTCCCAGCACTTTGGGAGGCTGAGACGGGCAGATCACGAGGTCAGGAGATCGAGACCATCCTGGCTAACACGGTGAAACCCCGTCTCTACTGAAAAATACAAAAAAACTAGCCAGGTGAGGTGGTGGGTACATGGGAGGCTGAGGCCGGAGAATGATGTAAATCTGGGAGGCGGAGCTTGCAGTGAGCTGAGATCTGGCCAGTGCACTCCAGCCTGGGTGACAGAGTGAGACTCCGTCTCAAAAAAAAAAAAAAAAAAGTAAAGGAGAAATCAATGCATATGGGTATATTTTTGGATTTTGAAAGTAAACAAGGGGCCGGGTGCGGTGGCTCAAGCCTGTAATCCCAGCACTTTGGGAGGCCGAGACGGGCGGATCACGAGGTCAGGAGATCGAGACCATCCTGGCTAATACGGTGAAACCCCGTCTCTACTAAAAACTACAAAAAACCAGCCGGGCGAGATTGCAGGTGCCTGTAATCCCAGCTACTTGGGAGGCTGAAGCAGGAGAATGGCGTAAACCCAGGAGGCAGGGCTTGCAGTGAGCTGAGATCCGGCCACTGCACTCCAGCCTGGGCGGCAGAGCCAGACTCCGTCTCAAAAAAAAAAAAAGAAAGTAAACATAGAAAGCAGTATTAAAGTGTATGTTCCATCTGCTAAAAAGGGAGATATAGAAGGTTGGAATTATGAGGGATCTGTGAGCTTCTTTCATGTACTTCTCTGTATTGTTCATTTTTAAAAAAGGAGCATTCATTAATTTTATAATAAAATGAAATTAGCCTGAGCTCTATGGCATATTTTAATGGACTTCATTTGTATGTAGTTCTCCTAGATACCTGGAAGAAGGACCTGCAGTTCTTATATGTTTCATTCCGTCTTCGGAATATAGGATGTTGGGTTAGTTAGCTTAGATGACTTTTACCTATTCTAACCAAACTGGTTTCCCTATTCTTTTTTTTTTTTTTTGAAACAGAGTCTCACTCTGTTGCTCAGGCTGGAGTGCATTGGCATGATCTTGGCTCACTGCAACCTCCGCCTCCTGGGTGCAAGCGACTCTCCTGCTTTAGCCTCCCAAGTAGCTGGGATTACAGGTGTGTACCACCACGTCAGGCTAATTTTTGTATTTTTAGTAGAGATGGGGTTTCACCATATTGGCCAGGCTGGGCTTGAACTCCTGACCTCAAGTGATCCACCCAGCCTCGACCTCCCTAAGTGCTAGGATTACAGGCGTGAGCCACTGCACCCAGCCCACTATTCATTTTTAAGCCTTCTGCGTAGAGTTGGGCACACAGTGTACCAAACGTTTCTCATAGCCCCTCTGTAGGTTCGTGGAGCAGGGTGTATGGAGTGGTAAGGGAATGTTAGAGAGCCAAGATGCAGTCATAGTCTGTCAGCCGGTACATGTGGACTAGTTCTCAAAAAAGTATCAACCACAGATTTTGTAGTTGTTGGACATGTAGTTTTGAATCCATTTATAAAGTGGAAGCTGATTGGACCACAGAGTCAGGAGAATCTGGCCACCGTAACCTTTCCCCTCGGTGGACCGGTTTCCTTACCCACAAAATGAGGGGCTTGGACCAGATAATTGCTAATAGTCTTCGCTTCTCTTGTCTATTTTATGCCTGATTTAAATCTTTAATTACAGATGCTCCTCAAACTATGATGGAGTTACATCCTTAAAAACCTATCCTAAATTGAAAATACCAGAAAAATCAAAAATGCATTGAATATGCCCAACCTATCCATATCATAGCTTAGCCCACCCTATCTTAAATATGCTCAGAACACTACAGTTGGGCAAAATAATCTATCACAAAGGCTATCTTATAATAAAGTGTTGAGTATCTCATGTAATTCGTTGAATTCTGTACTGAAAGTGAAAAACAGAATGGTCGTATGGGTACTCAAAGTTCGATTTCTACTGAATGCAAGTCACTTTCATACCATCTTAAAGTAGAAAAATCATTAAGTCGAACCATCATAAATAAGTCAGGGAATGTCTGTACTCTAACATACACTCGTTAAACTGCCTCTTTCTTCCCGGTTGGCATCATAAGTTGAAGCTGTAGATCTCAGCCCTGGCTGAATATTAAAATCGCCTTGGAACTTAAAAAAAATTTTTTTAAAGATGCCTTACTCCCCACCCCCGCCCCCTCCCCCCCAACACATTCTGATCTGGATTGGGATTCTAAAATCAGTCATTTTAAATTTTAGTTTTCCAAAAAAAAAAGAAAAACAGCTCTTTGGTTGATTCCCGTTTTGAGAGCTGCTATCTTAGAGAGGTCCTGCTAGTTAGCTACCACTTTGGAGCCTATCTAATACTTGTGAAGCTTTATAGTTCTTTTAGAGTACTATACAAAATACTTTCATAGTACCTTCACGTTCCATTTAGTGCCCACCACAATCTGGTAGAGTAGATGTTATTAGTATCCCACATACCCACTTAACCTTGTAAGTGGTCGTGGTCTCTTATTTGAGATTACTTTTCATGGTGGAACCAGACTGAAAGAAGGTGACTCCAGGCCCAGGTGGGTGGACCTGAGCCACGGGAGAAATTTCAGGTTACGTATATGTATGGGGTGTGTTTGTATGTGTGTGTGTATACATGTACACACATTCTTTATTAAATATATATGTTTATATTATATATAGATTTTATATGCATTTATTCTATATTAAATATAAGTATATATTATGTACATAATATATACACAAATATTAAAATATGTATATATTGTATACACACATTATACAGACACATGCACACATACATGCTGTTGGTGGTGATCTCTCTCTGTATAAAACTTGACATCCCCGGCCCCAGTCAAGGTTATAAAGTCATTCCCTAACATTCCACCTCCTTATTCAGAGGGATCCCTTCTGCAGTGTGTGCCCCTCACTTCCTGTGGAGGCCCAGAGTTCTTTACTGACTCCCTGTACCCCAATTTACTCCCTCCCCACCTCCAGGGCTGCTGGGGAATCCTCAGAAGGCCTGCTGGACTGGAGTCAGGATGCCTGAGTTCTGGTCTCAGCGCTGATGCTCAGAGGCTGTGTGACCCAGGCCAGGTCATGTACTGTCTTGGGGCTCCAGTTTCTCCATCTGGAAAGTGACATACTGAATCATGCAAGAAGGTTGTGCCTGAGTAGAACCAGACTCCCTGAGATGAGATTCCAGTGTTGCCACTGACTGGCTGACTGGGTGTATGATTTCGGGTACATTTTCTAACCTCTCCGTGACTGAATTTCCGTATCTGTAGAATGGAAGCCTCAAAGCACGTTGAGAGTTGTCAAGATAAAAGGAATTATACAGGCAGAAGGAATGAAAACAGTTCCTGGGAGGTAGTCAGCACATTAGTGCTAGCCAATGTTAGTATTATTAACAATAAAGTATGAATAATATTAACATTTTAAACTGGTTAACAGTGGAATTAACTCTAATGGGAATGTTTTATTTCCAGAGGAGGGGATTGACAGCGTGCTTGTGGACAGGGTTTTTTAAGACTCCTAAATGGTCCTGAGTTCTTTACAGTCTTCCCTGCCTGCTGGGCCAAGGATTATAAGGATTTGATTTATGGGATGGGAGGCAGGCTGAAATATGTAGATATCACCTATGTACTTCAGGGTTTTTTCTTGCCTCGAAGCCTAAAGAGACAGCGCAATCATTTTCCACCTTTTAGCCACTGGAGTAAGTTTTTAAAGGGCTTTCATTCTAAATCGTAACTAATCCATGTGACATGATATTTGCAGAATAAGGTAAGTCAAAAGTCTCCATGTACAATTTAATCTCTAACCAAGTGTATAAGGACTTTCTCTGAGCATTAAAAGAGGGATTATCCCATTCTAGAGGGATGGGAGGTATACCCTGAACTGACGGAAAGAAGGTTGGTTCATGACTATACTATAGACAGAGAGTTTATACATGCCTCAAAGAACAGTTGTTGGAAAGGACTTTCAGCTCCATCAGTTTAATTCAAATCTTCCCTTGTACAAGAATGAGATCTTGAGAGGCCACTGCAGGCAGCCTGAGCCTCTCAGTTTGACTTACGGAGCTGCCCTACAGCTGAGGGTTTTGGGGCCGTTGACTTTGTGCGAGTTTTCTCAGTAGCACATTGACAGTTGTCGAGAAGATTAGATGAGATAGTAGACATGAAGCATGCAGAATAACAGGCAATATTTGTGGAGACCATGGCACATAATATGTGTTTAATAAATGCTGATTATTATTGCTTTAAAACTTGTATGTTTAAAAGAAAGGTCAAAGGATAATGAACTTTCTCAACATGTGTAAGCCCATTATACCCATTATAGGTTAATAAGCTTCAGACACACACAGGAGCTGGGAGAACCCTCTCTGGCACTGTTTATAGTGGCTGAGGCACCTCCAGGCAGATAGCAGGCTCTGAGGCTCCCAACATCCCACACAGCCTTTGCTTTTAGTCTTACCTGCTTCCTAGCTATAGGGGCAAAGGAAATGAAGTCTATTTCATTCCATGGGTTTGAGTAGAGGACTTTTATTGGGCAGTGTTGTGGGTCAAATATGTTCCCCCAAAATTTAAATGTTGAAGTCCTAACCCCTGAGTACCCCAGAATGTGGCTGTATTTGAGACAGGGCTTTCAAAGCAGTCATTAAATTATTACTTAATAACTTAGTACTGAAGAAAGTCATTACAGTGGGTCCTAATCCAACATGACTGGTATCCTTGTAAGAAGAGATTAGGACACAGACACACACAGAGGGAAGACACATGGAGACAATGGCCATCTGGAGCCAAGGACAGAAGTCTCAGAAGAAACCAACCCTGCCGACACCCTCGATCTCAGATTCCAGCCTCCTGAACTGTGAGAAAATAAATTTCTGTTGTTTTTTGCCCCCTACCCTGCCCTCTAGTTTTTGATATTTTGTGGTGGCAGCCCTAGAAAATGAATACAGGCCATTACTCAATTCTCCCTGAGTGATATTATTTCTGGGGAGAATGTTGGGGGTTAAAAGTGAAGCAAGGGAATATACCATGAGAGAACTCAGGCTGCATCTGAAACCCTGGGTCTACCACTCCCTGACTTTGTAACTTGCACCGTGCGCTTAACTGTTTTGTTCTTCATTTTGCTCCTGTGTAAAGTGGGAGTGAGCTATTTCCTAAGGTGTGGGAAGGCTGCAATGGAGTCATTTATGGAAGGTTTATCACTGTGCCCGGAAGGGGTGGCCTGCCCCTCCACACCTGTGGGTGCTTCTCGTTAGGTGGGACGAGAGACTTGAGAAAAAGAATAAGACACAGAGACAAGGCATAGAGAAAGAAAAGCGGGGCCCAGGGGGCCAGTGCTGTGTTTTCAGAGGACCCACACTGGCACCGGCCTCTCTGTTCCCTTAGTATTTATTGATAATTATCTTTACCATGTAAAAGATAAGGGAGTGGCTAGAAAATAGGATCATTGTAGGGAGGAAATCAGCAGTAAAACATAAGAACAAAAATCCTTGTAACATGAATAAGTTAAAAGGAAAATGCTGTGCCTTGAGATGCATATGCAAACATCTCCATAAACCTTTTAGCAGTATTGCTCCAGCAAGCCCCACCTTATTCCTAAAGGCGGTTTTCTCCTTACTCAGTAAAGAAAGCACACAATGGGTTTTACCCGGAGATGTTCCATTGCCCAGGGAGGGGCAGGATTCTTAATCAGCAAGCTGCCTTCAGGTACTTGTTTAACAAAGACACATCCTGCACAGCCCAATATCCATTAAACCTTGAGTCACCACACCACATGTCTCTTGCAAGGACGAAGTTGGGGGTAGGGTCACAGATTAACAGCATCTCAAATACAGAACTAAATGGAGTCTCTTATGTCTACTTCCTTCTATATAGACACAGTAACAGGCTGATCTCTCTTTCTTTTCCCCACAGTGCCCAACACATATTAGGCACTGGATAAATGGCATTTATTGTGATGATTAGACAAAATCTCAATTAGAGCAGCAGTCCCTAACCTTTTTGGCACCAGGGACTGGTTTTGTTGAAAACAATTTTTCCATGGAGTGGGGGTGGGGGATGGGGATGGTTTCAGAATTATTCAAGCTCATTACATTTATTGTGCACTTGATTTCTATTCTTAATACATTGTAATATATAATGAAATAATTATACAACTCACCATGATGTAGAATCAGTGGGAGCCCTGAGCTGCTTTTCCTACAACTAGATGGTCCCATCTGGAGTGATGGGAGATAGTGACAGATCGTCAGGCATTAGATTCTCATAAGGAGTGTGCAGTCTACATCCCTGGCATGAACGGTTCACCATAGGGTTTGCACTCCTCTGAGAATCTAATGCCACTGCTGATCTGACAGGAGGTGGAGTTCAGGTGGTAAATTAGCAAGCGATGGGGAGTGGTGTAAATACAGATGCAGCTTCTCTTGGTCACTTGCCACTCACCTTCTGTTGTATGGCCTGGTTCCTAATAGGCCATGGACCAGTACTGGTCTGTGGCCGGGGGGTTGGAGATCCCTGAATTAGAGGTCTTTTGGGCTATAAATTGTGTACATTGATTATCAATCTTAAATAATATTTGCTTATCCACAAACTGGGAGAAAGAAGGCTCTTCAGAGATTTAAAAATACTTCTTGCCAACTTTCTGAGGAGTGTGGAATGAAAGTGTAACAAAGGATCCCTTTGAAAGTGTAAAGTAACTCAAGGGTATTCTACAGTCACTTTTTGTTCTGTGGTACAGGAAGGAGAGCATTTTTAGCACTTTTTCCCAGCTACATTTATTTGTAGGGGGCAATGCAAAAGAGTACTCTTTGTGGTGGAAGAATGGCTTGCCATTAAATAAGGAATTGTTTAACTTGATTGGTTTTGCCTTGGAGCATATAAGGCAGTGTTGCCGAGTGTTTATTTTCTTGTTATTAAGCAGTTGGAGTTCTTTGCATATTTTGAATATGAGCCCCTTATGATTTGCAAATATTTTCTCGCAATCTGTAGGTTGTCTCTTCACTGTTAATTTTTTCCTTTGTTGTACAGAAGCTTTTTAGTTTGTTACACTGGACATTCCAGGCCTGGACAGTTGCCTGTTGCTCATTGGTGAGCCACTGGTAAACCACTGCAGTAGGGGAAATACCTTTGAACCATTAATATTTTTGCTATTTGTTAAAAATGGCCTGTTTGTATCTCTTGGTTAGGAGAAAGGTGGTGTTTTTTTTTTTTTTTTTTTTTTTTTTTTTTTTTTTTTT
>NC_045438.1:148358597-148571731 GCF_002776525.5 Piliocolobus tephrosceles
TTTTTTTTTTTTTTTTTTTTTTTTTTTTGAGACGGAGTCTCGCTCTGCCACCCAGGCTGGAGCCAGTGGCCGGATCTCAGCTCACTGCAAGCTCCGCCTCCCGGGTTTATGCCATTCTCCTGCCTCAGCCTCCGGAGTAGCTGGGACTACAGGCGCCCACCATGTCGCCCGGCTAGTTTTTTGTATTTTTAGTAGAGACGGGGTTTCACCGTGTTAGCCAGGATGGTCTCGATCTCCTGACCTCGTGATCCGCCCGTCTCGGCCTCCCAAAGTGCTGGGATTACAGGCTTGAGCCACCGCGCCCGGCCGAAAGGTGGTGTTTTTAACTCCTGGCAAAGTGTGTTGTTTTGTTGGAAGAGTATGAAGTCCATGGAACAGAAATCCCCAAATAATGTCTTTCTAGCAGCACATTAGAATAGATTTAAGACTTGTGTTTGAAAATTTGCACACAGTTTGATTGTGGTTTGATGAAATAAGAAGTCAAACACTTGGGCATGTGTTTTATTTCCTTGCAGTGACTTTGAAATCTTGCAAGAGCTGTGGAAATTGAGCTTTTGCTGAATCTGAACTATGTCAGTCTTGCTTGTCTGTAAGAATCTGATCAAAATAGCTGTTCTCTACTGTCCCCTCTTGCATAGAGGCCCACACAATACTTCAATTGTTGAGAGCACATTGCTGGATGTCATGAATGAAAGTGCCACTTTATTTGCTGCTCTGGAGGGAGTGGATCAGTAGAAAAGTAAACTTTGTATATATTCCTTTTAAATGTGAAGGGTTTATTAAGGAACATCATGATACCTATGTTTTGTAAGTTTTATTTTATTTTTAATTGACAAATAATGTATATGTTTATAGGGTACAATGTGATGTTTTGATACATGTGTATATTGTGGAAGGATAGAATCAGGCTAATTAACATAACCTATCACCTCAAATGGTAACTTTGTACCCCCGATCAATATCTCCCCTTTCTTCCTCTGCTTCCTTCCACCCCCAGGCTCTGGTAACCACTGTTAAACTCGCTGCTTTTTTGACTTTTTTAGGTTCCACATATATTTAAGATCCTACGGTGTTTGTCTCTCTGTGCCTGGCTTATGCCATTTAACACAGTATCTTCTAGGCGTATCATGTTGTCACAAATGACATGACTTCCTGCTTTTAAAAGGCTGAATAGTATTCCATTGTGCATCTAGACTACATTTTAAAAAATCCATTCATCCCTTGATGGCATTTAGATTGCTTCTACATCTAGGCTATAGTGTTGCAGTGAGCATGGGAGTGCAGATATTTCTTCAACATACTGATTTCAGTTTCTTCAGGCATATACCCAGAAGTGTGATTGCTGGATCATATGGCAAATTCTAGTTTTAGTTTTTGGAGGAACTTCCGTACCGTTTTCCATAATGGCTGTACTGATTTCCATTTCTCCTGACAGTGTGCAAGCGTTCCCTTTTCTCTAGAAGCTCTCCAAGCACTTGTTGTCTCTCATCGTTTTGATAATCATCATTCTAACACATGTGAGGTGATGTCTCTTCGTGGTTTTAATGTGCGTGTCTCTGATTATTAGAGATGTTGAGCATTTCTGCACATATCTGCTGGCCATTTGTATGTCTTCTTTTCAGAAAGATCTATTCAGATCCTTTGCCCATTGGTAATTAGAATTATTTATTTTCTTGTTATTAAGCAGTTGGAGTTGTTTGTATATTTTGAATATGAGCCTTCTATGATTTGCAAATATTTCCTCCCAATCTGTGGGTTGTCTCTTTACTCTGTTAATTTTTTCCTTGGTTGCACAGAAGCTTTTTTAGTTTGGTGCGCTTGCATTGACCTATTGTTGCTTTTGTTGCCTGTGCTTTTGGGGTTAAATGCAAGTCATCACTGCCCAGACCAGTGTCATGTAGTTTTCCCCTATATTTTCTTCTAGCAGTTTTATAGTTTCAGGTCTTACATTTCAGCCTTTAATCCATTTTGAGTTGATTCTTGTATAAGGGATGAGAAAAAAGTCCATTTTCATTCTTCTGTATGTGTTTATACAGTTTTCTCAACACCATGTATTGAAGAGACCATCCTCTCCACATTGTGCGTTCTTCACACCTTTGTCAAAAATTGACAGACATTGAAGTGTAGGCTTATTTGTGGACTCTGTCCTATTCTGTTGGTTAATGTGGTTGTTTTTAGGCCAGTAATCAGGTACATATTTTCATTTCCTCCTCCTCCTCCTTCTTCCTCCTCTTCCTCCTCTTCTTCCTCTTCTTCTTCTTCTTCGCCAGAGTCTTGCTCTGTCACCCAGGCTGGAGTGCAGTGATATGATCTTGCCTCACTGCAACCTCTGTCTACCAGGTTCCAGCAATTCTCCTGCCTCAGCCTCCCGGGTAGCTGGGATCACAGGTGCATGCCACCACGCCTGGCTAATTTTTGTGTTTTTAGTAGAGACAGGATTTCACCATGTTAGTCAGGCTGGTCTCAAACTCCTGACCTCAGCTGATCTGCCTGCCTTGGCCTCCCAAAGTGCTGGGATTACAGGGGTGAGCCACTGCAGGCTGGCTCATGTTTTCATTTTCTTTGGCCACCCACGTTTTTACTCTTGACTGTTACTTTTGTTACTGTTAACTGTTATACATTGTTTTTTTGCTGTCTATAAAAAGTGTCTTTTTAAGATGAGATTTTTTTTTTTTTTTACAGTGTAACATCTTCCATTTATGCCCAACTCCTCCCTAAACTTTATCTGTAGCAGGTGCTAATAATTGCAACGCTGAGGATAGAGTAAGTAGTATTAAAATAAGGATTTTGGGGGGATACCAGTCATAAGCATTATGAGTTCCTTAGAGTATCACAGTTCGTGTGTGTGAGTGTGAGTAGGTTGTGCAGGGAGTGTGTGGGCAATTCTACATGTAATTTTACCTTTCCAAATGATGAAAATAATTTACAAAAAAAATTCGCCTAGATTCCTGCCATCCTGATATAATAGTCGTATTCCATTTTACACATTATTTTTGCCATTTTCTACATGCTAGCTTTTTTACATCATTGTAAATATACATATACTTTTGTATTATCTTATTCATTAGTTATCTCAAATGTTTTTCATTTTATGGCAGGTATTTTATAAACTGTCCATTTTTTAAAATTAAAGAAACAAGATCTCACTCTGTTGTCCAGACTGGAGTGCAGTGGCATAATCATAGCTCTCCATAACCTTGAACTACAAGCTTAAGCAATCCTCCTGCCTCAGCCTCCTGAGTAACTAGGATTACAGGCTTTCACTATCATGCCCAGCTAATTTTTTATTTTTTATTTTTTGTAGGGATGGAGTTCTTGCTGTATTGTTCAGGCTGGTCTCAAACTCCTGGTCTCAAGCAATCCTCTCGCCTCAGCCTCCCAGAGTGCTGGGATTGTAGGCATGAGTCATTGTGCCCAGCCTATAATGCCTGTTTTTAATGATGGCATGCTTTTCTATTGAATGGGTTTATTACCATTGATTACTATCCTTCTGTTGTCCTCTATTTAGGTTGCTTTTACATCATTTTGTCTTGCAAATAATGCCTCAATATTTTTTCAGTATTTAGCTTTTTATTACCCAATGAATGAATTTCCAAGAATCAGTCAGAAGTTATGGCTTATAGCAAACACTACCGTATTACACTAAAAAAGGACAGTGATGAAGAGCACATCCTTTATTTGCTTCCTGTGCTAACCAGTGCCTTTACTAATTGTTGAATTTTTAAATTCCTTCTTCCTTTTGCTACTTGAAATCATGCTGAGATGAATATTTTTCATACAGAATTTTTGTGCATATTTCCCACAGGGGCAATAATAGTGGAGTTGAAATGTACAGCCACGACACAGGATGCTACAAATGCAACTTTTAAGTTTCTCCCAACTAAATTTAATGTAGCTTTCATGCTACATGGCCAGTTTTAGGCAACCTATTCCAGTGTAGGACTGGTTACACTGAAGGCTTGTGCACCCCTTCACCTGGGGCGGAACTAAGCCCTGAGGAGTTTACAGTCCTTCCTGGCCTTGGCAAGGGCAGCTGGTCCTGCTATTGGGGCCTGGCTCTCCTCTGCTCTGATAGAACACATCCTGTGGTCCTGACGTTGGCCTCTAGTTGTTGTATCTGCTGCTCCCTGCAGCTCCTTCTATGGCTCCAAGTGGATGGTTCACACTTGATGGTCTCTTCTGTCCAACTTTAAGACCTCCTCAGGTCCGCCAGCTCTCATCCTGCCTCTTGGTTATTCCCAGAGCCTGGGAGAGAGGCTATGAAGTACCCAGGTCTGTGTACCTTGACAGCCACTCATCCTCTCAGAAGCAGCACTTCCCTGCAGGGCTGGCCACCTCCCTTGGCTGCACTCTGAGAAGCCAGGCAACTGTCTCTTCAACTGGGATACCTTCATCATCCCAGACTTCTTGAGGGAGCCCATCAGTTTCTATGGTTTCAGTGCCTTTGTGCTCATGTGTCATGTGAGCCTTCACACATGTAACTAAGGGCTCGTTCTGTCCCCACTGAAACTGGAGACATCCCTCCTCCAGCCCGTGGACCAAGCTTGCTATCTCCTTTTGTGCAAAAAAGTAGCCCTTCCATCATTCAGGGCTTTCCTTCCCTCCATAATTATGGTAGAAACTGTGTTAATTTCTTCAGCTTTGCTTTGATTTATGAAGATAAACTTTTGGAATTAAAAAGAAAAAATGATTTTCCCCTAATTTCTGGAAACTGATTTGACTTTCAGATTTGTCTCTACTTCAGGTTTATAAAACTTGACTTAGAGGCCAGGTGTGGTGGCTTATGCCTGTAATCCCAGCACTATGGGAGGCCAAGGTAGGCAGATTGCTTGAGCCCAGGAGTTCAAGGCCAGCCTGGGCAACATGGTGAAACCTGTCTACAAAACTTCTTAGTTTTGTAGAAAAATTAGCTGGGCATGGTGGTGCACACCTATAGTCCCAGCTATTCAGGAGCCTGAGGTGGTAGGATGGCTTGAGCCTGGGAGGTTGAGGCTGCAGTGAGCCGAGATCACACCACTGCACTCCAGCCTGGGTGACAGAGCAAGACCCTGTCTCAAAAAACAAAACAAGCAAAACAAAATAAAACAACCACACACATCAAAACAAAAAACCCAAAGAACTTGGCTTAGGAGCTGGCAACTCAGAGATTGATTCCTTGTCCTAGGCTATATTGCCTCTCCCTGTGGAAAGGGACAGAAAGGACACAGAAAACTTAGGCTGCTGTCTAAATGTTGGGTGGAAAAGGAGATGGTAGAAGGCAAGAAGGGAGGAGGCTGGAGAAGCAAATTCTTAACAGCTCAGCAGTAGTTACCAGTTAATGCATTTATTCTGTGCACAATGTATGCAAGTGTTAATTTAGTAGATGTAGAATAATAATAGCAAGTGCTTATTAGTGCAAGGAACTGTTTTAAGTGACCTTACATTTTTGACTTCTTTAGACCTTACAACAACCCTGTGAAGTAGAATTACTATTATTACCTCCCTTTTATCGATGAGGACCAAGACAAAGTCAACTTTTGTAACTCTCCACTCAGTGGTGGGTCTAGATCTTGCAGCCAGCAAGCCTGACTCTATGTTGACTTTCTGCTTATAACCACTTGCTGTATTTTTGGTCACAGGATGGGAGATCACAATTAGTTAATCATCACTGAAGACAGGTCTTTTTCTCTTGTATTTGTTATGATTTGATTCATTTCTTTCCTTTTTTTTTTTTTTGAGACAGAATCTCGCTCTGTCGCCCAGGCTGGAGTGTAGTGGCGCGATCTTGGCTCACTGCAAGCTCTGCCTCCCAGGTCCATGCCATTTTCCTGCCTCAGCCTCCTGAGTAGATGGGACTACAGGTGCCTGCCACCACACCCAGCTAATTTTGTTTTTGTATTTTTAGCAGAGATGGGGTTTCACCATGTTAGCAAGGATTGTCTCGGTCTCCTGATCTCGTGATCCGCTTGCCTCAGCCTCTCAAAGTGCTGGGATTACAGGCGTGAGCCACTGTGCCTGGCCGATTTGGCTCATTGCTTAATGGATATTTGATCATTTCATAAAAGGTGGTTCTTTTCCTATTAAGACATCTCATTTTTTGTTTTAGTTTGTTTCTTAACTTAGGTATATTACTTCCCTGATTTAGGTGTTTCTCTGATGTGGATAAAAAGAACTTTTCAGTTTCAAGTGCTTGGAATCACCAGTGTTTAAAATCTGTATCATCTTAGGCCAGTGATTTGCTTTCCAGAGTTTTGTATTTTTTTTTTTTTAAAAAGGCTTTATTATGGAAAATTCAAACATACATCAAAGTGGAATGATTAGTAGAATGAACTTTCATGTGCCCGACACTCCGCTTCAACAATTTCCAACTCATACCCAATCTGGCTCATCTAACTGTGTTCCACCAGAGTTTCTTAACTTTGGCACTTACTGACATTTTGGGCTGGAAATTTTTTTGTTGTGGGAGGCTGTGCTGTTCCTTTTAGGATGTTTAACGACATCGCTGATCTCTAGATGCCGTTGGTACACTCACCCCTTCTTCTAGTTATGGCAACCAGAAATGTCCGGGTGGGAGCACATCAGCCTCAGTTGAGAACTGTTGATCTCGACTCATCCCATTCACCCATCCCCATTAGATCCTATTAGATTATTTGGAAGCAGATCTCATATATCATCAAATCAAAACAATTCCAGGATGTACATCTAAAAGATCAGGCCTCTGATTTTGTTTTTGTTTTTTCTTTGAGACAGAGTCTTGCTCAGTCGCCCAGTCTGGAGTGCAGTGGCGCGATCTCGGCTCACTGCAAGCTCCGCCTCCCGGGTTCCCGCCATTCTCCTGCCTCAGCCTCCCGAGTAGCTGGGACTACAGGCGCCCGCCACCTCGCCTGGCAAATTTTTTGCATTTTTACTAGAGACGGGGTTTCACCGTGTTAGCCAGGATGGTCTCGATCTCCTGACCTCGTGATCCGCCCGCCTAGGCCTCCCAAAGTGCTGGGATTACAGGCGTGAGCCACCGCGCCCGGCCAGGCCTCTGATTTTGTTGATCCTTTATAGAGGAAAGGAACAAAAATTGAACTCTGTGCCTATATGAATTGTGATAGGAGCCAGCTGCACTTGGCTGCAGAGATGGTTATATTCTCCACCAGCCGCGAGTGTAGATATGAGTCAGCCAACACAAATTTATATCACACTCCAGCCTGGACCTTTTTAAAAAAAATCGTGGCAAACTGTACATAACATAACATAACATTTACTATGTTAGCCGTTTTAAGCATACAGTTTAGTGGCATTGAGTATGCTTACATTGTTGTGTAACCATCACCACCATCCATCTCCAGAATTCTTTTTACCTTGCAAAACAGAAACTCCATACCCATTAAACAATAACTCCATTACTTTCTTTCTCTAGTATCTGGCAACCACCATTCTACTGGCTATCTCTGGATTTGAGTCCTCTAGGTTAATCTCATGTAAGTGGAAGCATACTTGTCCATATTTGTACCTTGTGATTGGCTTGTTTCACTTAGCATAATGCCTTGAAAGTTCATCCGTGTTGTAGCATGTATCAGAATTTCCTTCTGTTTTAAGGCTGAATAGTCCATTATATGTGTGTACCACATTTTGTTTATTCATCCGTTGATTTGGGCAGCTTCCACATGTTGGCTATTGTGATAATGTTGCTATGAATATGTGGGTACAAATATCTCTTAAAAACCCTGCTTTCAGTTATTTGTGGCTCATTCTTAGAAGTAGGATTGCTGGATCATATAGTAATTCTATGTTTAGCATATTAAAGAACTTCCATGCTGTCTTCTATACTGACTGCACCATTTTGCATTCCCATTAGCAGTGCACATGGGTTCAAATGTTTTTACATCTCTGTGAATACTTACTATTTTCTGTTTGGTTTATAAAAATATACAATAGCCATACTAATAGCTGTGAAGTGGTATCTCAGTCTGGTTCAGCCTGTACCTTATAAGATGTACATGTGTGGTCACTGAAAAGCAATCCTATATCTGCTAGAACCCTCCTGCTAGAACTGCGTGGTGCTGTTGTGTGTTTCCGCTTTTGCTTGAGAGCAGTTTGCCGTGGAGCACTCTGCTGGCCATCCAGGATTCCCTCTTGGGGAGAGGGAGGTGGAGCAGGTTAGTCTGTACGTAGAGGGCAGCTTTTAATCCATGATGAAGTCTTGAGTTTAGGCATTTACCATTAACAGTCAAGGAAAGGACTCTGGTGTAAAAGATAAACTTATACACATCAAAATTTTAAAGCATTTATTTGAACATTCAGTGGTTCATGAGTCAGGCAACACCAGCCTGCAAGCACTTTGGGCTCCACCAAAAGGGACTGGGGGAAACTTTTATAAGGTGTTCAAAGAAGCAAAACCCAAGAAAATATTTGATGAGTTAAAGTGGATAGCCCTTACTTAGAGGTTATTTGGTGGTTCCTGATTAGTAAAGTCTCTAGTTAGAGTTTGGTAGGTAGTTTCTGATTGGTGAAGCCTCTAGCTGGAGCTTAGTTGGCAGTTTCTGATTGGTCAAGCTTGTTTTTCTGGGCTATGACTATTCCCTCTGAATTAGGTTTTGCCTTGCTTATGAGGGAACCCAAGGCACCAGAGTCATCTCAGCCTACTGGCCTCCCAATTAATTTTTTTTTTTAAACACAGGTTAGATATAGAATCAGAGACCATTAGACCTAGAAGAGATGTTAGACACCAATTCCCCCAAAGCACACATTTTAGAAATAAATAAGTCGAAGCCCAGAGCATGTAAATCTTCTTTTCTTGATTGTAGGGTAGAGACAGTCTCTTACTGTTATTTCACAATTACTTTTAGGTTACTTGTGTTGTTTTCCTAGTTAGATGATAAGATCCTTGAAAGCAGGGAACATACCTTCTTTCTCTTCTATCCCTGTGGTTCTCAAACTTGAGTGTGTATCACAGTCACCTGGGTGCTGGGGTGGTTAGAACACAAATTGCCGGATCCTGCCTAGGAAATGTCTAATTCAGTAGGGCTAGGGTGGGCCCCAAGAATGTGCATTTCTAGCAAGTTTCCAAGGGGACGTGGATGCTGTTGGTTGGGGGACTACACTCTTGATAACCACGCTCCATCCTCCAAATCATTCCTCATGTGTACATGCTCAATAATTCTGGCCAAATCAAAAAGAATGCTGGAATTTCCCTGTGGCCACTTTCCTGAGTTGTGCTGTGGTTGCAGGCTGGGCTGTGAGAATGAAAGAACGTGTGATCTGTCACCTATTATAACTTTTGGACTTTCCAGTTGCCATTGGATGTTGATTGCAAGGCTCTGTCACCATTTATAGATCTTCAGTGTCACACCTTGAATTTGAGGAATGCTCTTGTTTATTGGATGCCAATTTAAAATGAGACATTGATGTAAGTCCTGCATTTTGCTAGAGTAGAACAATGGATTTAGTACCAGTCTTAGGGAATGTGAGTCTTGAACCTTGCTAAGGTGATTCTTTTTCTATATACATTTTGTTTGTGTGTGTTCCTTGGCTGTTCATTCAGCCTAGATGAAAAGATATGACCAAATCATGCAGGACAGGCTCACAAGTCACTTCTCTATCTCTCAAGATAGAAAGTGAAGGTGGACAGTGGTGAGAACAGGTTTTTTTGGAAAGGTGAAACTCAATAAGGTCAACTTTTTAATTTTATTTTTAATTTTATTTATTTATTTGGTTTTTTAAAAATTTTGAGATGAAGTCTTGCTCTGTTGCCCAGGCTGGAATGCAGTGGCACAATTTCAGCTCACTGTAACCTCTGCCTCCTGGGTTCAAGCGATTCTCCTGCTTCAGCCCCCCAAGTAGCTGGGATTACAGGCACCCGCCACCAAGCTCAGCTAATTTTTGTATTTTTAGCAGAGACAGGGTTTTACCATGTTGGCCAGTCTGGTTTCAAACTCCTGACCTCAGGTGACCTGCCTGCCTCGGCCTCCCAAAGTGCCGGGATTACAGGGATGAGCCACCGCGCCCGGCCAACCGTCGACTTTTAAAAAACCAAAACAGAAATTTTCTGAAAGCGATATTTTCTATGAGTCATAAAGGGTCCAAAGTATTGTTTTTCACTGGGCAAACAAAATGAGCTCAAATGGAGTTGATTTCTGCTCCCTCCAGCCCCACCTCCCAGCTCAGCCCTAATGAGTTTTGTTATCAGCAGCAGTTTATTGAAGCATGAAATGCTGATGCTGAAGTTGTGTCTCCATCTTCAGTCTCTTTTCAATTAAGTGCCTTCTAAAAGTGAATTCATACTGATGTTTCAGTTTTGAATATTTCGAAGAGTTTAAGTTACTTTTCTAGTTTTAATGAATGGTTAAATCACTTAATGTATTTGGAATTTGATTTTGGGTAAATACAAATTGCAAAGGTACATGTTTGCTTATTGCTTTCTAAAATCAGCTGACCTTTTCTATAGATTTCAGTAATTTCTTTGTTTTCTTTTAGGCACAATATTCTCAAGAGGTAGACCACTGAGATTTTTCTAAGGAAATTTGGTATCTACCCTGCGTAACTGGACAGGCTTGGCACTGGACGTTGAATGCAGGGCTGTGTCTCTATTTGTAGGTCTGCAGTGTCACACCTTGAATTTGAGGAAAGCTCTTGTTTATTGCATGCTGGTTTAAAATGAGACATTGTTGTAAGTCCTGCATTTTGCTAGAGTAGAACAATGGGTTTAGTACCAGTATTAGGGAATGTGAGTCATTCGCAGAGTCAGAAAACAACTGGTGATCACTTTGGAGAACAATTTGATTTCCTAGGTACCAAATAAGGGAGCTCTTTTGTCAAACTTTGCATCTAATGCCTTCTTCGTCTTAGGGTCCTGCTGGGGGTGAGAAAAGAGGCCCACTAAACAGAGCTCACAGTTAGCTTAGGCTGTTTCCATGAGAAGGCCCCTGCTTGTGGGTGGGAAGGCAACCTTGGCCAGTCTTAAAGGTTAGAGAAGAAACTGTTGGGTTTGTCGCATCTTATACCACATGAGGGTATAGTTATCTTGTTCTGTTATATTCATTTCCTCTTCCAAACAATCTATTGGGGAGAAAGAACAAATCCAAGTCTGAGAAGCCTCTTGATGTGGAAATCTGCAAAAAACAAGAGCAAATTCACAGAAAGGTGAAACAATAAAGGTTTTCATTTTCTCTTCCCCTGTCATAGGTGAATTTTGTGGTATGCCAGCTTGTTGCTTTGTTTGCTGCTTTCTGGTTTCGCATCTACTTACGTCCTGGTACAACCAGCTCTGATGTCCGGCATGCAGTTGCCACCATTTTTGGCATCTATTTCGTCATCTTTTGTTTCGGCTGGTGAGTATGAGTCTCATACGTTCTAATTTGGTCATTTGGATGTTTTGTGGCAATGTTCTTGGAATTACACTAAAGCAAGAAATAGATGGTATTATAAAATATATATTATAAAATTTTATATTGTAAATATCTTATAGTAGGAGAATGAGGACATTGCAGGAATCTCCATTTACTGTAAGAACCTGGAATCTCCAATTACTATAAGAGCCAATAAACTGACCATCCATTGGAAGCCAGTATAGTTCATTTTTTCTTTCTTTTTATTTTTTTCCAATTTAATTTTTTGTTTTTTAATTGCATTATCTGTGGCCCAGGCTGGAGTGCAGTGGCGCCATCTCGGCTCACTGCGACCTCTACCTCCTGGGTTCAAGTGATTCTCCTGCCTCAGTCTCCTGAGTAGCTGGGATTACAGGTGCACACCACCATGCCCAAGTAATCTTTTTTTGTATTTTTTAGTAGAGACGGGTTTCACCGTGTTGCCCAGGCTGGTCACAAACTCCTGAGCTTAGGCGATCCACCTGCCTTGGCCTCCCAAAGTGTTAGGATTACAGGCATGAGCCACCGTGCCCAGCCCATTTTTTCTTAAAATTAGACTTCTACAGATCCCTCCCACTCATGTAAATGGGATGCTATAAGGTTTAATTTTCCCAAAAGGAAACTTTCCTAACTATTGTAGATGTTGATGTACTTCTTGCATTACTGCTAGAGACGTGAGTGTAAGTCCTGGATTTCACCAGAGTAGAACAATGTGTTTGGTGCAGATCTTGGGGGAATGTGAATCATTCTTTAACAGGGAAAGCTGGTCAATTGTACTTTCTTCTACTAGTAAGCTGGGCAAATACCCTGAAAGGTGTTAGGGAAGAAGCTTTTGAGACCAACATATTGAGAAGTACACCTTCAGGAATTTTGTGTATTTGTTCAGGGTACTATGCTAGAATTCTGCCCCTATTCCTTCAACAAATATCTGAGAAAGGACAAGTATTTTAAATCAGCCACCAGGTAGAAGTCTTGGTATCTGGGGAAGCCCAGTTTAAAAAATAAAGTCTTAAAGAAAGAACTCATCTCTCTGGACTCTTAATTGCATATGTGAAAAAAGTGTAAGCATTCCATTTATGGATTCCTGACATTATTAGCCCTGCAGTTGGCAAACTGTGTCATGAGTTCCCAGTGTCATTTTAAGATACAGCATCTTAATTACATAGAAGAAAAATATTTGGTTTATTTTCTCTCATATAAACACGAGTTACTGATCATTGATCATTTGTGTTTTTGGCAGGGATAGTGATGGATTCACATTTTGGGTGACCAAAAGGTGTGTTAATATGAAATATATTCATTACTCCTCCCCCTACCTATTATGTCTTAAAGGTACTCTGTGCATCTTTTTGTGCTGGTGTTAATGTGCTATGCAATCATGGTCACTGCCAGTGTATCCAATATTCACAGGTAAGATACTGGGAATGAACAATGCAAGGTGAGATTTGTGTGTGTGTGTGTGTGTGTGTGATCTTCTAGAAAGGAAATAGGAAATCCATTTTTCTAATTTGGAAAGAATGGGTTTTGGAAATGTTTCATATGATGACAAAATGATTATAAAAGCTTTTGTTTTTTAACTAGAGGATGAAAAGGCTTGGCTTTTCCAAAACTTGGTTTTGGAAGCAATTACATAGTAAATGATTAATAATAATGTTGGTGCAACTGTATAGCACATTCCCAACTTCCTTACACATTGTAACTTGTCAGCTCTTCCCACGCTTGTGTAATGCTGATGGGGTGTGGTCCACTTTTCAGAGGGTCAGGAACTTGACGCGCACACTTGCTTCATATTGGGCCTGCTTCACTGTGTTCAAGTTCACAGAGTTCCGTTCCAGTGTCTAGGAATGGAACACTCTGGCCTTGGCAGAGTCACGTGGTTTACAGACAGGGTATGATGGTGCCACTACAGTATTATTGTGGTAGCAGGGGGCTCTGCCATCAGACCAAGAAGGAAAGAGGCCAGCGCAAGATGCTCCTTTTTTTCTTCTGTTGAGACAGAGTCTCACTCTGTTGCCCAGGCTGGAGCGCAGTGGTGCAATTTCGGCTCACTGCAACCTCTGCCTCCCAGGTGCAAGTGATTTTCCTGCCTCAGCCTCCCAAGTAGCTGGGACTATAGGCACCTGCCACCACACCTAACTAATTTTTGTATTTTTAGTAGAGATGGGGTTTCACCATGTTGGCCAGGATGGTCTCGATCTCTTGACCTCGTGGTCTGCCTACCTCAGACTCCCAAAGTGCTGGGATTACAGGTGTGAGCCACCGCGCCCGGCTGATGCTCCTCTTGGTTTACTCTTGTGGTTGCCAATATTGCTGAAGCGGAAATTGTTTCACAGTTCCCCTTGGATGAACTCAATGTAAATTTTTTAAAAGTCTCAACGTTGTTTCCTGTTTATGGAAAGAGCTCTAGGCTGGAGTCAGGAAATCAAGGTCCTCCTAGCAGTGTGAATTTGGACCGGTCGTGCAGCTTCTACATATGTCAGGTTTCCCACCTGCAAAATGCTGGGTTTGCAGCATTTTGAACGCAAGTTCTCTTCAGTGCCATGATGTCATGATTCTGTGTGAATTGCTCTCCTCTTTACTTCACTGAATCAGTGATAAAAGTTCTGCTACATGGCTGAGAAGAGGAGGGAAAGATTAGTATTTGCTGCCATATGAAACTAATCCTTTTTTTTTTGAAATGGAACCTCACTCAGTTGCCCAGGCTATAGTGCAACAGCATGGTCTCAGCTCTTCTGCAACCCTTCCTCCCCGGTTCAAGTTATTCTCCTGCCTCAGCCTCCCGAGTAGCTGAGATTACAGGCACCCATCACTACACCCAGCTAATTTTTATAATTTTAGTAGAGACGGGGTTTCACCACGTTGGCCAGGATGGTCTTGAACTGACCTTAGGTGATTTGCCTGCCTTGGCTTTCCAAAGTGCTGGGATTATAAGCATGAGCTACCACACCTGGCCAAAACTAAGCCATTTCTGGACATTTATACAGCATTTGTTTAGAAAGTTTCAGGGATACCCCCATGTTTCCTTCCCAAGCCACTGTTTCGGGCAGAAGTCACAGGCATCAGTTTGCCCTATATGAACCAGCTGGAGCAGAGCATGGCTTGTGTCTCCTGGGGCAGAAGGCCTAGCGTGAGAACTTGGTGATGCAGTTATCAATGCTGGAGTCTGTGCTTTGTGCCAAGTCTTTTTTTTTTTTTTTTTTTCTGTGACATTATATTTTATTTATTTATTTATTTTTTTTATTTATATTTTATTTATTTTTTAATTATACTTTAAGTTCTAGGGTACATGTGCATAACGTGCAGGTTTGTTACATATGTATACATGTGCCATGTTGGTGTGCTGCACCCATCATGTGCCAAGTCTTAAGTCAAGCTCTTTTTAATATACTTTATTTCATTTTTAACATATAAACTATTATCTAATATATCATTTAATTTGTTATTTAATATTTCATTATTTCAAATATATTAACTCTAGGACAGTACTATGGAATATAGTTTTTTTTTTTTTTTTTTTTTCCGGAGGTGAGACAAAAGCTCAGAGAGATAAATAAGTAAACAGTTTGATGAATTTCCACAAAGTGAACACACCCATGTAACCACTGTGTCTGATGTACCAATCTCTTTTTTTTTTTTTGAGACGGAGTTTCACTCTTGTTGCCCAGGCTGGAGTGCAATGGTGCGATCTCGGCTCACTGCAACCTCCGCCTCCTGGGTTCAAGTGGTTCTCCTGCCTCATCCTCCAAAGAGGCTGGGATTATAGGCATGCACCACCATGCCTGGCTAATTTTGTTTTTTGGTAGAGACAGGGTTTCTCCATGTTGGTCAGGCTGGTCTTGAACTTTCGCCCACCTTGGCCTCCCAAAGTGCTGGGATAACAGGTGTGAGCCACTGCACCTGGCCTCATGTGCCAATCTCTACCACACCTCCCCTTCTTAGAATAACTGCTTTGCCAACTTCTCCCACCATGGATTACTTCTGCCAGTGCTGGGATTTGAGCTCATACTGGTCTGTGTATTTGTCTGTTTTCACACTGCTGATAAAGACATACCTGAGACTGGGTAATTTGTATAGAAAAAGAAGTTTAGTGAACTCACAGTTCCACGTGGCTGGGGAGGCCTCACAATCATGGTGGAAGGCAAAAGGCACGTCTTACATGGCAACAGGCAAGAGAGAACTTGTGTAGGGGAAATCCCCTTTATAAAACCATCAGACCTTGTGGGACTTATTCACTATCACGAGAACAGCATAGGAAAGACTCACCCCCATGATTCAATTACTTCCCACTGGGTCCCTCCCACAACACATGGGAATTTGGGAGCTACAATTAAAGATGAGATTTGGGTGGGGACACAGCAAAACTATATCTACAGTCAGTCTGTAGAATACATGTTCTTGCTACCACTTCTTGATTTCTTAGATGTTTTAGGTTTGGCCAGGGCACGAATGCGTTGCCCTGTTGTATTGGGACTTAGCACTTGGTGCCGTCCTCAGGTGGGGTCTTACAACAATTGAGTTGAACTTGCTTTCTTTCTCCTGTGGGCCAGGGGAAGGTACAGGTCTAACTCCTGTTGAGGACAAAGGGGAAGCAGCAGGCATGGCTGCATTGGAATTGGTTCTGGAAGAATCTATCTGTTGAGTCAGCTTTGTGTTTCTGCCTTGAGCTTCATGAATTGGCTGGAGAAAGGGAACAGTTGCTGGAGGTGATGAGGCCTGACTCCATTCCACTTCTGCTTCAGCTCCTAAGGGAGTTATTTTCTCTTAGTCATTTGCATTGTTGACCATCTTCCTGTTTTGGAAGTGGTTTAGGATGAACCCACGGTGGAGAAAAAATCTTTTCTGCATAGTAACCACTTCATTTGCAAATAATGGTGAATAGCACTTAAAAGTTATATAGTGACTTAGAGTTTACAGAACTCCTTCACACTGTTTAAAGTCTGGCTATCCCTTGCTACCAAATGAATTTTTATTATCCCTACTTTACTGTTCCTTAGGCTGATCTAGTCTTCATGAGTTATTTTAATGTGAATATGTGATTTCAGTATAATTTAATGTGAGAATATACCTCTTCCCTGTTTTATGGCACATATTTAAAAGTTATACCTTCTGATTTTATGTCTATATCTGATGGGCTCCTGAATCACTTCAAATATGTAATGTATTCATTTCAGTTCATTTCAACTAACAGTAACTGAACCCCTCTCACGTGTCAGGTCAAGGGTAGGGATGTTCAAGGTCACAATGAGTTGGGGAAACAGACATATACATAAATCTAATATTGTAATTATGTACGTTAGCATGTAGTACTAGAGACATACAGGCAGTGGAGCAATGAATTGTGCTGGGGGTGGGGAACAGGAGATGTGGTGGGATGCATGGAGTAAGACCAAGCCAAGGAACATCGAAGAGGTGACTTTGGAGTTGAGCCTCATCTGAAAATTAGGCGGGTTCCAGATAGACTGTTGGATGGAGATGCGAATTGCAGGCAGAAGAAGGAGCACGCAGAAAGACATCTTGCCTGAAAATACAGAGTTTCATTGTGAAACATGAGCAGTGCAGTGTCATTTGAGAGTAAGGTAAACATGGAGCATGGCTGGAGATGAGTCCAGAAAGGTGAGGTAGAGCTTAGCGTGTGAAGCACCTTGCATGCTGTGTTCAGGGGTTGCAATTTCACTAGATAGTGGGATCCACTGGAGACTTTTAAGAAGAGTAGCAGTCACATAGTTGTTTATTCATTTGACACACAGTAGGTGGATATGGTGAACAAAGCACAGGTGACCATCTTTGCCCTCATGGAGCTTACAGGTTGGTCAGGGAGATGGGTGTTAATCAGACTGTCTTAGCTGGGACTGCTATAACAAAGTACTGTATGTGGAGTGGGTGGCTTATAAACAACAGAAATATATTAATAGTTCTCAGTTCTGGAGGCTGGAAATCTGAGTTCAGGGTTCCAGCATGTTCTGGTGAGGACTCTCTTCTGGGTTGCAGACTGCCGTCTTTTTTTTTTTTTTTTTTTTTTTGAGACGGGGTCTCACTCTGTCGCCCAGGCTGGAGTGCAGTGACTGGATCTCAGCTCACTGCAAGCTCCGCCTCCCGGGTTTAAGCCATTCTCCTGCCTCAGCCTCCCAAGTAGCTGGGACTACAGGTGCCCACCACCTCGCCTGGCTAGTTTTTTGTATTTTTTAGTAGAGACGGGGTTTCACCATGTTAGCCAGGATGGTCTCGATCTCCTGACCTTGTGATCCGCCCGTCTCGGCCTCCCAAAGTGCTGGGATTACAGGCTTGAGCCGCCGCGCCCGGCCTAGACTGCCGTCTTCTTGTATCCTCACTTAGCTCAAAGAGTGAGTGCTCTCGGGGGCCTCTTTTGTAAGAGGGCTAATCCTATTTATGAAGGCTTTGCCCTCATAACCTAGTCCCCTCCCAAAGGACCCACCTCCTAATGTTGAGGGTTAGGACTTAAACATAGGAATTCTGGGGAGACATAAACATTCACTGCACAGCTTATCACCTATATTTATAATTACACATTTGACAATACTTATATGTGTATGTGTGTGTTTGTGTGGCTTGTGT
The DNA here is from genome assembly GCF_002776525.5 of Piliocolobus tephrosceles. Taxonomy (NCBI): domain Eukaryota; kingdom Metazoa; phylum Chordata; class Mammalia; order Primates; family Cercopithecidae; genus Piliocolobus; species Piliocolobus tephrosceles. The sequence continues at coordinate 148,376,504 of NC_045438.1, forward strand.
GTATATTGCTAGTGTACACTATAACGTGGTCAGGAACACACCTCCGAAGGAACCCAGGGGGTGCTCATGAGCAAGTGGTAATTGAAGCCTGAGGCATGGATGGGTAGGGTCCCAAGCTAAGCTTGGAAATGCCAACACTTGAGGGGTAGGTGGAGGAAGGAAAGCTGAGCAAGGAGCCTTGGAGGAATTAACCAGAGAGGTGGGAAGAAAACAGGAGAATGGAAGCCAAGAGAATAAAATGTTTAAAGAGGAAGTGGCCAGCAGTATGGTGATGATTTGTACTTTACAAAAATCATCATGTAAACATGAGGGCTGTGAAGAGGAGAATCTTGAGTGTGAGACCTTACAGGTAGTGATTCCCAGCCCTGGCTGCGCACTTCCATCACACCTGCCAGGTGAGGCAGGAATTAAACAGGAATAGCTGGGAGCAGGTCCCAGGGATCTGTGGTTTGCAAAGCTCCATTCCATTATGCAGCTAAGGCTGACAGCCACTGTAGTGGTCCAGGTGAGAAGAGATGAAGGGTTCAGCTAGAGTAGTGGGTGAAAAGGTGGACTGGGATGTTGCTGGACCAGATAAGACATTGAGACCAATTGCACGTGGAAGGTGAAAGAGAGGAAGAGGGGAACATTAGCCGCGTTATTGCTATGCATAATAACCTGATCATCTATGTTTTTGCTTCCAGATATTCCTTTTTTGTAGCCATGGGATATCTTACAATATGCCACATCAGCCGAATATACATCTTCCACTATGGAATTCTCACTACAGATTTTTCTGGGTGAGTATCTTACTTTAGGGAGAGGGGTTTGACTGCTGACTTTGACTTGGTCTCTTGGGGTCTGTAAACATCAAGCATGCACAAAAGAATCATTGGTGCTTGGTTAGATAAGTTGGTAAGATACTGCTAATGAGATTGAGGCTCGAGACTTGATTGATTGGTAGGACCATTAGCTCTGCTATGCTGTAAGACAGGAATCACAAACTATAGCCTGTGGGCCATATCTGTCCTGCTGCCTGTCTTTTACAGTTACAGTGGAACGCAACCAGGCACTTACTCATTTATGTATTGTCTATGATTGCTTTTGCACTACAGTGGCAGAGGTGAGTAGTTGTGAAAAACCACGTGGCCTGCAAAGCCTAGAATATTTACCATTTGGTTCTTTACAGAAAAAGTTTGTCAATGCCTATTCTGAGGTTCTGAACTCAAGGGTGGTTTTCATCTCTCTCTTTTTTTAAACTTTTTTTTTTAAATTCAGGGGTACATGTGCAGGTTTGTTACATAGGCAAACCTGTGCCATGGTGGTTTGTTGTACAGATTATTTCATCACACAGGTATTAAGCCTAGTACCCATTGGTTATTCTTCCTGATCCTCTCCTTCCTCCAATCCTCCACCTCCTGAGAGGCTCCAGTGTCTGTGGTTCTTTCTATGTATCCACATATTCTCATCATTTAGAAGTGAGAACATGCAGTATTTGGTTTTCTATCCCTGTGTTAGTGTTTTCATCTCTCACTCATTAATATAGAAATTCTTTCATACTAGCTGATAAATACCTACTACCCTGACTGCTTTGAGTGTTCCTAGCTGCCCTTGTCCCGGCCCCCAGGCCTCCTTGACCTTCAGCAACTAGAAGGATAATTTGTAAACATTTTGTCTATCACCATGGCCTTAATCTGCTGGGCCACCCCATTCCGATTGGTCACATGGTAAAGACTGTGGATAGAACACTGAGAATTCTGTGCCCTGTTGAGGTTAGTTCAGGAACAACTTTTTGTGAATCTTGAAGAATGAACATTACGACAGAGCTGTTCCTGGCAATGCGTGATCTGTTATCCACATTACTTCCTGGGAGTTTGGTTGTGTTCTCTGCAGGCAGCCTGAGGACAGGGAGAACCCGAGCTCCCCACTCAGGTTGGACTGTACCTCCTTCAGTGAGTTGTTGGCGACAGGCAGTGAAATGAGGGAGTGACTGCTCATGGCTCATTAACTTTGCAGGTTGTGCAACTCAACTATCCCACCTTGAAAGGGCTCAGGAAGGCAAAGAGTGTTGTTTTGGGACAGAGATTGTTGCATTTAAATCTTTATGACCATGGTTTGGTCTCAGACTGGTTTTTCACGCGTAAGTTCTTCTTACCCTCAGGCCTCTGGGATTTTACCTGTTTTTCTTCCAGTGGTGTGCCTTCTCCCCCACATTGTGGAGCATGCTTTCTCAGACTGTCAGAAAAAAATTCACAGCCTTTGTTTTTTAACAATATGCAGGCTGGGTGGGCGTGGTGGCTCATGCCTGTAATTCAAGCACTTTGGGAGGCTGAGGTGAGTGGATCACTTGAGGTGATCAGTCTGACCAACATGGTGAAACCCTGTCTCTACTAAAAATAGAAAAATTAGCTGGGTGTTATGGCAGGCACCCCCTCTCAGCTGCTCAGGAGGCTGAGGCATGAGAATCACTTTAACCTGGGAGGCGGAGGTTGTAGTGAGCTGAGATCACGCCACTGCACTTCAGCCTGGGTGGCAGAGCGAGACCCTGTCTTAAAAAAACAAAACACAAAAAACAAAAGAAACAAAAAGCCCAACATGCATTGCTAGTAAAATATGGAAAACATGGGGACAACAATGATAACAAAATAGCCGGGCAGGTGTAGTATCAAAAGGAATCTCTAAATGGGGATTGCGACTTTCCATAGCATTCAATCAACAAACCACTTTTTTGGTTTCACCCCAGAGCCCCTCTATAGTTAGAAAAGTTCTTGACACTTAATAGGTGGTCAAGAAATGAATGCTTTAAATACTCTATCTATTTAAAGAAAGAATCTACTACTATTCTTTTCTTTAAGGTTTCCAGGAGACTCATTATTAAACATCCATATTGGTTGGGATATTAAATAAAAATCGCTGACTGGCTGAAATGACATTAATACCTATGGCTCATATATATCGTCTTCTCTTTTTAAGGCAGGAAGCATCTATTCATTCCTGCAACAACTTTTGAGTGGCCAATATGTTAGGTAAATGCCAGGTTCGAGAGACACTGTGTATTCTAGGCAGGAGGAAGGATATTCCAGGCAGAAGGGAGGGCTTTGCAAGAGCACAGAAATGCAAGACAGGTGCCTGTGGAGGTATGAGAAAGCCTTTCCTTTACCACTCGCATCCTTGTGTCACCAGGTCCTCTCAGTGCGACAGCCTGTCTATCACTAGAATCCGCCCACCGCCCTTCATGCCCACTGCCACCACCCTGGACCACCCCAAGCCTGCAACACCTTCCTGACTGGCTGTCCTTCCTTCTGCTGTGCCCCGTCTCCAGTCTTTGCTCTCTACACTCATCAGAATGAGATTCTAGGCCAGGCACGGTGGCTCACACCTATCATCTCAGCACTTTGAGATGCCAAGGTAGCAAGAGCAGGAGGACCACTTGAGCTCGGGAGTTTGAGACCAGCCTGGGCAACATAATGAGACCACATCTCTACTAAAAATTAAAAACAAAAAACAAACAAACGAAAAAACAAATTAGCTGGGTGTGGTGGTATGTGCCTGTAGTCCCAACTACTCAGGAAGTAGAGGTGGGAAAATCTCTTGAACCCAAGAGATTTTGGCTGCAATGAGCTATGATTGTGCCACTGCACTCTAGCCTGGGTAACAGAGCAAGACACTGTGTCCAAAAAAAAAAAAGAAAGAAAGAAAAGAAAAAATGAGAATGAGGTTCTAAAATACAAAGCTGATGATGCTCTGGACCTGCTAAGCCTTCATCTCCTGCCATCTGCTCCCACTGTACAATGCAGAAAAGTTTGTGGTCTGCACACATGCTGGGTTAGTTCCTGCCTCTGTGCCTGTGCCTTACTCATTCCCCTGATAGAAAGCCCTTCCTAACTTTGTCAACTTGGAAATCTCTTACTTTATTTTTAGAAACTCAACTCAAAGATCACTTTCCTTAAAAAGCTTCCCTGATCGCCATCCCCTCCCTCCCCCGGGCTCCCTGCACCCCAGAGTCATGCATTTGGATCTCAGGTAGCAGGAGGTCTCTTGCCTGGCTCTCAAGGGTTGGTGCTACTATTGCCTGTCAGTCATATCTTGTCCCTGGTGCACAGAGTGTTTGTAGCTGGTGGCCCTCATCCATTGTGTCATACTCTTAGCTAGTGTTTTATGTGTTTATTCCCAAACTTGTTTATTGCCGTTGTATGTACGTATCAGTATCAGGATTCTCTAGAGACACAGAACCAATAGGATTTTTATGTGAGGGGATTTATTATGGGAATTGGCTTATGTGATTATGGAGGCCAAGAAGTCCCACCATCTGCCATCTGTGAGCTACAGATCCAGAAAAGCTGGTGGTATGTTTCAGTCTGAGGCTGAAGGCCTGAGAACTAGGGGTGTAAGTCCCAGAGTCCAAAGGCCTGAAAACCAGGAGCTCCGATACCTAAGGGCAGGAGAAGATGATGTCTCAGCTCAAGGAGAAAGAGAATGAGTCCTTCCTTTCGCCTTTCTGTTCCTGCCCTCTGAGGACTGGATGATGGTCTTCCACACTGACAAGGGTGGATCTTCCTCACTCAGTCCTTGGATTCAAATGCTAATCTCTTTTGCAAACCCTCATAGACACACCAAGAAACAATGTTCTACCAGCTATCTGAGCATCCCTGGGCCCAGTCAAGTTGACACACAAAATTGACCGTCACAACTTACATATAAGCTGATTATATATGAACATGAAAGGAGAGAGAATAGTTTCTCTAAATCTAGGTTGGGTCTCTTGGAAAGCCACCAAAATAAGTTTAGTCTATTAAAAATAATTGCCATTGAATTAAATGTGAGTGAGAATGCTGAAAGGATTGGGGGTTGGGAGAAGGAAGTATAAACACGAAAGATTCTTCACTCAGATGGCTTTTGCAAGTATCTTGACTTTCTTTTACCTTCTCAGCCTGTGCTAGAGGGAATGACTCTGGAGATAGTGGCTGGGGTTTATGTGAGACAGATGCCATCCTTCAGCAGCTCTGCACTCCAAGGAAAGACTTTGGTCCTGTGTCAAAAGCTCCTTAGTTAATTTTTCAGGAGGCAGTGACTGGGGAACCCTGGTGTCCTATCACCAGGCCCGGTGATAGGAGACAGAAGCGAGCAAAGACTGCAGAATGAATGTCTAGTTATATATTTTAAGTTTGTATAGAAAGTTAAGGCTGGGCACGGTGGCTTATGCTTGTAATCTCAGCATTTTGGTAGGCTGAGGTGGGAGTTTGAGACCAGCCTGGGCAACATAGTGAGACCCCATCTCTACAAAAACATTAAACACTCAGCTGGGTATGGTGGTGTGTACCTGTAGTCCTGGCTATTCAGGAGGCTGAGGTAAAAGGATTGCTTGAGCCCAGGAGGTCAAGGCTGCAGTGAGCTGTGATAATGCCACTGTACTCCACCTGGGCAACACAGCAAGACCCTGTCTCAGAAAAAAAAAAAAAAGGTTAAAATATGAGTGTATCATTGTGTACTGGGTTGAATAGTATCCTCCCAAAATTCGTGTCCACCCAGCACCTCAGAATATGTCCTTATTTGGAAATAGTCTTTGCAGATGCAATTAGGTTAAGATAAGATGAGGTCACATTGGGCAGGGCACCGTGGCTCACAGTTGCAATCTCAGCACTTTGGGACTTTGGGAGACTGGGAGATCGACACCAGCCTGGCCAACACGGTGAAACCCCATCTCTACAAAAAATACAAAAATTAGCAGGGTGTGGTGGTGCACGCCTGTAGTCCCACAGCTACTTGGGAGGCTGAGGCAGGGGAATCACTTGAACCCATGAGATGGAAGTTGTAGGGAGCCGAGACCAGGTCACTGCACTCCAGCCTGGACGACGGGGTGAGACCTCGTCTCAAAACAAACAAACAAACAAAACAAACAGATGAGGTCACACTGGATTAGAGTGGGCCCTAGATCCAGTATGACTGTGTCCTGGTAAGAAAGCCATGAGGGACAGACTCACAGACATGCAGAGGGAAGACGGCCGTGTGAAGACGGAGGCCGACGCTGGAGTACTGCAATGGCAAGCCCGGGAGCTCAACGGTCGCCGTCAGCCACCGGAAGCGAGGAAAGAGAATGGAGCAGATTCTCTCTCAACGCCTCCAGAAGGAACCAGTCCTGCAGATATCTTGATTTTGGACTTTTAACCTCAAGAACTGTGAGAGAAAGCATTTCTGTGGTTGTAAGCCACCCAGCTTGTAATTTCTCACAGCCGCCCTAGGAAGCTCATGCGCATTGTTTTATGATCCCCATCTTTTGATGAATTAACAACCATCCCCTGATGCTGATCGTACGGGTGAAGGATGCCTCTACCGGCTGCATCTCTGGCTGTTGTTGTCACATCTCCATTTGTTTTATTAAAACCATAAACGCTTGAATAATTTCTACATCATTTTGGGTGTAATCAGAGTTCTGAAGTTACCAAAGGGAAAAAATAAAGGGCATTTGTGGAAAACAGTCACGTGTTTCTGAATGTCGTGGATTTGGGGGTCTGACACCAGAGGAGGATGGAAATCAGTTCCTGTCAACCTCACTTTCAGCCACATAGTCTTGATAAATGTCCTCGAGAGTCGTTTATTCTCTGGCATTTTTTGGATCTCCTTGTATTAAGAAATCTCTGATGTTACCCACAAAACTACAAAATATTTGAACTAGAAAGGACACTGTTGTTAAGGAAATAATACAGAATAAAAATCTGCCCGAAAATTGCACTTGATTCAGTTCTCTAATTACTGAGTGGCCCTACTATCTAGTTCTCGAAAGGTATGTTGTCTTTTTTTCTTTTTATCATTATTAAGCAGCATTATTTTTCCCTACCACCATAAAGGCACACTGCCTCACTACCATAAATCCCTCTTCCTGGGTAATGTCAGTTAACAGCCATGGAGAGTACATACCAACCTGAAATTGACAAAATGTTTTAAATCACAAATTGCCAATTAGAGAGGTTCTTTACCAGTGTTTATTCTCATTACAGGTATGCAAGCAAACCACAAGTTCATCAGAATGGAATTGATTTAACTCTACTATTGCAGTTGAAGTATCTTGTTTAGGATTTTGTCAAGAGATAAAGTAGTATTTTGAAGTTGAACCTGGTGTTTTAAAGCAGCCTGATGTATAGCCATTCTCTTTTGAGCATGCATGCAAATCTAAATATTTAGCATACTTTATTATGCCTTCAGAATAAGAGCACAGATAGGAATTGAATGGGATCAGATGAGGTTAGTGTTTGTGTCAAACAACATATATATATGTGTGTGTGTGTGTGTGTTTAATTTTGGAGAACACATAAACTTGTACTTTAGGTAATTCTGGGACTTGAAATTGTATTTATCATTCTAAGAGTAATCAAGTTTTCATGGACTGGACTGGAATTAATGGTAAGGGAAACAAACAAGATATACTTTTATTGGTGCTAATACAATTCATATCAATACATGTCGTGGTGAATGTCCTATATGTTTTCTCTGTGAATGTGGGCTGTTAAAAGCACTAGAGTATTTCCTGTTCTCCTGCGGGAAGCTCAGTGATTGCTTGTAATACGGCTGGTACTTGGTTCCTTTTAGGTGTGTGAGAGCAAACCGATTCTTCCTTTTTGCTCACAGAAGGGTGCAAATCGAGTTTTCTTTGGAGGGCCCCAGCAAGAACTCTTATCTCCTTTTGCCATGGTGGGCTAGATTCAGGCAGATAATTGGTCTCCCATCACGATGACAGGTTGATTTGCCCACGTGTTGCTGCAAACACTGTGAAATGAGAACTCTTATGTACTGCTAGTGGGAGTGTAAACTGGCATAACTCTTCTGGAAGGCAGTTTCACCATCAATTTCAAGCAAGTGTTTTTTTTTTTTTTTTTAAAGTTCTTGTCCTATGATAGGATAAATTCCTAGAAGTTAAATTACCATAAGGAAATCAAAATTTGTTCATAAAGATGTTCAGCTGTTGTCAATAATGGTGATAAACCAGAAACATCCTAAATGGTTTAAAAGAGGTGAATAATTAAATTATGGTACTAATATGCCTCCATTGAAAATGATATTTTCAAAGACTATAAAAACCACAAGACAAATACATGTCCCAAGATTGCATTTTTCTTTTTAATGAGGACATATATAGAAAAAGAGTGAAAGGAAATATTGAAAATGCAAAGACAGTATTGATGATTTTGATACTCATTCTACTCTTTTATATTACTATAATAATGAGAGAAAATCCTGGAATTTTATTTAAATATATTTGCATGCATGTTAAAAGGTTATGGGACACTGAACCTATCAGAATTGGAACAACTGCCATTTGTGTTCCTTGTTGCCTTAACTGGGTGTAATAGAAATATCTCTTGCCTGTACCTCTTGCTAGTGGTGAAGATCATTTGTCCTGTTGTTCCATGCCCAGTGTTTTCCTCTGTTGGTTTATGACATCTTGGTCACTCCATCTGACCAGGCCAGTAAGTTCAAATAATTGGGTTCTATAATAAGGAAAAAAGAGGATATTTGCAAAGAGATTTCCAGATTTGTTTATTTCATGTTTCTTTTTCACGCTGCTGCCAGCTTTTCAATAACTAGTGCAGTCACTTGGAATTCAGTTCTGCAGACATAAGTTATACCAAGTATATTCGATGGGTTCTTGCTCAAATAGAGAATTGGTGATTTTGCTGTTGAGTGCCAAAATATAGAAGTTAAATTTTTGAAGAAATTAAAAGAGTAAAAGCTTTCCTACTCTAGTTGACCTCTGGATGGTTCTGAATAGATACCAGTGAACTCTGAAATGAGTCCAGAGGGTGAACTCTGCCTTTATTTGCATCCCTAGGAAGCCTGGTAAAACTATGTACTTCCTTTGCTGCAACTTCTGGAGTCGCTTATTTTCTCCCTTCATGCTAGCATAATTGATAGGAATTGGGAGCATTTCACTGAAGCTGTAATATCATCCTCCTCCTCTGCAGTCATTCAGGGAGTGTGGGGAGGGTATAGGAGAGGCAGAAGCAATAGGGAGGTAAAGAAATGCTGCTTGAGCTTTCTCTGTCCCTTGCTACTGGGTTTGAGCTACAGGTTGTACAAGTCACATTGTATCTTGGCACCCACTGGAGTTGTGCAAGATGGCAGTAGTGGTCTAGGTTGCTGCTGAGTGGAAAGTTGTTGAACCTGTATTCTCTTACCCTGCCAAACTTCTTGCTTGCCTGACTTCCTGCTTTTCTACTATCCAAGTACCACAAGTGGATTTTTATTATAAGCAAAGGAAGTAATAAAGATATGAAGTAGAGCCTTTTGGTTCTAAAATTACCTGTTAGGACAATATCAGAGGCTTGAATGTCAGTTCATCTTGATGCTGGCCAGCCAGATGTGTGGTTGGTTGGCTCTTCCGACACCAGTAACCGATGGCTGGGTTATCTCATTGTCCCATGAGATAACTCTACCACTTTAGGTCCAAAGGTTAAGGTAAAATAGGTAGGTTTTATTGAAAGATTGCTCAAATCTAAGATTTTTGTTTCATGTTTTAAAGATAAGTTATTTTTGGTTAGAAGTTGATGTTGGGAATTAATGAATGGGTACCACATCTAGTGAATTGTCTGGAGTCTGTATTAGAAGGCAATAATGGGGGGCGCTGGCATTGTTCTAGCTTTCTTTTTATTTCAGACATATCTTCAGCTACTTGTTTTCTCTTAATTTTTCCTGTTCTATTATATTTCATTTTCTAGTCATGACTAATTATCTTAGTTTCGAGAAGAAACATAAGATTTTTCTTTGGCTTTTTAAAATAATGAAAATAATTAATACTTCATCCATGCTGGAGTCTGTCCAACTCCATGTTGGTCGGATGGTTTCCTTGGATGCTATAATTGACAAGTGTGTTTAACTCCAAGGTTGGAGAAGTGAAAATCTGAGGGAAGCTCAAGTTTGGAGGCCTCATAATCCTAAGGAAATTGTTGGGCTGCATCAAGGAGCCATTTATGGATCTCCTCCTTTTTTTGTCCTTCCTGTGCTTTTAGTATGTTCTTCTGTACTGAGTTTTGTATTTTTTTGCCAAAAAAAAAAAAAGAACATGAATTCCAATAATAAATCAATAAATGTGTTCTGCATTGTTTTATGCTTTGATTGAAGTATGACATAGATGACTTAAGTTTTATCTTAAGTCAGTAACTCTAAGGATTTGATTCTCGAGTCTTAGTAACTTGGGCAAAGTAAATTTTCATATCAGATCTCTCTATAAGTTTAAATTCATCAAATTAAGAAGTGTTCAGAGAGAACTTGTTTTGAGAAAGACAGTATGGTACTTTTCCTTGCACTGCACAAAAGTAAGCATGTAGGAAGATTCTAAACTCTTTTTCCTAGTTGCTTTTAGGTCAGCATTTTTATAAGTTACTAGTTCATCGTGTTTTATAAACTCACTGTCATGTGAGTATGTGAGTTGTTTCTTTTTATTTAGATTGTTAAATTTAAATATTTAAATTAACTTCTTTAGCTATTTAAAATGGAAGCAATATATTGTTGAAAGTATGGTCTAGATGATGTGTGACAACATTTGACCCATAGCTTCTAATATTTTTCTATAAAAACATCTTTTCTGAGGAATGACAGTATGGCTTTTACGTAGACCCAATGGTACTGATTTTATATTGAATAATTAGTATTTATTGACTTTGCTCTAGCTATTCAGTATTATGTACTGCATTAGTCTGGATTCTCTGAAAAGCAGATGCCAAGCTGGAAACAGGCATATAAGAGATTTGTTTGGTGAAATGCCTGCTAGGGAAATTGGAGAGGGAAATGGATGAGGCCGGAAAAGCCAACAGATTGAAATGCAGGTTTGATGCCTGAGAAGGAAAAAGGGAAGGAAGGAAGAGAGGTCCTGGATTGGAGTGCAGTTCTAAGACAGTTTTGGCAAATTCAGTAGAGAGTCCTTGAGTGAGATAAAATTCCTGGACAGATGAGAATCAGTTTGTAGGGAGGGGCCTGCCTAAGTATCCCTGCTGCACTCAGTCAGCGCTGGGAGCAGCCCAAGGGAGGCATGGCCTCAGTGTGATCATGGGTAAAATCGCAGCAATGGGGCCAGCTCACCCACACAGAACCAGATCTGAGAGGTGCATTCTCATGGCCACAGCACATGTGAATATTAGGCTACTAAATGTTTTGCTTAACGTGTACCACCCAATCATGGAATACATTAGGTCTAATCCAACATAGAGGAAAACAAATGTTCTCTTTCTACAGAGACAGAAAGGCAGGCTAATACCATGACATATCTTATCTCTTTATCAGTTGAACATAGGAACTTACTTGGTTTGCAAATAGCATGGTTGGCACACTGGGCTTTGTATAAGGAAGGCTGGTTCCTGGAGGTTTTTGTTTTGTTTTGTTTTGTTTTGTTTTGTTTTTTTGTCGTTCAGAAAGAGCAAAATAAGACAAAAAGGCTTTGGAAAGAAAACTCTTGTGCTTTGAAGGCCGTGTTTGGAAACCACCTTGAATGTGATGCTTAGAGTGACTCTCTTTCAAGAAAAATAGCCCTTGTCATCTGTTACGTGTTATGGGTCAGAAGTCTTGTTGTCAAGAGGATGAGCTATAGTCTGGTCTAAAAAAGCTTTAATGTAGCCCTTATTACTAGGACCAAAACCTCATGCTTCTGCGAGAGGAATTTTGTTTTCAATGTAAAAGAGCATGGTGTAAATGACTGTCATCTGTGAGTGCATCTTGCTACACCTGCCTCACCAGATCTGGTGGAGTAGATGACCTTCCTGCTCTCACAGCCAAGCTCTCTTTCCCTCTCTCAGCCTCGTGTTCAACATTAGCAATTTTGTTTCAACAAATAATGAACACTGGCCATTGGGCTTTAAGATATAAAGATATTGCCAATAAGATATAAATTTGGGTAATAGTGGTAAGATTTCAAAGGGTATTTGTTGGTACTTTCTTGAAAATAGTTTATCTTATTTACATATATTTATAGTTTACAATATGTCTTCATTATTTTCAAGAGATGGAAAATGGGAATTAGGATGAGAGTAATGGAACAAGAAAATAGACTCGCAGAGAAGTGGATGAGTGTCATTGACAACATCAGATGTGGTCTAAAAGTGGTTTGTATTATTGAGTTGTAAGAGTTTTTTTTATATAGTCTAGTAAAGTCCCTTATCAGATATATGGTTTGCAAATATTTTCTTGCATTCCATGAAACATCTTTTCACTTTCTTGGGTGGTATGTGTCCTTTGAAGCACAAACATTTAAATTCTAATGATATTCATTTAATCTATTTTTTTCTTTTATTGTTTGTGCTTTTGGAAACCAGTGCCTAACCTGAGGTCGCAAAGATGTATACTTATGTTTTCTTCTAAGGGTTCTCTTGTTTTAGCTCTTAGATCTAGGTCTTTGATACATTTTGAATTGATTTTTGTGTTCTTTCCTGTGTACATCTCATTGTCCCAATACCATTTGTTAAAAAAGACTCTTCTTCCCCTCATTAAGATATCTTGGCAGCCTTGTTGACATAGATGCCACTTCTCAGGCAAGTTTTTATTTGATGGCTTTTTCCAAATTAAAGTTGGTGTTATTGTTGGTCAATAAATGGTTTATTTATAGGCAGCTGCATTTTACAAATGTGTCTTCTACTTCATGTGTATGGAAGAATTGCCTTTTATAGAACAAAGCATAGTAGAACACTTTTAGATGAAGGAGCCTGTGTATCTATCCAGGTGGCATCAGTGCACTGGATTAGGTATCTTCCAAATAAGCTCTTCTCACATTTTAATGAGTGAATTCCCTGGCAATCTTGTTAAAATGCAGATTATCAGGTGGGCATGGTTGCTCACACTTGTAATCCCAGCACTTTCGGAGGCTCCTGTGGGAAGATCACTTGAGCTCGTGTTCGAGACCAGCCTGGGCAACACAGTAAGACCCAGTCTTTACAAAAAATTACAAAAATTAGCCAGGTGCGATGGTACATAACTGTAATCCTAACTATTTGGGAGGCTGAGGTGGGAGAATTGCTTGAGCCCAGGAGGTTGAGGCCGCAGTGAGCCATGTTTATGTCACTGCACTCCCCGCTGGGCAACAGAGTTTAAAAAAAAAATCAGATTCTCATTTTCTAGGTCTGGAATGGAGTTCGCATTTCCAGCTAGCTCCTGGGCATGCTGATGGTGCTGGTCCAGGGGCCACACCAAGTAATGGCACAAGAGTGTCTAATGTGAGCTTGTTATTCACTGTTGTTATAGCTTCCTAGGTAAAGTGATTTTGACGGGAAATAAAAATGGTTTATTTCAAATTCATTATTTTTGTATTTTATTTAATAAACTTCGAGATGAAAAAAACCACCATCCAGAGAAATAGAATAAAAGTTTCTTTCCAATGGCTGTATTAGTCCATTCTCACGCTGCTAATAAGACATACCCAAGACTGGGTAATTTATAAAGAAAGAGGTTTAATTGAATCACAGTTCCTCATGGCTGGGGAGGCTCAGGAAACTTACAATCATGGCGGAAGGAGACGCAAACATGGCTTTCTCCACATGGCAGCAGCAAGGAGAACTGCAGAGTGAAGGGAGAAGGGGAAGCCCCTTATAAAACCATCAGGTCTTGTGAGAATTCAATTAGTATCACGAGAACAGCATGGAGGTAACTGCTCCCATCATTCAATGACCTCCTACTGGGCCCCTCACACAACACGTGGGAATTATGGGGACTACAATTCAAGATGAGATTTGGGTGGGAGCACAGCCAGAGCACATCAATGGCCTTCTTGCCAATCTCGATTATTTTCTATCTTCCTTCCAGGCCTCTGATGATTGTCACTCAGAAGATCACAACCTTGGCATTCCAAGTTCATGATGGTGAGAATAGCAACCCTCCTTTTAGTTCTCAGAGTGAGCCTGATGTGCAGAGCTCATCTTTTTATACTGTGTACACAGTCCAAAGTTTGGACAAATGCTGGCAGATCTTGCTTTATCTTGTTCAAAATTTCCAGGCCTCGTCAATCGTAGCCTTTCACTTTTCCAGCCATGATTCACCATTTTCCTGCGGAATCGGCAGTCTAGATTTGCTGACGTATTTGTACTGAGAACTCTGTGTTTTCTGTTTATCCTTACAATGTTTTAAATTTAAGTTAATTTGTGATACTCTCTGCCCTTTGTTTTCAAATCTGTTGAAAAGAAGTGACATCCTTTTTGCTTTGGTTTAATCTCTGAGAAGCTCACAAGCTAATGAAAGATTAAATAGTATTGGCTGGTTAATCATTTTTAAATGCTAGATTGTTTTTGTTTTTGTTTTTGTTTTCGTTTGTTTGTTTGGCTTGGAAAATTATCTAATGATAATTCCCTATAAAAAGCTGGTAAAAGGGCCAGGCACGGTGGCTCATGCCTGTAATCCCAATACTTTGGGAGGCCGAGGTGGGTGGATCACGAGGTCAGGAGTTTGAGACAAGCCTGACCAACGTGATGAAACCCTGTCTCTACTAAAAATACAAAAATTAGTTGGGCGTGGTGGCATGTGCCACCCACATGTAATCCCAGCTACTTAGGAGGCTGAGGCAGGAGAATCACTTGAACCAAGGAAGCAGAGGTTGCAGTGAGCCGAGATGGCGCCACTGCACTCCAGCCTGGGTGACAGAGCGAGACTCCCTAACAACAACAACAACGACAGCAACAACGACAACAACAAAGCTGGGAAAAGGAAGAATCTTCTGTTTGTACAAAGCTGAACATTTTCTTCACTCAGGCACTGCCTAAAAATGGCCAGAAAGTGTGATTTACATTGTTCAGACTGGGTTCCAAGAAAGGGAAGACGATTATTTCAGCTGGGTGGAAGATTTCAATATGGGCTTTAGAGAGGCCAGGAACAATTAGTAAAAGTATATTCTGTGGATTTGTACTGCTCTAACAAGCACTTTTTGACTGTTAACATTTTTTTTTTATATGTTGACAGGTTGAAATTTATCTCTGACAGCTAGTTTCCTTATTTTTCCTTAAAGCTTGTGAACTGATTTAATTTCATTTGACCTAGTGTATTCCTAGTTCATACTTGGTGATTTAGTCATTCTGTAGAAAACCGGGTAGTTTTATACCAAGGATGGAGTCTTTCTAGGGCAAACAACCGTCCTGGTTTGTCCAGTACTAAAAGATTTCAGAAGATGTGACTTTCAGTGCCAGAATCAGAGAGTCCTGAGCAAAGCAGGGTGCGTCAGTCTCTCTCTTTGTAGTTGGAAAGTCCCCTTGGTAGCGGTTATAGACATTAGCGACTGAAATCAATAGGTAGAATCAGTTTAATTTCTAGGATTGCCAGAGATTACTATTTGATGAGATCTTATAAAAATGAGTTTTTAAAAACACTGCTTCTTTTTTTCTTTTTAAGCAGCCTTGTTGCCTAAATTTACTTTTAAGTAAATAACTGCATTCTCAGTTTACCATATTTCCTGGAATATCCCTTAAATGCAGCAAAATGTTTACTTGCCTTTTTCTTTCTTTCTTTTTTTTTTTTTTTTTTTTCTGGTGTGTGGGAGGAACAAGTAAATTCCAGAAATACTCTACCTCCTCTTAGGCATGGTTTTGAATTGCCTTCATGGTTGGTGACCGTACTCAGCCTTAGCTGAATATACAGTTTTACGGTTGACATATTGCTTTTAAGATTCAGTTTCTTTGACTCTACGTTAATGTGTACATTTCACAGAAAGCACAGATGTGACTTGGTTGGGAGTTTTTCTGATACAAACAAATGATAAAAAGAAGAAAACGTTGATAATTCCTTTGTAATTTTCTCACACTCAAGATTACATTCCCCGCCCCCCCCAACTTTTTTTGGAAGAGGAAAGTCTCCTGTTTCTTTTTCCATTATGTCCCACAACCAAGCTCTCAGCTTGTAGTAGGTGTCTGCACCTAGTGCCACCAGGGAGGTATTTAAGCTGTGGCAGCTTGTTAAAGGCAAGATGTTCTCTCCGATGTATCAGGGAAGACATATACAAAGTGGCAAGGAACTCCCAGATGTACCAGATGGGGAGGGTTCTCTGGGTCCATGTCATACTGTGCAGATTAAGTAGGAGAAAACTTTGAGTCTTTGCCTCTCCATGTGAACCTACAGAGACTTTGCTTCTCACACATGTACTTATGGGTAGCTCTTTTGGTCTAGGGCATTTGAAAAAAAAAATGAAAACAGGAACTCTTTATGATTTATGAAGCAAACAAAGATTACCTGGTTCAAATGACTTTGATAAGAGCCTTTTATAATTTGTCATCTAATTCACTTCAAACATCTTATTTCTAAATTCTTTTCTTTTTCATAGGATTAGGTCGAAGAGCTGAAGACCTTTCTGCTGAACAACATCGACTTGCTATCAAGTAAGTGAAGTGTAACGATATATTAACAAGCCCTTTGCATATCAGTATCTAGAGATTTTCCTCATTTAAAAAAATATCTGCACATTAATTCTGTTCTATTGATATAATATTTATTTTATGAATCTGCTATTGATGAACATGTGCATTGTTACCAGTCTTTGACTTTTACAAATGATTAAGTGATGAATAACCTTGTATTAGGTCATTTTGAAATGTGTTAGGGTAGAACTGGAGCCTAGAGTCTCAGAAGTAGAATCTGTTAGGTCAGAGAGTAAATAGAACTGTACCTCTGCAAGGCTCTCCTTCCTTGGGGTTGTTATGTTTACTCCGGAAGTATTCTTATTGAGCATGTGTCTTGGGGGTCCTAAAGAATAGTGAATGATCAATGTCAGTATGATTAAATGCCACTGTGAAAAAAGATAGGAAGTAGGGCAGGAGAGGTGAGTATAGCTGAGTTAAATACAGAAGGAGGGCTACAGGTGGCTTTGCCAGTGTTGATGTGAAGTAGGAAGGGGGAGTGTTGGAGAAGAAGTGGGAGGGAAGGGAATAACGTTGATCTGAGAATAAAGATGGCATGTGGGGTAGCATATCGGGTGCAGCCATGGTGGAGGGGCGGAGGGTTCCTGCTAGGCAGAATTAGGGACAACTTGCAGAAGTGAGGAAGGTCCCAGGTGGTAGAGGAGGTTGACTTCTTCATGCCTGCATTAAGGAATTGGGACTTGGAAGCAGTGGAGCACTCTTGAAAGATCCTAATGAATCAGCCCTTTCCTAAGCACAGTGGGGTTGTAAATGCTATAGGGCAGCAGTCCCCAACCTGTTTGGGATCAGTTTAGTGGAAGGCAGCTTTTCCACTGACCCAGGGTTGCAGGTGGTGGTGGGGGGGATGGTTTCAGGAGGGCCTTACATTTATTGTGCACTTTATATTGTTATTACACTGTGATATATAATGAAATAATTATACAACTCACCATAATGTAGAATCCGCGGGATCCCTGAGCTTGTTTCCTGCAACGAGGTGGTCCATTCTGGGGGTGATGGGGGACAGTGACAGATCGTCAGGCATTAGATTCTCATAAGGAGTGGCAGCCTACATCCCTGGCATGCACGGTTCACCACAGGGTTCGCACTCCTATGAGAATCTAACGCCACTGCTGATCTGACATTAGGTGGAGCTCAGGCGGTAATGGGAGTGATGGGGAGAGGCTGTAAATATAGATGAAGCTTCGTTTGCTCACATGCCACTCACCTGCTGCTGTTGGCCCAGTTCCTAACAGGCCACAGACCAATACCAGTCTGAGCCTCAGGGGTTGGGGACCCCTGCTTTAGGGCATAATTCCAGTAACTGGTTAGCAATGGCATTTCAGGGAGCCTTTATTCTATCTTGCTAGAACAGGCCTTCCAAAATGCCATTAAAGCACCACACAGAACTGTTCTCTACAGACCTTTTTCCTGCCACTACCCTGGTCTGTTGCTCAGGAACTCAGGCCTGGTTGCCAAAGCAGACAACAGGCTGCTACTGCGGTTCTTCTGTGTGGCCTCTTCCAGTGGAAACTGGTTCCACCCATCATTTGTTTAGTATTTATGTTGGCATTCGGGACGGAGTTTTCCCATTTGGAAGCATCTCGATCAGCTAACATTAAGTCAGGCTCCACCCTGCTTTATGTTTATTACCTTCGTTTTGTCCTATAGACAGGGGAGGTTGATGAGAAAAGGACATTTCCCAGCCTAAGTTGCATTTACCCTCGCCCAGCTCTGAGTGCCTACAGCTGTGTCCGGCCAGCAGAGGGCGGCATGGAGCTCTGCGCCTGCTGTGAGCCACCTGCTTCTTTAACCTTTCCTTTCCACAAGATTTCTCCTCGGCCGAATTTATAGAAACAAAACAAGGAAAGGTCATGTCATATATGGAATCTACAGAGATAACATTTGTGTTTGCTTATTTACAGATTCTGAAGAAAAAGCAAAGACCGAAGACTTTTCAATTTATTTACTTTATTTTCACAGAGTGAAACCCTCTTTTTTGGAATACTTAAGTTACCTTCTCAATTTCATGAGTGTCATAGCTGGTCCTTGTAACAATTTCAAGGACTACGTAGCCTTCATTGAGGGGAAGCATATACACATGAAGTTGCTGGAGGTGAACCGGAAGCAAAAAGGTTTCCACAGTTTGCCGGAACCTTCTCCCACAGTAAGTTTTTAGTGTCTAGAGAATAGGGTTTTGCTGCCAGGATTGACTCTGCCTAATAATGGTTCTAATTAAGAAGCGTAACAGTTTACCAGAAAGCTTGGCCAATAACTTTTCTCATTTATTTAAAATACCAGTGTAGTTACTTATTTGCAGCAGTTCTATGTTGGAGCAATGGGTGTTTATTTTACTGAGAAGCTCATCAGCTAGGAAAATGAAAGCAATAAGTTCATCAGTCAATATTTAGTGCATACAATATGCCCAGCACTGTGGAGTTAACATGTTTGAATACTATGGGTGTTTTGCCTTTATGAGTTGAAATTCAAGTATAGCCAAAAGATAATATGTCATAGAAGGTGGGGGGACGGCAGAACTGGAATCAATGTGTTTTTCTTGTAGAGCCCACTTATTGCAAGAGAAACCAGTTTTACCTTGGCATGCCCAAAGCTTGCTTATATTGACCTTGAGAGAATTTAAGATGACTTTTTGAAATAATATTTTAAAATTTAACCTGAGTTTTATCCATCTCAAATTAGTCAATATTAGGATAACTCACTGAACTTCACAAATATGCCAAATTTATTCAGATCAAATATCCTTTAGTTAAGGGACATTTGTAATTAATGAAAGGAGTGGTGAAAATTGGGAAAGGAAGGAAATGAGGATAATTTGAGTTAAATATTTTGAAAGTGCTGAAGCCTTGGCAAAGAATATGAGTTAAGTATTTTAAAATGTAAGGGATTTATTAATTAGGTATGAGTTTTTACAGATTTTTGACATCATTCGGTTCTCAGCACTTACGACTGGTCAAGTATCTCAAGTTCATCTGCTTTACCAAAACGATCTAGGAGTGAAGTCACCATGGCTGTGAGAGACACCAAAGTGACCGTGTTTCTAGGCAGTATCTGTCACCTTAGTGTTTTCATGCTTCTTGTGCTTTTATTTATAAAATTATGTCATCAGAGAGTCTTTCTGCCACTCTCCAAGGAAACGCTTGCATTTCTGTGCACAGATAAGGTGAGGTGGTGAGGTTGCGTTTTAGTTCAAGACATACAGCTGGGAAAGGGCTGGGATCCATGCGCGGTGCCTATCAGTGGTATAGCTGTAATTGTGGCTGGGCATGCTAAGCACTTAACTGGGATCCAGGCACTGTTCACAGGACCTTGCAAACACTCATTCACTTAAACCCCAAGGTGCCCTCTGAGGGAGGTGCTATTGCTATGCCCATATTACCAATAAAAGTCTTTTTTTTTTTTTTCTTATGAAGTTGGAGACTAGAGTTCTGTTGAATGTTGAAGGACTTTCCCTGAAATGTCAGGAAAACTGGGCAAAGTCACTCTGTCCAGAGGAATTTAAAAAGTCAGCACACAATTAACCCCAGAGTAGACTACATCTAAACCATCCTGGAAGGCTGTCTAGAGCTCCCCATTATCTGCCTATGTCCTGGCTGGCCCAAGTATTCAATTACTTGCTCAGAATCCTTCATACCTGAACCTCTGTCTTCTCTGTTGGTGACTCAAGGACATTTCCTGGGCTCTGCTGGTCACAGGAATAGAAGGCAAAAGTGCAAATGTTTTTCGTTTTTCTTGATGGAAACTTGCCACCCTGTTATTCATTTCTCTTGTGTTTTGGATAATATAAGTACTTGCATTTTGTTCGTTGAATATGCTGATGGAGATTTTCTTCCAGTCTAGATACATTCAACCCTCAAGTGTCAGAGGCATGTTCTGTATCTAAATATAGTACCTAATCTCCATGGTCAGATTTGTCTCATGAGAAAGAATGCCTGTTGCCACTCCTTCTGGGGAATAATGCCAAGCAGCTGTTGGAGCAATGTTGTCCTTAGCAGGCCCATGCCAAAGCTGTTTTCTTCACACCTGAGCCTTCTGCATGGTGACACTGATTTTTTCCCATTTTCAGGGAGCTGTGATACACAAGTTGGGCATCACCTTGGTGTCTCTCCTTTTGTTTTTGACGCTCACGAAGACCTTTCCTGTCACCTGCCTTGTGGATGACTGGTTTGTCCATAAAGCAAGCTTTCCAGCTCGACTCTGCTACTTATATGTTGTCATGCAAGCCTCAAAGCCCAAGTATTACTTTGCATGGACTTTAGGTAAGTTTGATGGAGTAGCTGCAAATGAATGAGGGAAAAATGCTACTCCTTGGATGGCTTAGCCAGAACGACATTTTGGATCAGTTAATCAAAGAAGCTCAACATGTAATGGGAGGCAGTTGAGCCAGGGTCAGTTTTAACATTCCAACATAGCACTCCTCTCTCCCACCCTCCATAAACTCAGTTCTCCACGACAAGGAGAAAAACATCCTGGCCGTTGTTTAGACCCAATGTTATTAACAGATGTCAAAACTTGGAAGCTTCTCCTTTTACCAATCAAAGCTGGCCATGTAAAGCAGTGGAAAAATTCTGGAATGATCTGGCTTTCTTGTAATGTTTCTGGGTTTTATATAATACAGGATGCACCTTGAATTAATCTGACCAACACACATGCTAATTTAGGTTACACTTCTTTAAGGAACTGTTGTTTAGGTTTTTATGTCTTAGAAAGAAGCTGACTTCAAGTGATTTTTTTTTTTTAGGTAGAAAGTTCAACCTCATTTGGTTTTATCACACTTTTTTTTTTTTTCCTGTGGGATAACTTGGTTCATATTAAGCTTTTATCTCTTTCCTTTCAAACAATTTTAGACTGCAGTTGCATAAAGCTTTGCTAACATGAGCTATAAACCTGTCAGTGTACTTAGAGACTGGGAAAGGGTGTCGATGAAGCGTGGAAGCCCTGTCTGTATCACACTGGAACGCTTTCAGGGATGGGAGTTGGACATCTTAGCTGCAGGTGACCTGCACTTGATATCAGAGAGCAGTGACTTGGCTTATTAAATAAAATAGATTATTAAACTTGATTTCCGAGGGCTCAGCCCACATCTCACGAATGAGGGAGTAGCACTTAATTGCTTGAGTTCCTCTTCCCTCTCAGTTCATCCTTCAAGTTTTAAGTTTCAATTAAAGTTTGCAGGTACCAAATTACTTTTTTAAAAAATTATTATGTTTTGGCTGGGTGTAATGGCTCATGACTATTATCCCAGCACTTTGGGAGGCTGAGGCTGGCAAATCACTTCAGGCCAGGAGTTCAAGACCAGCCTGCCCAACATGGCAAAACCCCGTCTCTATTAAAAATATAAAAAATTAGTGGAATAATCCCAGGTACTATAATCTCAGCTACTCAGGAGGCTGAGGCATGAGAATAGCTTGAATCGGGGAGGTGGAGGTTGCTATAAGCCAAGATCACGCCACCGAACTCCAGCCTGGGTGATGGAGCAAGACTCTGACTCAAAAAAAAAAAATTTTTTTTTCATTGTGGCAAAATACATGTAAAATTTACCATTTTAATCATTTTTGAGGGTACACTTCAGTGGTATGAAGCTCATTCACAATACTATGCCACTATCACCACCGTCTATCTCTAGAGCTTTTTCATCACCCCAACAGAAACTCTGTACCCAGTAAAAAATAACTCCCCATTCCTTCCTTCCCCAGTCCAAATTATTTTTAAGGGCCAAAATGTTCCTGCATAAGTTCAGTCCAATGCTGTATTTATGTAACATTTGGCTGGAGAGATCTGACTTAAAGCTTTTGTAAAATTTACAATGAGGGAAATTTTGTTTGTGTACACTTTCAATTTAATTCAAGGAGTTTCTGTTGAGTACCAGATTCTGTGCTAGGAGGAATCGAAAGGTAGGACATTGACTCTCCCTCAGGATTGTTGCATGGTTGGGAACACAGACATACAACCACCAGGCAATACTCTTCAAGCACCGTCCCAGTGGGAGGAATAAAGAGAAAAGGATGAATACAGACTAGTCATTGGGGAAGGTTCAGTAGTCTTTTATCTTATTTCTTGTTCTGCAGTTACAAATGATGACTTCCGTAGCAGGTAGGCCTCCGACCTGCTACGGTTGGAACCCTGCTTAGAACATTGAGCTTATTTTTTCTATGTTAATTTTTTTTTTTTTTTTTTTTTGAGATGGAGTTTCGCTCTTGTCACCCAGGCTGGAGTGCAATGGTGCGGTCTCAGCTCACTGCAACCTCCACCTCCCGGGTTCAAGCGATTCTCCTGCCTCAGCCTCCCAAGTAGCTGGGATTACAGGTGCCTACCACCACGCCCGGCTGATTTTTGTATTTTTAGTAAAGATAGGGTTTCACCATGTTGGCCAGGCTGGTCTCAAACTCCTGACCTCAGGTGATTCACCCGCATCGGCCTCCCAAAGTGCTGGGATTACAGGCGTGAGCCACTGTTGCTGGCTAAATAATTAATAGTTTTAATTTCCTCTAATCTGAATGACAGTGTGTGTGTGTAGGGGACTGAGAGAGACAGAGAGAATATATCTAATTCCCTCCTACTATCTTCTGCTGCCTCACCCACCTTCCTTTTCTCTTTTCTCTTCCTATCCTCCCGCTCCCATTTTCTGTATCTCAGAGCCTAAGGGCTGGCTTCTGGACTAAATCAGCTCCTGATCTCAGGAGGAAAGAAAGGCCATTCCTTGCCATAGGGAAAGTCTGAGACAAGGAGGGACCTGGACTGGGAAGTGTCATGGGAACAGGGAGCACCTGCACCTTTCTACCCTTTGGGGAGTTCCCCGGACATCTGGAGTACAGTGGAGAGGTACCCCTTCCTGTGGAGCGCTTTCTATGTGGACTTAGCTCTTTTTCTCCCCCCATGCTTCCCTTTTCTTTTTTTGGGGGGGGAGTAGCTTCAGTAGAAACACTTCATTAATTTGTGTGGCCTCAATTTGAAGTTTGTTACAGTTTAGATTGCATGGGCTGGTCGGAAATTAACCTTTGTCTTATTTACGAATAAAGAAGCAATGAATAGTGTATCAGGGAATATTTAAACTGCTTAACCGAATAATTGTTTTCTCCAGCTCTCTTTAAAACACCATTTACATATAATTGATGGACTAATTACACATGATTATAAATTTAATCCTTAAAGCTGGCCTCTTGATGAATCTCTGCTGAGCTTCACTGTGTTAGCCTAGCTCTAGATACTGTTTATATTCAAATAATCAAGCTATTTCTTTTGGACTTAGTGTATGGTCCTGGCTGTTTTCCCCCTACTACTTAGTGCTAGTACTAGTTAGTGAGACTTTAGTCTGGGCTGGTTTCTGAGGACCACATAGTCCAACAGATGGGCATACAAATTAATCTATCTGTAATAATAGACTGGAGACATGCACAGTACAAGTAAAACCACTTTTGGACTGGTGAACTTAGAGCCTGTCACTGCTCTGGGACAAAAACCAGGCTTGGATAAATGACTGTGGGATCACTAGGCGGAGTGGGGATTCCAACATCGGCTCAGTGTGGTTCTGAGAGTCAGTACTTGGGAACCTTTCACCATTTTCCTCTTTCAGGGTGGCTCTTACCTACTCAGGTTGTGGAATCAAGTTCTAGGATTGAGATTCTGGCATTGTTGACAAACTACATGTTTCTTTGTTTGTTTGTTTGTTTTTGACAGAGTTTTGCTCTTGTCGCCCAGCTGGAGTGCAATGGTGTGGTCTCGGCTCATTGTAACCTCTGTGTCCTGGGTTCAAGTGATTCTCCTGCCTCAGCCTCCCGAGTAGCTGGGATTACAAGTGCTCGCCACCACGCCCAGCTAATTTTTGTATTTTTAGTAGAGATGGGGTTTCACCATGTTGGCCAGGCTGGTCTCGAACTGCTGACCTCAAGTGATCCGCCTGCTTCAGCCTCCCAGAGGTTACATGATCTTAAAGGTTACCTAATATCTCTGGCCTCAGTCCCCTTAATAGCGGAATAATAATAATAGGAGCTAACTTTTCTTGAGTGTTAACTTGGGCCAGCACTGAGCTATCTACTGCACACATATTTAATTTTGTTTAATCCTTTCAACAGCCCTTTAAAATGAGTACCATTATTATATCCATTTTATGCTCAAGGGAATAGGTTTCTAGAAGTTAGATGATTCTTCTCCCAGGCCCATGTATGTAGTATGCTGCCAAGTGGAGGTAGAAACCTGTCCAATCTCCCCCTGGAGCCCATTCTTAACCTTCTGTCTCAATACTGTTATGAAGATTAAATGAGGAACTGCCTGTAAATTATTATATAGAGTCCTGGAAAGATAATAAGCACTGAAAACACACACACACACACACACACACACAGAGAGAGAGAGAGAGAGAGAGAGAGAGAGAAAATATAGTTCCATTATTCTCTTCTCTTAGGTCTAACCAGCTGTGCCAGAAATGAGGCTGGAGATGGAAGAAGGAATTTAGAAGTGGTTATACTGGTCCCAGTGATGGTCAGCCTGGCTCTGGTTTTAGTTCTCAACACAGACCTCAAGGCCCTTAGTGTCGTTGATCTCTGCCACTCACGAATTAGTTCCCACACGTTTAAAACCATCAGTTTCTTACAGGCACACCCTCACTTTGTTTGTCTTTTTTTCTCCACTGGGTTCCCATCCAGTTGGCGAGGGGAGAATCACATAGAAGGACTTGGTCTCTTTCATGCTTCCTTCTAAAAGAAACCAGATCATCTCACAGTGAAGCCAAGTGTAAGAGAAGCAGTGTTAAATCATCGTCTCTGCCAACCTGACTTAGGACAGGTTGTTTTCCTTTAAGGCAGCTCTTCAGAAGGCCATCTAGAGTTGGACTTTTATAGAAAGAGAACGATTTCTCTAAGATCTCCAGATCTAAGATTTCACAGTGCTGGCCAGGCGCGGTGGCTCAAGCCTGTAATCCCAGCACTTTGGGAGGCCGAGACGGGCAGATCACGAGGTCAGGAGATCGAGACCATTCTGGCTAACACGGTGAAACCCCGTCTCTACTAAAAATACAAAAAATTAGCTGGGTGCGGTGGTGGGCACCTGTAGTCCCAGCTACGTGGGAGACTGAAGCAGGAGAATGGAGTGAACTCGGGAGATAGAGCTTGCAGTGAGCCAAGATCACGCCACCGCACCCCTGCCTGGGTGACAGAACGAGACTCTGTCTCAAAAAAAAAAAAAAAAAGATTTCATAGTGCTATCTCTTAATTATTTTGATTAGTTCATTTTAGTTTTAGTTTTTTCTTAGAAAATATTCTAACAGATTTTTAAATAAGCAGAAAGAGACAATTAGCCTCTTGATCATCATAATAAAAGTGTGTTGAGTTCATTAAGGAATTGAATGGAGATGAAATATTTCCAGCAGGAGGACATTCTCTTATAGTTCAGTGACGTAAGATAAAGATGGAAACAGGAGCTTTTAAAGGGACTTTATGGGTGGCTGGCTTGGATGATTTTGTCCACACGTGGCCTCCATTGCAGCTGGCCCCAGAGTCACACCTCTAGCTCTGTCCTTTGTCTTGGGACCTAAACTTTTTTTAACCCCATCTCGTCAGCTCCAACTGATACACTACCTGCAGGTCATGCTTAACATGTCCAGAAGGAGCGCCAATCGCTCTTGCGGAGCTGGTTCTCCTCCTGATTTAGCACTGCCTCTTAGGTAATGCCCTGCTGTCTTTAGTGACAGCTCTGAGACTTCTTCTGGGTCCCCTGTTTCTTCTGGTCTTTGTATTTGAACTCAGATCTATTTTTACCTCCTTTCTTTTCTCCCCTCCTGTCAAGTTGGTCACTAAATTCTCCTGTTTACTTATTCGTTTTGGTTCTTTTTTTCTTGTTTATTCTTATTTTTGCATTCTACGGACATCTAGCTTCTTTCCTCTTACCTTAGCAGGTGTTCCCTAAATGCAAGGGAATGAATGCCTAAAAATCAAGGTTACCAAACAGCCAGTACATATTTTTCTGCTTCAGAATGTTAGCAGATCCTTTACATTTTGAGGTTCCTTTTCCAAGGACACTAATGCATGTTTCTCCATCTTGAAGCTAGACAGATATTTAGTGTCTTTTAAAAGCAACAATGTGACTTTTGTTCCATATCCTAATGTGTTACTTTAAAAACCATAGCTGATGCAGTGAATAATGCAGCTGGCTTTGGGTTCAGCGGAGTGGATAAGAATGGGAATTTCTGTTGGGATCTGCTTTCGAACCTAAACATCTGGAAAATTGAGGTGAGTGTATGATGCTTTTAAGTCCAACTTCCATAGTGAAGAAAGCAAATGGTTTGCTTTGAGTGTGGTATCCCCAGAATGCTTCATCCATGTGTCTGAAGAAAAGCTGCTCTCAGGGGATTGCCAGGCTCAGCAGCCTCCTGGACATTTTGAATCTCAGAATTGTTTTTTTCTGTCTCTCTTTTTTTTTTTTTTTTTTTTTTAAAGATATCTACTTTCTTGACAGTTTTAATGGTTCAAGGAAGAATGACATGAAAACATCTGAAAAAGAGCCAGGAAAATCTTTTGGCTGTTTATATTCCTGTTCTTTCAACTAGAAGGCCCCAGTGTGTGATCTCTCTCTCTTCTCTTTCTACCTATTTCAGTGATGCATGCAGACTGGAAGCTCCTGTGTTTTGATTTCAATATTGCAAACGTTCTGTGTGGTTCCTTTGGAGGCATTTATAATGCATTCACTTTTAAGAAGAATTGTCATAATGTACAACTTTTAGGCCACTAGAATAGTATGGTTTTTCTCTCTGTCTTCATTCTTGCACCACAATTTTTGGTCTGCTGTCGTTATCAGAGGTGGTCTCCTTGGGGCCACATCATTCTCGGTTTTCTTTGCATTGCTAGCTCTTGGAGTAGACAGGAATGCCAAGTCTCAGACCCTTTCCCCCTTTTAGCTGAATGGGAGGAGGGGCGTGATTCTCAACATGCAGAAGCGTTGGGTTCCTAGCCAGGTGACTCATATTTGCTGTTGGTTTTGGTTTTCCACCTGCCACAGGGCAGACAGAGCCCACTGGAGAGTTTGGTCAGGAGGGATTGTGTGTATAGAGCAAGAAGCCAGAGATAGATGGAAACTGACCACGTGCCACCCACGTTGGGTGGAAAGTAGGCCAGAAGGAGGCATGGGGGAAACCCCCAACATCTTTTGCCTGAGGCTTTTTGCATGTGGATGGCCTCTAGAGGGAAAGTGATCTGCATTTTAACTACAAAACATGGTGGAATTTATAGGGAGGATTATATTTTTACTTTCCTTTTTTTTTTTTAGCATTGAGACAGCGCTACTGCAAAAGGCAGACAAGCAGAAAGAAATAGAAGCATGCCACTGTTATCTAAGTAAATTACATCATATGTTCAACTTAAACTCATCATGCTATTTGGTTACTCAGGTCAATCAGATTCAACAGATATTAATTGAGGGCCCACTGTGGGCAAAACATTTATTTTTGTATAGTCCTAGAGGATCTGGGGTCTCCTGTGGGTGGAAAGCCTTGGCAGATGCTGAAAGAGCATGGCCAAGGTCCAGCATCACTTTTGAATGAACAAATAATGCTTTTACTATTGGTCGCTGCATGTGAGGCAAGAAGGAGTCCCCGGTCACGATGGGCCACAATGTAAGTGGACAAGGTCCAGCTTTCAGAATGACCTATCTCAGTTTTGGAAAAGCAGTATAGGTGATCCGTAAGCTTCTCTTTTTTACATAGATGATGTCAGAGAGAGTTCAAGTGTGTTACGACTTTCCCCTTTTTCTCACTAAGATTCTTCTCTTCCTCAAAACTCATGGACTGGCTGCCTTGGAGTTTTGTTGGGTAAATGTCTTTTAGGGTGGTCTCCCTTGACCTTCGGCTGCCTACCAGTTCCCCTAGCTATGCGCCAAAAAACAGAATCCTTCCACGGTGGACATGTCTTCAGGGTAAAGGGCTAAGTCATTAAGTATGTATTTCTTATAAAAGAAAAGCAGAAGGGGAAAGTTTACATTGTCATCATACATTTGATATAGAATAAGGAGGTAAAGAAAAACAAGGAAGTCTGATTAGTTAAGACACCCCAAGGCTGGGCTTATAGTATTTTATTAGCCATAGAAGAAATAGATAAATAAAACTCCTTGAGGTTTGGAAATAAAAACTCACAATAAAAAGATCTATTTTCCATCTATCTTCATTCCTCCCTCTTTTCTCTCCCTTCCTCCTTCCTTCTGTCCCTTACAGACATACTACATTAGGCCAATGTATGGCCTATATATGATTTTCTTATGGTTGAAAACACTTCAGAAAAAGTGGCACTTAGACTTTCTACCTTCTTTAGGAATTCTGATCCTGGTATGTTTGCATCATGCTTTTTATTTAATTTAATTAATTTATTTATTTATTTTTGAGATGGAATCTTGCTCTGTCGCCCAGGCTAGAGTGCGGTGGTGCGATCTCAGCTCACTGCAACCTCTGCCTCCCAAGTTCAAGCAATTCTCTTGCCTCAGCGTTCCGAGTAGTTGGGGTTACGGGTGCCCGCCACCATGCCCAGCTAATTTTTGTATTTGTAATAGAGATGGGGTTTTGCCATGTTGGCCAGGCTGGTCTTGAACTCCTGACCTCAGGGGATCCGCCCACCTCGGCTTCCCAAAGTGCTGGGATTACAGGCATGAGCCACCATGCCCAGCTGCATCATGCTTTTTATCACTAGACTTGGATAAGACCTTTTTTTTTTGTTTTTTCTAAAGAGAAAACCCAGGTAATGATTATCATGGGGATGTCCCTTCTCAGTAGCTGATTTGCTTGCGTCACTGCCAGTTGGGTGATATTTATTTCCTTTCCTGTATTGTGATCCCTTCATGCATAAAATCTCTTAGTATTCCAGAAACAATTGGAAACGTTGGAACCTGAGTAGCTATCTATAGCGTTAACTGCACAAGACTGACCTAGTTTTAGAGGGCTACGCAGTGAAAAGATGACAATTAAATTTAAGCTGTCTCCATAAAGGCACCAAATTCCCATGATTAAACTTTTCCTGGGGCAAATTCCTTTTTAGAATATTTAATTATAAAATTCAGATGGCTTAAAAAATTTTAACCAGAGTGGAAGGGAAACCCACAAAACGTTCCTTCAGTTTTCCTGTAATTTGAAAATACATTTTGAAAAAAAATTGAGATCTTGCAAGCCAAGTTTTAGTTGCAAAGTGGATCTTATAAACAGCAGAAAATTGTCCTGTGTAGGATGGAACAGCTGATTTGCTCTCGACTCTGAGTAGTCACTACTGAAATACCGTATCTAACCTGCTGCCAGGGAAACTGGGGAGAACTTCCCATTACTTGGGGTATTTTTAAAGTTAATGATAGGTGTTATTTTCTTCTTTCCAGACTGCCACAAGTTTCAAAATGTACTTGGAAAACTGGAATATTCAGACAGCTACTTGGCTAAAGCGGTAAGAAAAACAAAAACGACCTCATTACTTAGGGTACTGGGATATGTTTGGAGGGGAGTCAGTAGATGAACAGTGGGAGTCTGCCTGTGGCAATGTCATCTGACACTCTTGTTTTGTATTAACATCTGTGCCCCGTAAATGAAGAAGTAGAAATACAGTGATTTGAGAAGGTCATAATGTAGCATATTTATTTTATATCCCTGAATGCTGCCATTCTTGTATTTTATCCTCCATCAATCCCATGAGATGGGGTCCTGGTTTTATCCTCCATCAATCCCATGAGATGTTGTGAGTCATTACCCCCATTTTACAGGTGAGGAAAAGTGAGACCCAGAGAGGTTATGTCACTTGCCCAAAGTCACCCAGCTAAGGGATAGATACAAGTGCAAATGTTCTGCTTTCAAAATTTGATTCTTCTTCTTCCTCCTCTCCTTCTTCTTCTTCTTCTTCCTCTTCCTCTTCCTCTTCTTCTTCTTTTTTTTTTTTTTTGAGAAGGAGTTGCACTCTGTCACTCAAATTAGAGTGCAATGGTGCGATCTTGGCTCACTGCAACCTCTACCTCCCGGGTTCAAGCGATTCTCCTGCCTCAGCCTCCCGAGTAGCTGGGATTACAGGTGACCACCACCAAGCCTGGCAAATTTTTTGTATTTTTAGTAGTGAAGAGGTTTCACCATGTGGGCTAGGCTGATCTCAAACTCCTGACCTCAGGTGATCCACTTGCCTCAGCCTCCCAAAGTGCTGAGATTACAGGCGGGAGCCACCACACCCGGCCCAGAATTAGATTCTTGCCCTCTCTGCTGTGCTGCCTCTTACCTTGAGGGGAAGTCTATTGCTCAGATGTCAAGGAAGGTTAATGCCTGCATCAAATCACTGATGACTGCAGTGTTCACCCCAGCAGTAAACGCTTTATGGTATCCCAGATGTTTATGCTTTTAAAATTTATATTTTTGTTAATATTTCCCTATCCTTTTGTTTTCCTACATGTTCCAAAATTAAAAACGTTATTTACTACAGAAATAATAATATGCCATCCTTGAAGCAGCAAGCTCTGTTACCTAGTGATATGCCTATCATAATTAATACAGGGAGTATATAAAAATATTAAGCTTTAAAGGAGATTCCACTGTTTTGATAAGCAGCATCTTTTATGGGTCAAAACATTGGGGTAAGAGAAGAGACACAAGTGTGTAGTAATTCCTCCAAAGTAAACTCATGCAGTGTTTTCTGACAATTGATCTGAACATAGTCATCTTGAAATCTTGGCCTCAACATTATTGCTATTAATTAATTTTGCAAATGATTTTAGCATAAACTTCCATTTCTATATACTGAGTACTCCCAATGTGCTGAGTCATCCAATGTCCAAATCTGGTCTCAGTCCTGTGTTCATCTCTCCAAATGCATTGTTTTTCTTCCTATGAAGAGGGAGCCATCATGCTTAGTTTGTGTTTAAATTGGTTGCTGTTGACCACCCATACAGTGCTGTGTTGGTGTTAACTGTTTGAATTTCTATTTTATTTTTTATTTGGGTCCTCTCATTTAGCAAATGAGGTGGTGGCTTCCTTAGAGTGCCACTGGCAATTCATAGACTGAGTTTTGGGGGGAAATTCCTTATCACTTTTTTTTTCAAATAAACAATCAGAAAGCCAGAAACCTTCAGGGTATTTGCTGACATTTGCTAGATTGTCACAACATCACTCTTTAAGGCAGATTCATGGAGTGAAGTCTGATAGACACTGGGAGACCTGAAGAGGTCACATAACCGACATGTTGGTTTTGTAATGGAGTCATTGCCAAAAGAGATGGACAGGGTGATGGTGCTGATTAGATTAGATGGCGTAGGAGCCTGGTGGGAAAGGTAAATTAATTTTTACTAAATAAGGATATTCATTTCTAAAGACCCTGATTCCAAAATTGTTACTGACAGTGGCACTTACTTAAGCACCCCCAGTAAATGAGGCCGTTGGTGGAGTAAGCATCTGCAAGGCAGGAACTCCTGCTGGGTGGAAAGTGATCACTCAGACCTATAACAGATGTAACAGATGTAGTGTGATGGGTCCAGATCATTTAGTCTATGGAAGTTAAAAATGTATAACATCTCTTCAAAAGGCTGAGCTGTGAATTACCTATCTGGTAATGCTTAAGGAAATCAGGGTAGTCCAGGCTGCTTGGATTGCACTGCAAGTCCCTGAAGACAGTTAGGGAGGCATCCCATCAGTAATGGACCAAATGATTTCTGCATAGTCTTATCCAAGAACCAACAGCTGTAGTTAGAAGTTTCTGGTATGTTTCACCTATGTCTTGTTCCTTCTTGTCTTCGCAGCGTGTGCTATGAACGGGTTCCATGGTACCCCACGGTGCTAACCTTCATCCTGTCCGCTTTGTGGCATGGTGTCTACCCCGGATACTATTTTACCTTCTTAACTGGAATTCTTGTCACATTAGCAGCTAGAGCGGTAAGCATCCTTTAGGCCTAGGGTCTTTCCCCTCAGCAATCTGATGCCTGCATGTTTGTTATCTGTTGGGTCCTAGTAGGGTTGGGGGTGGGATGTGAACAAGGGAGCAATGTTTTGAAAAATCAAACAGTATGCAAGAGTCTTCCCATTAGAGAAATACTTGAATATGTAGGAACCTGGAGTCATTACAAAAATGGTTAACCATTTTATGTTCGTAGTTTGTGAAACAAAAGGAATTGTAGGGACAATGTTTAGTACCCTAAGAGATGAAAACATTTTTAATTGTTAAAGTCTGTGAACATATACAGTCTACTAAGTACAGATAATGATGATGATTAATTAATGTAGGCACCATGGGACTTCAATTTGCTTATACTTTGCTTAATTTCTCATTTCATTACTCTGAGCCTAGAAATAACTCACAAAGTCTCTTGAGCAGTCAATGAGATAGCGCCCACAGGAAGTGAGTCTGTCGGAGATTAATCTAACCTCATGTGTTCACATGCCCAACGCAGTTAGCTTAGTTTGTGTTTGTGAATTTTGTAAATTTGCTTCTCTAGGTTTTTTCAGGAGCCTGTAGTTTCTCTAGATTGTTTTGCAATTTGCTTGTTGTACAGCACGATCATAAAGAATAAAACTTTCCTCCAAGAAGAAGATGAGCATGCATAGAAGTAATTGTGATTCAGTGCTTTCATTGCCAAATACAGGAGTTTTGTATATAATTTTATTTTAATCTTTGATTGTGATTGTGGCCTTCCTTATTTCTGATGCCAAGAGTTTTTGTTGGCATTGTTTGAGCCGTATTTTGGATGTGAATTCAGGAGCCCCCACATAGCTATCCACTCACCCTTTAATTCATTTTATCCTGTGAAGGTTTCAGGAGCCCTACTATGTGCTAGTCAGTGATTTAGGTGCTGGGCTACTGCAGTGAACAAGACAAGAGTCCCTCCCCTGAGCATCTCTTGTTTTAGTCAGACACAGGTGTGCTGGAATATATATATATATATATATAAACAGAGTGAATTACTGTTCATGCTGGCTAGTATACTTTTAAAATTAAGTGCATATTATACATATTTGTACATAGAAAACAGGGGAGACATTTTCTTCTCTCCTGTTCATGTAACTATTTAGATTATAAAAGAAAAGAACAAGTGGTCAGGCCAAATTAAGAAATAAAACTCAGAATTCTGTTTGCTAATATATCCAGAGTATTATTCCCTCAGGTGTCTTTTACTCTATGGTGTCAACTGGCATAAAGGTTCAGATTTGTGTAGAGCTTTTCTTTTGGATGGCCTGGAAACACTATTCGCAAACAAATTATGTAGGGGATAGAGAGGAGAAAGTTGATAGAACAGTGTTTTTATTTTGTCTAGAAGGAGATTGAACTCAACAGTCATGAAGTGTCTTTGGGCCCTAGAAATTACCCAGTAAAATCTCACACCTGATGTGCAGCATTGCCCCATGGATGGACCCTGGTCTCTGTCCTGAGGAACTTAGGGCTGAGAGGCAGCCTTGGGCACTGATGCGTCTTCTGCTTTGAGGCTGACCTGCCTATCGCCCAGCCATTGTTTCCAGCTTTGCCTTTGACCTGAATCTGGAAACTGGGGGTCTTTCTAGAGGCAGGTCTAGTCACATGTGTCAAAAGACCTACAAATGAGTGTATCCTTTGACCTAGCATTTTCCATTTCAAAAAATTGTCTCTTTACCTAAGTCTCAGTTTCTTTATCTGTAAAATGAGAATCATGATGCTAACATATTAGGCTTGATGGGAGAATCAACCAGAGATGAGCCATGCAAAGTGTTAACACAGGCTTGGCACACAGAGTAAGCACTCAGTAAATGGTAGCTGCTTGTATTATGAGTAATAGCAATATTATTTGTGTTATCATTACCTGAAGGAAGTAACTAGGAAATAGGGCAGAGCTTTATTTACAAGGATATGCATCACAGAATTGTTTATAATAGCAAAATGGGATGGGAAGACAAGCTAACTCTTTCAGATTAACTTAAAATTATATTAGAGATTAATATTTACTGACATGGAAAAAAGTGTATGATATATTACTAAATGAAAAAATGAGCTAGAAATTATATTGGTGCCAGTAAGAATATTAACATGGATGCATATGAATAGAAAAAGCTTGGATGGCTGTGCGCCCAAGTTTTTAAGTGATGCTTTCCTTTGGGAGGTGTTAAAAGAGAAAGAAAATTTTTTTTGTTTGCTTAGTTGTTTGACCATTTTTCTATAGTGAACACGTATTATCATTATTATTATTATTTTAATAAGAAAAGTTGGCCAGGCACAGTGGCTCACGCCTGTAATCCCAGCACTTTGGGAGACTGAGGCGGGAGGATTGCTTGAGCCCAGGCGTTCAAGACCAGCCTAGGCAGCAAAGCGAGACCCACATCTCTGCAAATTTTTTTTTTTAAATTAGCTGGGCATGGTGGCATGTGCCTGTAGTCTCAGCTACATGGGAGGCTGAGGTGGGAGGATCATTTGGGCCCAGGAGTTTGAAGCTGCAGTTAGCTATGATTGTATCATTGCACTTCAGCCTGGGTGACAGAGTAAGACTCTGTCTTAAAAAAAAAAAAAAAGGAGTCCTGACGGTATTTGTAGTTGAGAATACAACTCAGATGTTGGTTGTCTTCTGTAGCCTGTGTTCCTGTGGCATACTACCTACATGCACAGAGTACAAGTTGTCATTTGTTTTTTACCCCCTCCTCACTGCAATTGCCTGTGTTGGCTTGCAGGTCAGGAGCAGCTATAGACATTACTTCCTTTCTTCAAGAGCTCTCAAGGCTGTGTATGATGCAGGCACCTGGGCCGTCACTCAGCTGGCTGTCTCTTACACGGTGGCACCCTTCGTGATGTTGGCAGTTGAACCGACCATCAGCTTATACAAGTAAGTTTCCATTGTTCTCAGTTGCCATCTAGTAAACAACTCTATTTTCACTGTGTTTGACTTAGGAGGCAGTACATTGAATGAAGCAGTCCTAAACACTTCTAACGGGGGCTTCAATGTGGGAAATGTCCGTAGAAGCTTTAAAAGGAAATGGCTGTCCTGGAGACGCCAGTGCATAAATTCCAATACATAAGAGCACTGTTGACAGGAATCCCTTAAGCCATTCAGAGTGTCACTCAGGGGCCCTCTCATGGCAGTATATTTTGAAGGGATGGTCCCTGATAAAAAACTTAAGAGGGTGAATCTGCTGCCCTTAGCTCTTTCTCCTGGGGGATGGGAGGTAGGCTGTACTGGGGACTATGAGGTGTCTGAGAGTAGGACAGAAATGGAGGCAGGACTGGGGAAGCAGCTGAGGCTGGCATTGTCTGATCGAGCAGTGTGCAGAGGGGCTCCATGGTGAGGCTGGTGGGGGATTTATGCGGCCAGTTGCATGTGTTGGAGGGGCGTATGTGGAATTGAGGCTGGAGGAGGAGGAGGCTCGCACCACAGACCAACCCTTATAGTCAAACACCTGTGCTCCAGGTGAACTGCAAACCTCTAATTACTGACTTTTATTCTTGCACAGTTATGTGTAATGAGTTGTGTTTCTCCACGGTTGTGAAGTGGTTGAGCACCTGCTCTTGTGAACTGATGGTGTGTGACCTTTGGCAAGTTGTTAACCTCTTTTACCTGTGTTTTCTCAACTGGAAAATGAGGCTGAGAAGAGAATTCACCTGAGAGCACCATCATTAGTGCTGGGTATTAGAATTAACAAGGTAAATGTGCAGAGGGCTCAGGCCAGTATCTGGCGTATAATCTGTACCTAATAAATGCTACCTTGCATGATTTAATGAGTTGCGCGGGCTTTTTAGGTTAACTTTGGAACATTATATCACTTTTTAAAAGGTGACTTAGAGGCCGGGTGTGGTGGCTCACGCCTGTAATCCCAGCACTTTGGGAGGCCGAGGTGGGCGGATCACGAGGTCAGGAGACCGAGACCATCCAGGCTAACACAGTGAAACCCCGTCTCTACTAAAAATATGAAAAATTAGCCGGGCGTGGTGGCAGGCACCTGTAGTCCCAGCTACTCGGGAGGCTGAGGCAGGAGAATGGTGTGAACCCGGGAGGCGGAGCTTGTAGTGAGCCAAGATCGCGCCACTGCACTCCAACCCTGGGAGACAGCAAGACTCCGTCTCAGAAAAAAAAGAAAAAACAAAAAAAGTGACTTAGAAATAAACAGTGCAAACATACCTTCTTAAGTTGGGAATTCCCTATAGCCGATGGAGGGGTCATGAAGGGATTGACGAATTTTTTACTACTCAGTAGGTATAAAAGTATCTACAAGTGGGATGATTTATTTGAGGCTATAGAAAGAGAAGGTTGAGGGAACCATACAACACTGATCAATGACGTCCATGTTGTTACAATATATGCTTTTGTACTTCTAGTTAGGTGATAAGAACTTATGTCAATATAACATGGAAGCTGTACTGGTTTATACCCAAATTTTTCTATGCAAAGGGGTGTCAGAAGAGTGGGAAGAGGATTATAAGCTTCAGTCAAAAAGAAGCCCTCAGTTCAGCTGCTAGAGAGGTAGGAGTCATTTCAGTCCTAGATGAAGAAAATGGTACTGAGAAACCCAACATTTGTGGCCATTGAGCATTTGAAATGCAGCTAGTGGCACAGAGGAACCGAATTTTCAATTTTATTGATTTGTAATTAATTAGAATTTTAACATTCGTGTGTTGCCAGCGGCTATTCCAGATTGATGACACCTCAAACAGGAGCCCCCTTCACTGGGATTCCCTCCCCAGAGAGGCGCACCCCCAAGCTGGCATTCTGACTGCTTCTGCCTCCTTGTGCCCACCTAGGGCCGCCCCACGTGCTTCCAGCTCCAATTTCATTCCCATTTGTCAGTGCCCTCAAGCCAACATTTGCCCTTTTGTCTTCTGCATTTTTAACATGCCCAGAAGCAGCCTTTGGCACCATTGAGCTGTCTGCAGGGGCTGTCCAAATTGTTTCCTTTAGAGCTCTGTTTTTGTTACAGAGTCCTCCTAGGTTTTGAGTTACGTACTTCTAACATGATTTTTTTTTTTTCCTGTAAGCCCTGGTATTCTAAGCCCCTGATATTGCCTTATAAGAGATTTTTAAGGAATATATTGATCATGTTATAGCAGAAGCGCCTGTATTCCACTCAGTATCATGTAATACCTGTAGTGTGCTAGGCATTGTGCTAGAATCTGGGGCTAGAATGGAAAGCAAAATATAGAAATCATTTCTGCTCTCACTGGGGTGATAGCTTGATGGAAAAGACAGGTAGTAATTGACAAATATATAAATACATGCTGAGATCATACTTTTAGCGAATGGTATAGAGTTTTAAGAGAGTATGTAACAGGAATCTGCCTCAGCCTAGGCATTGGGGACATCTTTTTGAGCTCAGTCCTGGAGGTTGTGCAGTGGGAGTGAAGCAGGCTCAGTGTGTGTGAGCATTGTGGGCAGTGCTCCAGACTTGGAAACAGCCTGGAGAAGCCCCGTCATGTAGCCTCACATAGTGTACATGACGCTCCATGCACTGAAGACCAGGGAAACGTGAATATGGGCAGAACATAGAATCCAAGGTGGAGGGAGGTGAGCTGAGCTGAGGAGAGCAGGGGGTAGGTATCAGTGTCCCTGTTTATCACATGAGGAAGTGGAGGCTCAGAGAAGGTGAGTAACAAAATTTACACAGCAGCTAAATGTTAAACCCGAGTTTCAGACTCAGCGTTCCCTTAATAGCAATATCAGTAGTGGAGTTACTAAAAATTTCTTTAGGAGAAATTATTTTGGATGCAAACTACTGCTTGGGGATCATAATAAGTGATTTGTTAGTGATAATATTGCATTTAACCAACTAAAACAACAATTCTTGGGCTTGGCAGGAACTCAAGGGGCAGAATTAAATTATCAAGTAGCTTTTCACTTATTTTTAAAAACAACCCAGAATATATTTTTTTAAATATCTTTGTTTAGAATGAAATAGGAGTTGACATTTTTTGGGTCAAGTAGGCCTATTTTAAATGATCCAGCCTAGTGTATTTTCTGGTTTCTAGTTATTTATATAATGTAAGTTTCCTGTCTAGATCAGCTCTGTCCAATAGAAATTTCTATGATGGCTGGGCATGGTGGCTCATCCCAAAGTGTAATCCCAGCACTTTGGGAGGCCAAGGCAGGCAGATCATGAGGTCAGGAGTTTGAGACCAGCCTGGCCAGCATGGTGAAATCTTGTCTCTACTAATTATACAAAAAATTAGCCGGGCATGTTGGCTTGTGCCTGTAGTCCCATCTACTCAGGGGGCTGAGGCAGGAGAATTGCTTGATCCCGGCAGGTGGAAATTGCAGTGAGCTGAGATCACACCACTGCACTCCAACCTGAGCGACAGAGTAAGACTCCATCTCAAAAAAAAAAAAAAAAAAAAGAAGTTTCTATGATGACAGAAATACTCTACATCTGTGCCGTCTGAGATGCTGGCCACCCAACATGTGTGGCCAGTGAGCATTTGAAATGCAGCTAGTTGGATGGAGGAACTGAATTTTCAATTTTATTGAATTTTAATTAATTAGAATTTTAACAGCCACATGTTGCCAGCAGCTATTCCAGATTGATTACACCTCGAACAGTGTTTTCATAATCTTTTAAGAAAATCCCTGAATTTGGACAAGAAAGAAAATTGCATAGTTTTTTAGTGAAGGCAGGCCTGGTTGTGTTCCAGATCTGTTCCTCCCCTTTGGCTAAATTCAGTAGCCAACAGTAAACCACAGATGTTTGCAAACCCTTTTCTCAGTAGATCCTCATTGCTTAACGTTGAAATTTCACTTGTACTTCATTGTTAGGTCTAGTCAGTATTCAGTCGAGAGTGGCTTCAGATCTTAGCCTTAGAGTGCTCAGTCTAACTTCTTTAAGTTGTAAATAAGCCCAAGTGAATACTCAAATATATTATGAAAGAACCTTTCTATGAAATCATTTTGAAAAGCAAATTCACATACATCATTTTGTCTTTAACTGGATAACTCTTTCTTAAATTCAGTGGGTAATAACGTTAGAATTTGTTTCTCTTTTTGTTTTTTGAGTTGGGGTTCTCCTCTGTTGCTGAGGCTGGAGTGCAGTGGCGTGATTGCGATCTCAGCTTGCTCCCGCCTCTGCCTCCTGGTTCAGGTGATCCTCCCACCTCAGCCTCCCACCTCAGCCTCCTGAGTAGCTGGGATTACAGGCACGTGCCACTGCACCCGCCTAATTTTTTTTATTTTTGTAGAGACGGGGTTTTGCCATGTTGCCCAGGCTGTTCTCAAACTCTTGGGCTCAAGCATTCTACCCACCTTGGCCTCCCAAAGTGCTGGAATTACAGGTCTGAGCCACTACACCTGGCCAGAACATTAGAATTTGCATAGAAACTTTCATAGATGGCAAACTCCTTGAGAGCAGGAACCCTGCCTAATTCATCTTTATGTCCGGGTCCTTAGGTCAGTACCTGACATGATCAATAAATGTTAGTTTAGTCTTTCCATAATAGAAAGATGAAATATGCCTTCAAATTTTAGAGAAATATGAAATGTCAGAAGAGGTTACTAAACCTCACTAGGTGTTTTCCACTTGATGCTCAAAGTAGCTGGATTTTACCTGACATAATTGTCCCAGTGTAGATTTGGCCACATAGGAAAGATTAAGGCAAAGCTCAAGAACAAAATGTAACATATTTTGGATGTGCAGATTTTGAAAGCTGGAGTTATCTGTGGCTAAGGTGTGCCCGTGAGAATCCCAGTCTGTACCTGTTAAACCACCGTGTTTATCTGTGGAGCACTTTTTCCAATCTCAGTAATGTCTTGGTTTAGACAGTAAATTAGATGGTCACTTGCTGTGGCTGCTTACCCCTTCCCTGGTTAAACAGCTGTTAATCATGTACTTGTCTTGTTTCCATTCCCACATGGGAAGGGGTGGAGGCTGGTGCCTTTTTGTAGATCCAGTTTATTGTTTTGCATATCCTAAGCAGTAGATGCTTATTGAAAGAATTAATGAATGCATGCATGTTAGCTTCTGTTCGAGCTCTTCACTATTCTGTAAATATTGTCGGGGAGGCATTCCCCCTGCTAAAGGGTGGAGAAGTTTAGGGGCATATGTGAGTTTTTTGATTCTAATGTGCCTGACCTTATAATCACAGAAGTTGGGGAATGATGCATAAATCAATTGTGCTTTCCTCCTTCCCCAGCATTATTTTCCTTTCTTCAAAAAGCATTAGGGAGAATATAAGTTGAACCTTTCCAAATGGATCTAGAACAGTTGTGCCAATGCAGCTGTTTCTAATTACTTGCATGTATTGATATGCCCGATATTTATTGCATATCTACGTTGTGCATACTGCTGAATACTACGCTTCGCAATAGAAATCCACAAACATCAAAAGCAAAACTTGTTTTTTTATTAATTTAGATGACAGTTATTTTTAGGGTTATGGACTGGATTTTCAAAATCGGGATTCTTCTAGCTCATAAGACACAAAAGAAAAACCTTTTATACTTGAGTAGAGCAATGGGTTAAAGTGTTAGTTGCATTGTGTTTAGGGAATAGGATACAGTCATATGTTGCTTACCAACAGGGATATGCTCTGCGAAATGCATCGTTAGGCAATTTAATTGTTGTTTGAACAGCATAGAGTGTATTTCCACAAACCTAGATAGTATAATCTACTATACACTGAGGCTATATAGGATAGCCTAGTGTTCATAGGCTGCAAACTGGTGCAGTATGTTACCGTACTGAATACTGTAGGCAATTTAAACACAATGGTAAGCATCTGTGTATCTAAACATAGAGAAGGTACAGTAAAAATCTGGCAAAGATAAAAAAAGGGTACACCTGTATTACCATGAATGGAGCTTGCAGGACTGGAAGTTGCTCTGGGTGAGTCAGTGAGTGAGTAGTGAGTGAGTGTGAAGGCCTAGGACATCAGTGTGCACTACTGTAGACTTTAGAAACACCATACAC
Source organism: Piliocolobus tephrosceles (assembly GCF_002776525.5). Lineage (NCBI taxonomy): Eukaryota > Metazoa > Chordata > Mammalia > Primates > Cercopithecidae > Piliocolobus > Piliocolobus tephrosceles. The sequence continues at coordinate 148,417,670 of NC_045438.1, forward strand.
TTAGTCTGTACTAAATTTATTAAGAAAACTTTTCCTCAATAATAAAGTAACCTTAGCTTACTGTCACTTTTTTAACTTTATAAACTTTAAACGTTTTAAAAATGGACTCTTTTGTAATAAAACACCTTGGTTAAAACAAACATGGTGGCCGGGCATGGTGGCTCATGCCTGCAATCCTAGCAGTTTGGGAGGCCGAGGTAGGTGCATCACCTGAGGTTGGGAGTTTGAGACCAGCCTGACCAACATGGAGAAACCCTATCTCTACTAAGAATACAAAATTGGCTGGGCGTGCTGGCGCATGTAGTCCCAGCTACTTGGGAGGCTGAGGCAGGAGAATCGTTTGAACCTGGGAGTTGGAGATTGTGGTGAGCTGAGATCATGCTATTGCACTCCAACGTGGGCAACAAGAGCAAAACTCCATCTCAAAAACAAACAAACAAAAAACCGAAACAACAACAACAACAAACATGGTACAGGTATACAAACATTTTTCTTTATGTTTTTTGTAAGCTATTTTCTATTTTGTTTTCTACTTCTGAAACCTTTTCTGTTAAAAAAATTAAGACACAGGCCGGGCGCGGTGGCTCAAGCCTGTAATCCCAGCACTTTGGGAGGCCGAGACAGGCGGATCACGAGGTCAGGAGATCGAGACCATCCTGGCTAACACGGTGAAACCCCGTCTCTACTAAAAAAAAAATACAAAAATCTAGCCGGGCGAGGTGGCGGGTGCCTGTAGTCCCAGCTACTCAGGAGGCTGAGGCAGGAGAATGGCGGGAACCCGGGAGGCGGAGCTTGCAGTGAGCTGAGATCCGGCCACTGCACTCCAGCTTGGGTGATTGAGCGAGACTCCGTCTCAACAAAAAAAAAAAAAAAAAAAAAAAATTAAGACACAAACACACATCAGCCTAGGCTACATAAGATCAGGATCATCAGTATCATTGTGGTCCACCTCCACATCTTGTCCCATTGTGGGAGGTCTTCAGAGGCAATAACACGTATGGAGCTGTCATCTCCTGTGATAACAGTGCCTCTGGAATCCCTCCTGAAGAACCTGCCTGAGGCTGTTTTACAGTTAACTTTATTTCTTAATAAGTAGAAGGAGTATACTCCAAAATAACAAGGGAAAGTACAGTATTGTAAATATATAAACCAGTTACATAATCATTCATTGTCATTATCAAGTACTATGTATTGTATGTGATAGTATGTGCTAGACTTTTATTCAACCGGCAGTGTAGTATTGTTTACACCAGCATCACCACAAACGCGTGAGCAATGCATTGCCTATGACGTTGCAATGGCTACGACGTCACTAGGTGATAGGAATTTTTCAGTTCTATTATAATCTCATGGGGCCATCATCATTAATGTGGTCCATCATAGGCTGAAATGTCATTAAGTGTCATATGACAATACTGGGTTTGAATTTGGTCTTGGGAGTCCTTAGACTTTGAATTTGCAGGTGTCTGGCTGTCGGGTTAATTCTGTTGGTTGGCCTGTTATGTCAATGGGATGGTACCATGTATATCCACAGATGAGCCAGTTGGTTTGCCCTGCCCAGTTTTGTGGTTTCAGTCTATCCGTGACCCACTCACCTACCAAAGGGAGTTATCTGTGGAGCAAATCAAGGGAAGCCTGAGCACAGACAGATCTCCTACTGCCAAAAACAGTGCTCTCACTTGCCATAATGTAGGTGATGTAATTGGGTGATGTTTCCCGTCTACATCCTTATTTGAAATGTAACTTTTGTGTATTTTTATTCCCAGGTCCATGTACTTTTATTTGCACATCATAAGTCTCCTGATAATACTGTTCCTGCCAATGAAACCACAAGCTCATACGCAAAGGCGGCCTCAGACTGTGAACTCTATCAATAAGAGAAAAACAGATTGATACCTCCAAGAGAAGCGGACAAGCAGAACTTCAGAACGTTCGAAAGATGAGATGACAAGGCTCAAGGGTTCTTCTGGTGACTTAGAGGCGATGTTTACATGCATCTTTATTTTGTTCTTTTTTAAAGTGCAGGGAGTATTTTTATAAAGCCTTTTTGTACAGATAAATCGGCCATGTCCAGGTTATTGGTTTTAATATTTTATAGGACATTTGAGTGGTGCGGCAGCGTGTGGAGAATGTGCCAGAGCTGCAGGGACAGTCCATTCTGGGATGCTGGCTTTTTGCCCTTCCGGCATGATTTCCAGCTACTGTGACCTGGATGCTGGAACCCAGGCATTGGCTCCAAAAATTAGAAGGCGAGTGCTGAGAAGACCTGACACAGGTTTCTCAAATCAGAATATACTCAGACATGGTAGTTCCCTGGGAAGCCCCAGATCCTTTGACATGTGACATTACTGGTTTGCAGACATAATAACTACACTCAGAGGACCATGGAGGCGGAGGGATCATGGTTTCAGGGCATCGAAAACTCTACGAGTCAAGAGGACTAGTGCATGGACTGAAAGTCAGACATGCCCTCAAATAGGCTGCATTTTTTTTCCAGGAATGTAACCTTTCCCCTTTTTCTTCTGACCTGAGCCAAGACTGAAAATCAGAAAGTTTCCTGTACATGGAGCTGAAGAGGGCTGCTGTTTCCCGAATGTTTTCCAGTTCACAGATGCCGCCTGCCTGCCCGGGGATGACCTTGAGAAGACACCCAAATGTTCATGAGGCAGCAGAATGCCTTTTAGGAAACTTTTAAAAAGTAATTTAAAGTTATGTAGAAGTTTGGTGAGGAGAAGCAGTTGTTTCTCTCTTCTCCCCTCATTTCATGGAGGTGTTCATGATCATGGCTGGCCGTGATGTACGCATGGGCTGATTTTCATTTCTTCAGTTTCATGGCTGAGAAGTTCAGCTTTGTTCTAGTTGAATCATCATATTGGAAAGCAGATGTTGAAATTTGTCTTTTCTATCTTTGTTATGAATGTGCTATGGCCCCTTTTGGAGACTTCTATTGGGTAACATTCTATGTGAGAGAAGGAAACATGATATTAAATGTTGTGAAAAATAATAATGATGATAATAATAAAATATATGCTGCAATGGTGTACTCTCAGTCAGGTTGCTTGGGAGGAGAAAATTTATTCAAATCCAATGATAAAACATTAGTTTCTTATTGAATAAACAGTATGTTCCCATATAAAGGAAATGTTTCTGATGGGAAGAATTGCTTTTTGTCTGTGAATAGAGACTTGATGTTCAGAAGCCTGTGCGTGTGTGTGTGTGTGTTTTAACAAATGTGCACCAACTTAAGGTTTTACTGTATATTTCAGGCCCTTGGGTGTCTTATGTTTTGGTATAATTTCAGATCTTTATTCCCAACTTTGCAGGTAGGATTTTACTCCCTTTCACAGATGAGGGTACTGAGAATCAGAGAGACATTTGCCAACTGCCGTGAGATCACAGCATAAGTGGTAGAGCTGAGATTTGTGCCCCAGATGGTCCTATGAAGACCACCAGCTGTGAGTCTTTCCATAAGGTGTCCTACTGGTGCTTCTATTAGGATAGTGAAATGTGAATGTGATGTGCCTGTCCCTCTAAAGCATGCATACAGTCCTGGTGCTGGGGGCGAGTACTAGAACCCAAACTCTAGTCCTTATTTGGGATAGTGAAAGTTAAGAAGTAGTAGATGTGAGCTAGTGCATGAGTCTCACCCTACTTTAACAGGGAAATCTTGGGGCAACCCTTCTTTGCTGTCTCAGGAAGAATCTTAGATAGTGGGTAGGGGAAGGGGTTGTAGGTACCTAAAATCTGTCAGAGTTTGTCTCCACCAGGAACAGCTTGAGGTACAAGACCAAGAAAAATGTACATCTTGTAAACTAGCAAAAATGGTAAATGTTACCATTGGTGTGTAGTAATAATATGAACATGTAGAATATTCATATTACAGTGAAGTCTTTGAATTTACAATGTGATTGATGACCAGGTTTCACTGTATGTAATGTAAGTATCCTCATGTCTGAAAGAAGAACTTGGTAATGAGAGGAGGGGTGTCTGCTTCAGTGACCAGCTGCCCTCGTTTACCAAGGACTCTCTCAGGCCTCCAGTCCTGAGCAAACTGAGGCCATTGATCCCACTAGTGACTGCCCAGAATTGATTACTCCTTATGGAATGAGGAGAAGTCAAACCTCTAGGAGTTGAGCTTATGGATGCTATATGTTAGACTTGGTGGTAGGCTCTGGGACACAAACATGAGGCTTTATTCTGTATAAAAAGAACAACACATAGGAGACTGATTAGCATCCTTCTTCTTCTGAAAACCACTTACCCATAGAAAAAGATTACAATGGAGGACCAACATTTAGACAGAAGGTTGGGACTGTTTTTATTACCTTAGATTTCCAAGTTGTCCTAAATATGAGATGCATTTAATAAATACTTATTGGATTGTGAGTTTTCAGTTGAAAATAAATACACTTTCTGGTTTTGTTTTTGAAAAAGCCAAATCTAAAATATTCTATTTCTTTTCGTACTTTGAAGGTAACTATATGGAGCAAGAATATTATTCAGATATTATTCAGTGGTTGCAAAAAGCAATAAATAATTCAGTCTGAGATTCTGACTGGCTAAGAGAGAAAAAGGCAGGAGGAGAAAACTGGAAGAAGAATAGAGGAGGTAGGTGGCCCCCAGAACTGGTGCGGTGTGTGTCCTTCCGTTACTCTGCAGGCTCCCAGGTGGTCCTTCTCAACTCCCACAGCACATTGGAACCACACAGGAAGCTTAAAGAAAGTGATTGATGCCTGGTTTCTCCAGGGACCACATCTTTTTTCTCTTCTTGTCTCTGGCATTTGGCATAGTGCCTGTCCTGTAATGAAGATTCAGTAAGTGTTTGTTGAATGAATGAGGGATTGAATGGATTAGTTTAATGCATCATTGCACTTGACAGTTTTGATTGAGTCACTTTGACACTGGGAAGCATCGTTTCTGCTTTTCAGAATTAGTTTCTGAAATAAAGGCTTGTGTTTTTGGGGAAGTCTGAAAGCACATTATGTGATATAATCACTCAGGCAGCCAGTTTACATAGTCTGAACCCCTCTGATCCACCCATCCATTAATTAATGCATTCCCTTATTTATCAAATGTGTCATGTCTGGTGTGGGCCTGGCACTCTGTGAGGCACTGCAGGTAAAAGATGCTGAAAACCCCCATTCTCTGCTCTTGGAGAGTTCACAGTATGCCCAGAAAGACATGATCCAGAGAAGTGCGCAATAGGAGTGCCCAGGAGAATTCCCGCATTCAGAAGTTATAAAGCGATCTATTGCCTAATCCTTGTTTTCTTAGAGTGCTCTCATTTTACAGTGTTGAGAATTACCCAGGACAGCAGCATCACTGCTGCCTAGCCTCATGTCCAGGTGAAGTGAAACTTGCCCTTGTCCTGAAATTGGGTATTGAGCTTGCAACATGTCAGTGCCAGTCAATGCAGTAGCTACCCAATGGAGCAGACTGAGCTCTCATGGTTGCCCATAGGAGTAGTAGGGTGGCCAGTCCCCCTCCGGAGGGACCTTTAGTGAAGTTTGCAGGCTTAGTGAAAGACTTCATGAAGCTCCAGGGGAAGGTATTTGCTTAGAGATGGTGCAGCCCACGTGAGCTTTGTTTAATGCCCTAAAATTATCTGACACTACTTACTTTGTGCTGAGACAAAGAAAACTAACAGTTATTGACAGCTACTTTCACATGCATTCCTAACACAGTCTGTGAACTTGGCAGTATTCTCTTTTGCAAATGTGGAAAGCAAGTAGCAAGTAACTTGCCGACAGTCACCCAGCTAGTTAGTGGAAGAGCTGAGGTTGGAATCCTGGTTTGGCTGACTCCAGAGTCCATCTCACTGCCTGGTGCAGAGCACGTTCGTTTTCAAAGAGACAGAGTTTTAAAGCTGGAAGTAACTCCAGCACTCACCTGGTCTAGCGGTTTCCTAATGCAGACCAGCTGGCCTTGTCGCTTGGGGAGCTTGCTAAACATGCAAGGAGTGGGGAGATAGATTTGCTGTTAAGTTGCTGATGGTCACCATTCCCTTTTCTCAGGGGAACGGTGTGATTGATATCAACGTGGGATAATGGTCGTGTTACCATAACCTTCTTCCCAGTGGTTAAGGGTGACTATATCCTGGTGGAATGGGGAAGTGAGAGCCTAGCTAGATTGTTTACTTTAAAAAGAAGGTATTTTGGAACATCTGTGATTGCTTTGTGTTCCTAAAAGACCTTTTAACATGGTTGTTTTAATGCATTTTGAGATATGCAAAGTTTGGCCTAGATTTTAAGTAGCTGGTATGCGTAAACTTTGGGGAAATTGGGCAGAGACTACTCAGTGGAATAAAGAGATGACAGAAAATTGGGGCCTAAGGAGAAAGGAAATTCCCAGTGGGTGGCCTGGTCAGGGAGATCTTTAAGAATCTCCCTGGAAGATTGAAGGTGGAGAATTCCTGGACTCTTAGGTAATGTTCTCCTCTACTACCATAGCTAGAGACACATTTCATCTTTAAAAAGAGAACAAAACCTGTTTCCAGTTTAGGCTGGCATTGGGAGGAGAGAAGAGAACAGACTAAGATATGCCTAGCAGTAACCTAAGCCTCCCTCAAGAATCAATCTCCAGAAATACAAAATACTAGCCGTGGAGTTGGGGAATGGAGCTATGTTCTCCGTTATTTGAATTTCTAAATCCAAGGGCCTCTTATAAAGCAGTAGACCTTAGGGATATGCAGGTAACAGATGCCTTCACAGATACTTGATTACAAACAGACTCCTGGATCCCACTCCCCAGATACTCGGATTCAGTCGGTCCGAAGCCATGCCCGGGAATCAGTATTCCTAACGAGTTTCCCACAAATTCTGATGTACAGCCGGGTTCGGGAAGTACTGGCTTCATCTTATTCTTTACATTTGAGGAAACAGGCTCAAGGTGGGTGGGTGGGTTAATGTCTTGCCCCAGGCATCGTAGATCACTTCTGTAGCAGAGATGAGGGCGAAAGCACCTTCTCTTGACCCACTAGGGTGTACTTCCCACAAATAGACATGCTTTCTCCAAAAAACACCCAGCGCGGTGGGTCTCAGAGGAGCCCTCTATCTTTCCTGGGACATTTTCTCAGATGAGAACACGCTCCTTAGGCCTGAAAATGAGGGTCCAGGTGAGGCGGATGTGTCCTAGGGACCTGTAAGTCTGCACTCTCTGAGTGTGGGTTGGCCTCCGATCTTACGCAGCCTCACAGACAGTTTTATTGTAACTGCTGATCCAACCTGTGGAGGCAGCTTGGGAACAATTTTCTGGAAAAAACCTTTCTGTATCCACATGGCCCTCAGGATCCAATGGCCCCTTTTGTTCTCAAACAAAGAAAATTCATACGGGATAAGCACTTTTGGCATTAAAATTTACACTGTCTAAGCAGTTGCTGGCTACAATCAATCGTCCATTCATCCTTGGCCTTCTTTCGGTCTATTGTCTGCTTGACAGGCAAAATGACCTTTCAGCATTTCCAGCTGCAGTCCCAGGTTGCAACTGTCTCTGTGTCTGCTGGCCTGGAAAAGCCACCAGATGCTGGTACAAGTTTTCTGCATGGTCACTGGTAACCTTTTCCCTCCAGTCCTTCACGCTGCTGCCTGGGACTCTTCCTGGTGAACCCTTCAGGATGCCACTCTTTATCAAAACTCCTGCCGGCTCCTGCTGTCTACACCATAAAACCCACGCCCCTCCCTTCCACCCTCACCAACCTGGGTTCCTGGCCCTCCTTTCAGGCGGGCAGCTGTTCCATGTGCAGCCAGAGTGTGTGACTCGGTGCCTTTGTACCTTTAAGTTCTGCTGCCTAAAAGAACAATATTTTTTGAATAGGCACTTCCCAAAGCAAAGAGGGCAGAAGGTCTTTTAGACAGAGAAAATGTGCAGTACAAGACGCTATTTTTTCTGTGAAGTCCTTCTCACTTGTAGCTTCTGCTCATAGATCCCCAATAATACCTTGTGTTGTGATTAGCTTGGTGTCATTTGTCCTTCCCCAACCAGACTGCCAGGTGCCTGACAACTCGTTTCTTCACACCTGGCAAGGCTCTGACTCAAAAGGGTATTGGACCAATGTTAGTTGAACAAATGAGGGAATGAATGAATTCCATTAGCCACGGCAGGATTTTCTCTGGGATGATGAAAAGGGGCCATCTTGGACAGGTGGGTTGAGTTTGGTGTTCTGGCCCCAGCCTTTAGTGACCAGGACTAGAAATGGCCCTAGTAGAAATGAGCTAATGGCTCTCTATTTCCTAGTCCCTTAAAGTCCAGGCTTTCCCTTGACTGTGGTGCTCCATCAAGCTCTCTGGCTAGGATTTGGGTTGGGTAAGTCCAGCATGCTGGAACGAAGTTCCTAAGCGTTCTCCATTTCCTGGGAGTCCATGCTGGACTTTCATCTTTTACAGCTTTTGGTAGTTAGTGGTTCCATTAGAGACTATGTAGTGTTTCATTGTCTGTATAACCAAGAATGTGTTCATCTATGCTTCTCCCGATGAACTGGCTAGCCCTGCCATAACCAAGTACCACAGGCCTCATGGCTTAAACAACAGAAGCATGTTGTCTCATGGTTCTGGAGGCTAGCAGTCTGAGATCAAGGTGTCAGCAAGTTTGGTTTCTTCTGAGGCTTCTCCTCTTGGCTTGTGGCTGCTGTCTCCCCACTGTGTCCTCACATGGTCTTCCCTCTGTGTGTCTTGTCCTAATCTCCTTTTTCTTTTCTCTTTTTTTTTTTTTTTTTGAGATGGAGTCTTGCTGTGTCGCCCAGGCTACAGTGAAGTGGTGCAATCTTGGCTCACTGCAACCTCTGCCTCCTGGGTTCAAGGGATTCCCCTGCCTCAGTCTTCCAGGGAGCTGTGATTACAGGAGCACGCTACCATGCCCAGCTAATTTTTGTAATTTTAGTAGAGAGAGGATTTCACCATGTTGGCCAGGCTGGTCTTGAACTCCTGACCTTAGGTGATCCGTCTGCCTTGGCCTCACAAAGTGCTGGGATTACAGGCATGAGCCACCATGCCTGACCATCTCCTCTTCTTATAAAGTCTCCAGTCATATTGGATTAAGGCCAACCCTAATGACCTCATTTTAACTTACCTTTTCAGAGACCTTGTATCCAAATCCATTCACATTCTAAAGTCTCGGGGATTAGGACGTCAACATATGAGTTCAGGAAGGATGCAGTTCAACCCATACAGACCTTTAGTGGTTCTTGCTGTTTCTGTGGTAGTAAACCATGCTATGGTGAACATTCTTTTTTTCTTTTTTTTTTTTTTTTTGAGGCAGAGTCTTGCTCTGTCGCCCAGGCTGGAGTGCAGTGGTGCGATCTCGGCTCACTGCAAGCTGCACCTCTCGGGTTCACGCCATTCTCCTGCCTCAGCCTCCCAAATAGCTTGGACTACAGGCACCTGCCACCACGCCCCGCTACATTTTTGTGTTTTTTAGTAGAGACGAAGTTTCACTGTGTTAGCCAGGATGATCTCGATCTCTTGACCTTGTGATCCTCCCGCCTCAGCCTCCCAAAGTGCTGGGATTACAGGAGTGAGCCGCCGTGCCTGGCCGGTGAACATTCTTTTGTATTTCTCTGGTGACAGGGTGGACATCATGAAGTGGCATTGCAAGATCTTAGTGTGAAGAAATGCACTCTCAGCTTACCCGGGTGCTCTTGTTCTCCAGCTGGTTGTATGCATTTTTGCTTTCCCCAAAACGTGTAACAGTTTTTCTTTGTCCACATTCTCACCAGTACTTGGTATTAGCAGACTCTTATGTTTTGCCAATTGGATCAGTGAGAAAAAAAATGTACAGAGAAATGTACTTCTCAGGTCGGGCGCAGTGGCTCATGCCTGTACTCCCAGAACTTTGGGAGGCCAAGGTAGGTGGATAATGAGGTCAAGAGTTCAAGACCAGCCTGACCAACATGATGAAACCCCATTTCTACTAAAAATACAAAAATTAGCCGGGCATGGTGGTACACACCTATAATCCCAGCTACTCAGCAGGCTGAGGAGGAGAATCGCTTGAACCTGGGAGTCAGAGGTTGCAGTGAGCTGAGATCATGCCCCTGCACTCCAGCTTGGGTGACAGAGTGGGACTCGTCTCAAAAAAAAAAAAAAAAAAAAAAATGTAGTCCTCCCTCCTAGGCCTGCCCTCAGCTCTTTGGTTTCATCCTCTGGATGCAGCCACTGTTATCTTCTTATGTGGCCTTTCAGAGAAATTCTGTGCCCTGCATCGAGCTTTTCAACTTGTTGCAAACATTTCATACGTTTCATATCATAAGCATTTCTCCATATTATTGCAGAAGCTTCCTAAAAGCTTCTGCAATAATTGTTTTTGATGGCTGCATAATAGTCTGTAAATAAATGTGCCATAATTTTGAAAAGCATTCCCCTAATTGTTGAGCATTTGGTTTCTGCTACTTTATTTAAAAAATATATTCCTTTTAGAAAAATTTGAAAATACAGAAAAGGAATAAGGCATCTATAATCCCAGCCCCTGTTGGCATTTTATTTCTAGTTTTTCTGTTGAAGGCTTGTTTTATTTTGTTGTTTTATATTTCTGGTTGTTCTTTGGTATCGGCATTTATCTTTAGAAAAGTCTAACGCTTCCTATAGAGTTTGGAATTTTAATTTTCCATTTAACTTTACAGGATGAGAATGTCCCCATGCCATGAAATCTCCCGTCTCTTTCTCTTCTGCTCTAATGAGCATAGCAAGGAATGAAAACTAGTGAAGTTGTAATGAGGGTTGACTTGAATGCAGGTAGGTAATTTATTTAATTTTAAGTGGTAAATCACTTGCAAACCTTAACTCTTTAAACTATTGCTAGTAACAAATTACTTTTACATATTGTATAGTTCATCACAATGTGGAGATTGAGGCCTCCTTCTCTGAACCATTTAACCCTCAGCCTGGCAAGTGACTGTTCATTTAGCCTCTCGGTAAGTAGGATGTATTTGTTCAGGAAATATGAACCTTTAAGGCAAAACAGCTTTTTTGGCCTATAAAATTGAATGATCCCCAAACGCACCAAGCAGCTTCTTTTTATGAGTGAGCTTCCTTCCTTCTCAGGCTCATCAAACTTAAATTGCTAATTAATGAAGATTATTTATCAACGATTCCAGTAAGAAATGTTAGGAAGGGGAATCTAATAGAGAACGCCAATAAAATACATCAAACTCCGAAACTTTCTAGGACTGTTAAAAGTCAATCTACAAGCATCAGTTGATCTCGTATGAATAAACTATTTCACACAAAATAAATGTGAATTTTATTTTATCAATGTTAAATATAGCTGAAGTTGAAATAGCAAGCTTGGTTAACATCATTTTGGTGTTTAAAAACTTTTAAGAACTTGGAATGATGATTTGCAAACTGGATTCTAATGATACTTAAAGAAAAATACCAATAAGCCTAGGACAGTCCTGAAATGAATAATTAAATGCATTACTGGCTTATGTAAACTCACTACAGTAATTTGAACCTTATTCCCGGTAAGGAAGGTGTGAGGCAAACATTTCAAGAAGAAAGCACTATTTAAAACCCCAGTGTGCTGCCTTTTGGATGTTGCTGAATCACTGTTTTTTTGTGAATCTGAAGCAGTGAGAGAGGTAGAATTACAAGAAAGTGCTGAGAGAAAGCTTTGCAAACAGAGCAGGGTAACAGAGTAGTCAAAGTGTCAATCCTGCCTTTGTTTTTTGCTGAGAAGTCCCTGGAAACAGGTGAGTGATTGACTTCTTGATTACTGCTTCCCAGCTTTAGAGCATTCAGCCTCAGGCTTCATTTAAAGTCTACGTTTTGCAGTATCTCTTGAGGTAGATAGATTTAAGAGGAAACAAGGAAGCAGTCCCAAAACACATGCAAAATAACTAAGCCTTTCTCAATGATGAACAAGAAATTCCCTCCGTCCAAAGGATCTAAAATTCTTGACTTGGAATGTGGTTTTTCTGAAGTGGTGTGAAGTAGTGACATCTTGTGGCCATGTGAGGTAATTTCTGGTGATTTCCATGTTGAAAGGAAGTCAAGCATTCATTTGTTCGTTCATTCATTCACACACTGAATGCTTAGAATGCTTAGCAATTGCCACTTTAACCTCTCTGCTCTGGTGTTTTTTTTTGTTTTGTTTTGTTTTGTTTTTTTTTTGGAGGCTCTGTCACCCAGACTGCTGGAGTGCAGTGGCATGATCTCGGCTCACTGCAACCTCTGCCTCCTGGGTTCAAGCGATTCTTCTGCCTCAGCCTCCCGAGTAGCTGGGACTACAGGCATGTGCCACCACACCTGGCTAGTTTTTGTATTTTTTAGTAGAGATGGGGTTTCACTGTATTGGCCAGGCTGGTCTTGAACTCCTGACCTCGTGATCTGCCCGCCTCGGCCTCCCAAAGTGCTGGATTACAGGTGTGAGTCACTGTCTGGTGTTTCTTTTGAACAGTACATGATAGTCTTTTGGAGTAAAGGTCAGATTTTAATGACCCTTTTGCTATAGGGTCAAATAATTGTTTCCCTGCCCTGTCCTCTCTCCACTATAGGAAAAAAGCACACCGGAGGGTGTGTAAACTCAAGGCAGCAGAGATGCTGAAGGCAAAATAGCTTCATTTAAGGCAAATTTCTGCCTCTACATGTGGTGACCATAAAAAAAGTGAGTAACCCGCTCTGAATTACTTTTCTTCTTAGGAGGAATACTAGCAATCATAATTACCCTTCAGAACTATGGGGATTAAATGAGTTAAACCATAACGTGAGTTATGAAGCTGCCAGAATTCTCAAATGATGATATGGTGGAAATAGTCAGGTCATTGTGATAAGGGGCCATATAAGTTTTTTGGAGATGAAGTTTCTTGTTTGTAAAATGTGGGTATTAAATAAGCTGACCAGCAAGGTTGCTCCTGTTTCTAACATTCCATAATTTGATGTTTTTCTTCACACTCTTCTGAACCTCTTTATTTTCAGTAGTGAGCTTCTCAACACCTATTTTTTGGCCTATAACTTTGTAGTAAGTATTTTGTTTCCTGGGTAGTAAGTTCTGAATGACTTAAAGGAAAATATAGGTGTTTTATACGTTATCTTCCACTACTGACATTTCAGTTTATGGTTGGAGCAGTTAGGTAAGTTTCTTTTTTGTTTTTTTTTTTTTTTTTTTTTTGTTGAGGGGGTGGGGGACAGAGTCTTGCTCTGTCACCCATGCTGGAGTGCAGTGGTGTGATCTCAACTCACTGCAACCTCCACCTCCTGGGGTTGAAGCAGCTCTCCTGCCTCAGCCTCCCAAGTAGCTGGGATTACAGGCACGTGCCACCACGACCATCTAATTTTTGTATTTTTAGTAGAGACAGGGTTTTGTCATGTTGGCCAGGGTGGTCTCGAACTCCTGACCTCAGGTGATACACCCGCCTCAGTCTCCCAAACTGCTGGGATTACAGGCCTGAGCCACTGCGCCTGGCCATTTAGGCAAGTTTCTGAATTTAGAAAGAAGCACAAACATCATGGCAAATATTTAAGTCTTCACTCTGTGGCTAGCAGGCACAATAAATAACATGCTTTGTTCACACACGGAAGTGTGAAGTAGGCATAGGTTCTCTTCTGGCCCATGGTTACTAGGCCAAGCAATGCAGTGAATTAATCTTTCTCTCTAGTTCTTCCTTCCCAGATCACTTGTTTCTCAACAAAACCTGAGACCTGGATAAAATTCACAGATTGAGTTTATGTCTTACCGTCATGGGGGAAAATATTCTAAAACAACCTATCTTTTAGGCAAGTCTATTCTTCTTTCCTTCCTTCCTTCTTTTTCCCTCTTTCTTGTGATTAGTTTTCCTAACACTACAAGACTAGTTTCAGAACCTTGTGAAAAGAGATGACACTCTTTTTTATCCCACTTTTTGTTTGTAATTCAATTTATAAAGCCTTTTATCTTACATACTCTCCTTTGTTTCCCCAACCAACAATCCAAAGTTAGTAGAACCAGATATTACCATCTATTTTAACATTAGGAACCTGAGGCCTGAGGAAGTTGAGTGAATTTCCCATGGACACACCTCCAGTGAGTGATGGCTACAGAATCGAAGCCGTGGGCTTTCCCCTTGGATTTAGGTCAGGCGTCACCAAACTGCCCAAGTTCATTTCAAGAATTATATTGGCAGGGCACGGTGCCTCACACCTGTAGTACCAGCACTTTGGGAGGCTGAGGCAGACGGATCACTTGGGGCCAGGAGTTTGAGACCAGCCTGGCCAACATGGTAAAACCCCGGCTCTACAAAAAATATAAAAATTAGCCAGGCATGGTGGCACATGCCTGTAATCCCAGCTACTCGGGAGCCCAAGGCAGGAGGATCACTTGAACCTGGGTGATGGAGGTTGCAGTGAGCCAAGATCATGCCACTGCCCTTTGCCTCCGTGACACAGTGAGGCTACATCTCAAAAAAAAAAAAAAAAAAAAAAAGCCAAAAATTCTTCCTGCGCTATTTGAATAACTTATAACTTGTATTTACAATTTGTTTGTTTTGGTCATGTAAATAAAATTGGGAAGCAGAAAAAAGTAAGAAAAAGAAAAAAACTGTTTTTTAAGCTTTGTTAATCTCTGAATGATGGATAATCCCTTTAGAGAGACAGAAAGGCCAACAGACAGTCTTGGGTTATTTCCCCATATGTAGACCCTGAGATGAGGATTGAATTTAAGTAAAAGTAGTTTGTTTGGGAAGTGATCTCAGGAAGGATTTGGAATGGGGAGGTGAGACAGGGAAGGGACGGATGCTAATGCAGAGTGCATTGATTGGCAGATGACCATTGTGGGCTCTGGGGCTCAGCACACCAGATACCTCTGTGAGACTGCGCAGAACACAACTCAGAGTCGTTCCACTGGAGAGAAGAGGTGGCTGGAGTGCTCATGGACCAACTCTTGTTTGTGATTGACCCAACTCCCAGCATCATGGAATGTCCTGCAAGCAGGAGAAGCATGCTTAGCAGTTGGAGAGAGCCCCTTGGCACAGTTGTAGAGGATTGCAGTAAGAAGCTGCTGCCTGCACAGGAAACGTGAGTGTTGAGAGCATGTGGGCAGGGCATGCTAGCCCTGTCCCCTCTATCCATACACCTGCTCTGCCTGTGTCTTATGTGATTACCAACTGTGATTCACACATCTAGCACCATGCAACATGCTAACGGAGATGCAAAATATTTGTAAGGATCTAGTGCCTCTTCTTATCACAATATGTTGATTGAAAATCCATGCACACCTGAAAAAGTAGCACTGTAAGATGGTTTATTGTCAAGTGTCAAAATGAGTAAAGCAGAAGTCTAATACTATAGAAGCTCAGAGAAGGGAGTAATCAGCCAAGAAAGCCTTCCTGAGGAGGAAATCCTAGGGCTGAAGGGATTTGGGTGGGAAGAATGAAGCTTGAATGTGGGGCTGAAGAGGCAGGTATGCTGCATCGTTCTCACCTGTCCTCTAGACAATGGGAAGTGGAAAGTTTCCCCCTCCTCTATCAAATTAATATGTGAAGATAAGGCCAGGCACGGTGGCTCATGCCTGTAATCCCAGCACTTTGGGAGGCCGAGGCAGGTGGCTCACGAGATCAAGAGATCGAGACCATTCTGGCTAACATGGTGAAACCCCATCTCTAGTAAAAACACAGAAAATTAGCTGGGCGTGGTGTCAGGTAATTCCAGCTACTTGGGAGGCTGAGGCAGGAGAATTGCTTGAACCCAGGAGATGGAGGTTGCCGTGAGCTGAGATCGTGCCACTGCACTCCAGCCTGGGTGACAGAGTGACACTCCATCTCAAAAAAAAAAGTGAAGATAACTTAAGAGAAAAAGTAGTTTAGAGGCTTATGAGGGGATGTGATTAAAGGTAGATCTAATATTTTTTAAATAATTGATAAAACTAATTGATTCAAAGTGACAAAGGTGCTACTACTACTGAACCGGACGGTGGGGTACTGTTAAAGCCATAGTTAAAGTTTATAGCGTTAAATTTATATGTTAGGAAAGGACAAGGTATAGAAATAAATGAGCTAAGCTTTCATCTCAGAAATCAGGTTAGAATTAGGTAGGAAAATTAAACTCCCCAAAAATTTAGAAAGGAGAGAATAAAGGTAAAAGGAAAAATTAATGAAATAGAAAACAGTCAACAAAGAGGATCAGTAAAACTGAAAGTTCATTCTTGAAAAAGGAGCAATAAAATTCATAATCTCCTGGATATACTCATTTAAGAAAAATAGATAGAAAACACAAACAACTATTACCACATATCAAAAAGGAGACAATACCATAGATCCTGATGTAAACAGGATCCTTGGCAAATGCAAATTTAAAAGATTATAAGAATATAATGAATGGCTTTAAACACTAAGTTTGATGAGTTAGATGAACTTGACATGTTCTTTAAAAGGTCACAACTGACCAAAACTGACACAACAAGGAATATAAAAATCAGAATAATCTTATGACTATTAAATAAATTTGATCTATAATTACCAACTTTCCCACAAGGAAAACTTTAGTCCCAGAAGTCTCAGTGGTGAATTCTTCCAAATATTTAAGAAAGAAGTAATGCTAAACTTTTGCAACTTTTTCAAAGAATAGGAAAGAACAAAGATAATCTCTAATGTTTGAATAACCCTGATACAAAATGTAACAAACATTATAAGAAAACTACAGGTGAATCCTACTCAGAAACCCTGAACAAAATATTAATGAAGTGAATGGAGCAATATGTCGAAAGGATAATAAACCTTGCTCAGATTGGTTGATTTTGGAAATGCCAATTTGGTCTAGTATTAAAAAAATCTATATGATTAGCATGCTCACGGAATAAAGAAGAAAAATTATAATGATCATTTTATTAGGTATATAAAAAGCAATTGGTTACATTCAATATCTACTCAAGATGTTAAAATCCTTGGCAAGTTAGCAATAGAAAGGAGTTTCTTTTATCTAATGAACACAGAAAAACCTATAGCAACCAACATGTGTTACAGTGAAAAGTTGAAAACTTTTCCTTGAAATTAGGGACAAGAAAACATGTATTAGAGTTACTGGTAAATGCAATAAGGTAAGAAAAAGAAATACAAGAGAAAAGGTTTGGAATGGAAGATTTTTTTTTATTAAATAGAGTTGTTATAGTTTTGTACATAGAAATCCTGTAGGAAATACATTCAGATAAATTATTAGAATTGATAAGTGAGCTTAGCAAAATTATGAAATACAAAGTCTATATACAAAAGTACTTCTATAATAAACATAAAAGAAACAAGCAAAAAATCCACACAAATAAATACATAATACAGAACCCCGTTTTATGTAAAGTCCAAAAACCAAGAAAAACTCAGGTATATTATTAGAATCATGACAGTTACTTTTGAGGAAGAGGAAGGAGTAGTGATTGGGTGTGGGAGGAAGGGGTTCTTCTAGGGGGCTAGTGCACTCTTGATCTAGATAGTTTTTCACAGATGTTCACTTTGTGATAACTGAGCTGTACACTTATGTTTTGCTCACTAATCTGCGTGTAGGAGAACATTTAACACAACAGAAAGCCCAGTAGATCAGTTTAGTAAGCAATAGTATCAATAAATAACATATAATGTTAACTTTAGAAACATTAAATTATTTGAAGGCAATTGGAAGAAAACCAACCAGCATTAATTTATAAGCACAGAAACCACAATCAAATTGTGGCAAAAAGTAATTTTGCCATTACTTTTAATGGCAAAAACCGCAATTACTTTTGCACCAACATAATATAAATAATGAAACCTAAGCATATGTCTTTAAGAATTTCTGGAATACTACAAGTGCATCACTTCTTCCATCCTCTCTGGTCACATCTGTGTCATTAGTTATGTAATTATGTATGCAAGTGTCACATCTGTGACACTAACAGATTGGTGTCACTGCCTGGAGGAATCTAGGGTCTGAAAAAGGTGCTTGGTAAATTGACCTGGCATTGCAGTGACCTTAGCAGCCTCTCGCTTGGAATGGTCTTCCTGCACAGTGCTCTGCCCTCTTCTGCTCCTGCACCTTCCCCAGTCCTGCCCCGCAGAGGCACCCAACTTCAACTCTTCATCATCTCTTTCTTCAGTTACTTCATCTCCATATTTCGACTTAGCATCCTACTGACATTTTTTCATTTACCCATTTTAGACCTCATCTGCTGACTTCCTATTATGGTACTTTGTACCTCTTTAAACCTCTATTCACTTTCCCTTCCTCTACTCTCCTAAGATTCAATATTTACATTATGTTCTTATGTAAATATTGTCCACCCTTAAGCCAAGTGATGTATCCTGATAATATTTCCTTTCTTGAACAACTTCTATTTTGCCTAGATTAATAATTGTCTCTTTATAGTTTGCCTATTTTTCTTTGTACCTATTGGTCATTCTTCCCAACTATCTCATAGATCTCATGAGTGTCTCTCAATTTTATTTCTCACATGGTCAATCTCTTCAGATTGTTGATCAGTTCCACATTTTACTCCCCACCACCCTGGAGATACCTTCCTGAAGCCTTCTGTTTTCCTTCAATATAGACTCCTTTCTCTCTTGGGTGGCTGCTCATCTTCATCCACCTAGGACTTGCCTTTGCCACCCTCCTTTATTGAATCCCCTGTTTCTTGGAGTCTTTTGCATAACTCTTTCTTGGTTTTCTCCATTTTTTTTTTTACTTCAATCTTTCTCCTGATGCTACTCCACTGGAGTAAGAGAGAAAGATTATTCAGGAGAAAGATTGCATGAGACATGATGTCTAGTCTACTCAAAACTTTATTAAGAGGTTGATAGGGTATAGAATTTATGGACGAAAGCCATTTTCCCTTAGAGGTTCAAGGAAAAATAAACCTCCATCAGTTGCCCCATTGTAGATTTTTATTTTTGGCTCCAGAGGTTTTTATTTATAGAAATGTGTCATGTTTTGATATTTCTTTATATCTTGGTGTGGGTCATTCTTCATTTACTATTCTGGACATTTGGTAGATCCTTGCAATATGCAAAGTCAAGTTTCCACAGTACTGGGACATTTTCTTCTATATTTCTTTGAAAGTTTCCTACTTTTGCTATCCCTTCTCCCTCTCTGGGACTTTTGTTAGTCAGATGTTAATTTACAATTCATTATTCTTATTGAATTTAAACATTTCATGTGCTTGATTTCAAATGTTTTGTATTCTCTAATAGTTCTCTTTTATTGGGAGCTTGTTCACTTATCTCAGAGGAAGAATAATGACAGGCAACCAATAGTGAGTCCTACAACTATGAAAAAGGGACATGGGACTCAACTTAGTGTGAGGGAACAGGGAATGCTTCTTTGTAGATGTGACTCAGATCTGTACTCATCTAGGATTAACTAAGCAAAAACGAAACTGGCGGGCACATATCCCAGGAAGAAGGAATGGCCTATGTGAAAATCCTGAATAGGGAAGGTGTGCAGTGCATTAGTAAGGAACTGAAAGTGGCCAGTGTGATTAGAGTTGAGAGCAAGGGGGAAAGCAGCTTATAATGAGGCTGATAATGTAAGCAAGAACCAGACCATTCAGGGCCTCTGGCTACATTAAGGATTTCAGATTTATCTTAAAGGCATGAGAAGTTATTACAAAGTTCAAATCAGAGCAGATCACGTAATGCTAAATTTTATGGGTGAAAGTTTGACGAGAAACAGGATATTTATATAGTTTCAAAGTACTTTGCCACAAAATACTTACTGATTGCCAAGAGAAAAAAAATAGAGAAATCTAACAGACACCACTCTAACGAAGTGATTAAAGTTACCATTACCACTAATGGATGAATCAGCATTATGTGCCTCCTCGTATAATGCACTGAGAAGAAGATAACATCACTCTGTAATACTTCTGCCAACAATGCATGCCTGGATCAGATTGTGGGAAAACATAAGACACACCCAATGGGAGGGACATTCTACAAAGTAGGTGCCCTGTATTCTTTAAAAACACACAGAAGCATACATAGTGAAGTACCAAAAGACAGGAAAGACTGAGGAACTGTTTCAGGTAGAAGGAGACTGAGGAGACATGGCAACATGTGATCTGGGCTGGATTCTGGACCAGCACTTTTTTCTCTTGCTATAAAGGGCATTAGTGAGACAATTGGAAAAATTTGAAATATATCTATAGATTAGACCTCAGGTCAATGTCAATTTCCTGATTTTCATAATTGTACTGAGGCTATCTCAAAGAATATCCTTGTCTTTACACACTATAATTTAACTTACGGGTAGAAGGGCATCTTGTGTATAACTTACTCTCAAATGGCTTAGGAGAAAAAGTAGAGATAGAATGAATGAGAGTGACTATGAAAACAGTAAATGAACCATAATAAAATGTGATAAAATATTAATATTTGTTGATGCTCAGAATTCAGGAAAAAATTAATATTTGGAGAATCCAGGTGCAATAAATTCGTCATGCTGCTTTTGCAAGTTTTCTGTAAGTCTGAAATTATTTCACGATTTTAAAAGCGATTGCTTAGACTGCAGTAAGAGAAACCATTAGAAGAGGACTAAAGGCGATACAGCACATGGAGCCCATTTACCAGGCAGTGTAGGCATCTAAGAGAATGCTTATGGTAACTTGGTGTTGAGTGATCGCAGTAGAGATGGAGAGGAGTAGATGGAATCAAGAGGTATTTAAGACACGAAGTAGACATGAGTAGAGAAGGATGTAGAGCCAATGGGTGATGCTATTCACTGAAATAAGGGAGAGTATGAGATGCAGGCTTAAAGAGAATGCTGCTGAGTTCTATTTTGTACAACATATGTAAGACACTTTTAAAATATCCAAGTGAAGAGTTACAATAGGCAGTGGATTTGTAGCTCCAGAGATCAGGGATGGGTTCTGTGCTGAAGATGATAGTTTGAGGCCATTTAGCACATAGAAGGCAACAGAAGCCATGAGTGTGGGTGATGTTGTCTAAGGAGCGAGTGGAATAGAGAAGAGGGCTAAGAAAGCCCAACATTTAACCAACATTTAAAGGTTGGATAGAAAGGAAAACAAATGTGTTTAGCATTGGGATGCAAATGGAGATGCAACTGCAGGTATTCACATGGTGAAAATAATTATAAAAGGATATTATATGCAATTCTATAATATATTTGAAAATGTAAAGAAAACAGATAATTTTCTAGCAAAAGACAAATTATCAATGACCAGACTTGGACAGACTATAACTGTTGAAGAGTAATTCTACAGTTATAGTCTTCAGAACAACTTGTAGGGTCATTAAAGATCTATTTACCATTGAAAAAAGGAGACTTTTAAAAAAATAGTTGAGTTCTTTACAACTTTCAAAGAACAAAACATTTCTGTTTCTAAGGTCATAACCTTGGAAACACACTTAGTTTGGAAGCAAAATAAGGTAAAAAGAAATGATCCGAGACTGAAGAGGAGAAGAAAAAAATGCAATGCTATGATAATTCAAAGAGACAGGAAGGCTAAATCCTTCCCTGGTTTTTGAACTGGTATTAATTATAAATATTTTCCTTCTCATGACTTGATGGGAATAGTTAGGAGTATCTATCTCTG
Source organism: Piliocolobus tephrosceles (assembly GCF_002776525.5). NCBI lineage: Eukaryota > Metazoa > Chordata > Mammalia > Primates > Cercopithecidae > Piliocolobus > Piliocolobus tephrosceles. Next base: position 148,439,147 of record NC_045438.1, read on the forward strand.
CATCAAGTCAGAATGTGACAACCAGATGTTTGACACTTGTGACTAATTATATAATATGGAATATTTGCCAGGTGTTGAAGAGAAAAGTTGTAGTATGAAAATGTAGGTCTAGTTATGGCCTTATTTTCTAGGAATCTGCCATTGAAGATTTGGGCAGAACTAGTATCTTCAAGAAGTTGAAGTTGTGTTTGGAGTTAGGTTGATCCCTCTTCCTCTCATTTGCAAAGCCCTATGAAGGGAACAGGCTAACATCATCATATGCTGTGATCTAGTTTGCACTCTCACTGGATGGATCCTGGAAACAGACCATGGTAATGGCTAATCAGGGTGCTAGCGAAAGAGGTTAGTTGACAGAAGGGTGGTCATGAGATGTCACAGCCTGAATTTTTTTATTTCAATAGGTTTTTGGGGAACAGGTGGTATTTGGTTACATGAATAAGTTCTTTAGTGGTGATTTCTGAGATTTTGGTGCACCCATCACCCAGGCAGTATACACTATACCCAATGTGTAGTCTTTTATGCATCACCATACCCCCTTTCCCCCAAGTCCCCAAAGTCCAATGTATCATTCTTATGCATTTGCGTCCTCATAGCATAACTCCCATGTATGAGTGAAAACATGTAATGTTTGATTTTCCATTCCTGAGTTACTTCACTTAGAATAATAATCTCCAATTTCATCCAGGTTGCTGCGAATGCCATTATTTCATTGCTTTTTATGTCTGAGTAGTATTCCATGGTGTGTGTGTGTGTGTGTGTGTGTGTGTATATGTGTGTGTATATTCCATGAGTAGTATTTCATGGTGTGTGTGTACATTATATGTGTATATGTGTTTATATGCACATACATGCCATATATATATATACACAAACACACATATATAATACACACACCACATTTTCTTTATCCACTTGTTGATTGATGGGCATTTGGGCTAGTTCCAGAGTTTTGCAATTGCAAATTGTGCTGCTACAAACATGCATGTGCAAGTATCTTTTTCATACAATGACTTCTTTTCCTCTCAGTAGATACCTAGTAGTGGGATTGCTGGATCAAATGGTAGATCTACTTTTAGTTCTTGAAGGAATCTCCACACTGTTTTCCATAGTGGTGGTACTACTTCACATTCCCACCAACAGTGTAAAAATGTTCCATTTTTACCATGTCCACACCAATATCTATTAATTTTTGGTTTTTTGATTATGGCCATTCTTGCAAGAATGAGGTTTTATTGCGTTGTGGTTTTGATTTACACTTCCCTCAACATCATTAGTGATGCTGAGCATTTTTCCACATGCTTGTCCATTTGTAGATCTTCTTTTGAGAATAGTCTATTCATATCTTAGCTCAATTTTTCATGGGATTGTTTGTTTTTTTCTTGCTAATTTGTTTGAGTTCTTTGCAGATTCTGGCTATTAGTCCTTTGTCACATGTATAGATTGTGAAGATTTTCTCCCACTCTGTGGGTTGTGTGCTAACTCTTATTTCTTTTGCTGTGCAGAAGCTTTTTAGTTTAATTAAGCCCCATCTATTTATCTTTGTTTTTCTTGCATTTGCTTTTTGGTTCTCGGTCATGAAGTCTTTGCCTAAGCCAATGTCTAGAGGGGCTTTCCTGATGTTTTCTTCTAGAATCTTTATGGTTTCATGTCTTAGGTTTAAGTCTTTGATCCATCTTGAGTTGATTTTTGTATAGGGTGAGAGATGAGGATCTAGTTTCATTCTTCCACATGTGGCTTGCCAATGATCACAGCACCATTTGTTGAATAGGATGTCCTTTCCCCACCTTATGTTTTTGTTTTCTTTGTCGAAGATCAGTTGGCTGTACGCATTTGGCTTTATTTCTGGGTTGTCTATTCTGTTTCATTGGTCTATATGCCTATTGGTCTACATGCTTAATTTTATACCAGTACTGTGCTGTTTTGGTGACTATGGTCTTATAGCGTAGTTTGAAATTGGGTAATGTGATGCCTCTAGATTGGTTCTTTTTGCTTAGTCTTGCTTTGGCTATGCAGTCTCTTTTTTGGTTCCATATGAATTTTAGAATTTTTTTTCTAGTTCTGTGAAGAATGATGGGGGATTTTAAAAATAGAAATTGCATTGAATTTGTAGTGTGGTCATTTTGCTCAGTATGGTCGTTTTCACAATATTGATTCTATCCATCCATGAGCATGGGATATGTCTCCATTTGTTTATATCATCTATGATCTCTTTCAGCAGTGTTTGTAGTTTTTCTTGTAGAGATCTTTTATGTCCTTGGTTAGGTATATTCCTAAGTATTTTTTTTTTTTTTTTTTTTTTTTGCAGCTATTCTGAAAGTGGTTGAGTTCTTGATTTGATTCTCAGCTTGGTCGCTGTTGGTGTACAGCAGAGCTATTGATTTTTTACATTAACTTTTTTATCTGGAAACTTTGCTGAATTCATTTACCAGTTCTAGAAGCTTTTTGGATGAGTCTTTAGGGTTTTCTAGGCATATTATCATATCACCAGCAAACAGCAACAGTTTGACTTCCTCTTTACTGATTTGGATGCCATTTATTTCTTCCTGTTGTCTGATTGCTCTGGCTAGGACTTCCAGTACTAGTTGAATAGAAGTGGTAAAAGTGGGCATCTTTGTCTTGTTCCAGTTCTTGGGGGGAATGCTTTCATCTTTTCCCCATTCAGTATAAGGTTGGCTGTGGGTTTGTCATAGATGGCCTTAAGATGTGTCCCTTCTATGCTGATTTTGCTGAGAGATTTAATTATAAAGGGATGCTGAATTTTGTCAAATGGTTTTTCTGCATCTATTGAGATGATCATGTGATTTGTTTTTAATTCTGTTTATGTGGTGTATCACATTTATTGACTTATATATGTTAAACCATCCCTGCATTCCTGGTATGAAATCCACTTAATAATGGTGGATTATCTTTTTGATATGTTGTTGGATTTGGTTTGCTAGTATTTTGTTGAGGATTTTTGCATCTATGCTCATCAGGGATATTGGTCTGTAGTTTTCTTTTTTTGTTATGTCCTTCCCTGGTTTCAGTGTTAGGGTAATACTGACTTCATAGAGTAAGTTAGGGAGGATTCCCTCTTTCTTTATCTTTTGGAATACTGTCAATAGGATTGGTACCAATTCTTCTTTGAATGACTATTAGAATTCAACTGTGAATCCATCTGGTCCTGGACTTTTATTTTATTGGTAATTTTAAAATTACCTTTTCAACCTTGTTAGCTGTTATTGATCTGTTCAGAGATTCTATATCTTCCTGGTTTAATCTAGGAGGGTTGTATATTTCCAGGAATTTATCCACCTCCTTTAGGTTTTCTGGTTTATGTGCATAAAGGTTTTCATAGTAACTTGGAATAATCTTTTGTATTTCTGTGTTATCAGTTGTAATAGCTCCCATTTCATTTCTAATTGAGCTTATTTGGGTCTTCTCTTTTGTTTTCTTGGTTAATATCGCTAATAGTCTATCGATTTTATTTATATTTTCAAGGAACCATCTTTTTATTTCATTAATCTTTTATATATTTTTTTCGACTTCATTTAGTTCTGCTCTGATCTTTGTTATTTCTTTTCTTCTGCTGGGTTTGGGTTTGGGTTGCTCTTGTTTCTCCACTTCTGTAAGGTGGGACCTTACATTGTCTATTTGTATTCTTTCAGACTTTTTGATGTAGGCATTTAATGCTGTGAACTTTCCTCTTAGCACTGCTTTTGCTGTATTCCAGAGGTTTTGATAGGTTGTGTCACTATTATTGTTCAGTTCAAAGAATTTTTTAATTTCCATCTTGATTTCATTGCTGATCCAATGATCATTCAGGAACAGGTTATTTAATTTCCATGTATTTGCATGGTTTTAGGAGTTCTTTCTGGAGTTGATTTCCAATTTTATTCTACTGTGGTCTGAGAGATGATCTAATATAAATTCAATTTTCTTAAATTTACTGAGACTTGTTTTGTGGCCTGTCATATGGTCTATCTTGGAGAACATTCCATGTGCTGATGAATAGAATGTATATTCTGCATTTGTTGGGTAGAACCTTCTATAAATATCTGTTAAGTCTGTTTGTTGTAGGGTATAGATAGGTTCATTGTTTCTTTGTTGACTTTCTGTCTTGATGACCTGTCTAGTGCTGTCAGTAGAGTATTAAAGTCCCCCACTATTACTGTGTTGCTGTCTATCTCATCTTTTAGGCTTAGTAGTAGCTTTATAAACTTGAGAGCTCCAGTGTTAGGTGTGTATATATTTAGAATTGTGTCCCTATTTTCCTTTTGAACTAGTCTTTTTATCCTTATATGATATCACTCTATGTATCTTTTAACTGCTGTTGCTTTAAAGTTTGTTTTGTCTGATATAAGAATAGCTACTCTGCTGGGCGCGGTGGCTCACGTCTGTAACCCCAGCACTTTGGGAGGCCGAGGCGGGCAGATCATGAGGTCAGGAGATTGAGACCATCCTGGCTAACATGGTGAAACCCCGTCTCTACTAAAACTTCAAAAAATTAGCTGGGCATGGTAGCGGGCGCCTGTAGTCCCAGCTACTTAGGAGGCTGAGGCAGGAGAATGGCGTGAACCCGGGAGGCGGAGCTTGCAGTGAGCTGAGATCCCGCCACTGCACTCCAGCCTGGGTGACAGAGTGAGACTCTGACTCAAAAAAAAAAAAAAAAAAAAAAAAAAAAAAATAGCTACTCCTGCTCACTTTTGGTGTCCATTTGCAAGGAGTATCTTTTCCAACCTTTTACCTTAAGTTTATGTGAGTCCTTATGTTTTGGGTGAGTAGCCTGAAGACAGCAGAAACTTGGTTGGTGAATTCTTATCCTCTCTGCCATTCTGTATCTTTTAAGCAGAGCATTTAGGCCATTTACGTTCAATTTGAGTATTGAGATGTGAGGTACTATTCATTGTGCTATTTGTTGCCTGAATACATTTTTTTTTTTATTGTGTTTTTTTTATAGAGGTCCTGTGAGATTTGTGCTTTCAGAAGGTTATATTTTGGTGTATTTCAAGGATTTGTTTCAAGATTTAGAGCTCCTTTTAACAGTTCTTGTAGTGCTGGCTTGGAAGTGGTGAATTCTCTCTGCATTTGTTTTTCTGGAAAAGACTGTATCTTTCATTTATTTAAAAGCTTAGTTTCACTGGATACAAAATTCTTGACTGATAATTGCTTTGTTTAAGGAGGCTAAAATAGGACCCCAATCTCTTGTAGTTTGTAGGGTTCCTGCTGAGAAATCTGCTGTTAATCTGATAGGTTTTTCTTTATAGGTTACCTGATGCTTTTGCCGCTCAGCTCTTTAGATTCTTTCCTTCATCTTGACTTTAGATAGCCTGATGACTATGTGCCTAGGCAATGATCTTTTTGCAGTGAATTTCCTAGGTGTTCTTTGAGCTTCTTTTATTCAGATGTCTAGATCTCTAGCAAGGCCAGGGTAGTTTTCTTCGATTATTTCCTCAAATATGTTTTGCAAACTTTTAGATTTCTCTTCCTCAAAAACACCAGTTTTTCTTAGGTTTGGACATTTAACACAGTCCCAAACTTCTTGAAGGTTATGTTCATTTTTTAAAAAAATATTTTTTCCAGTCTTTGATAGATTGAGTTAATTTAAAAGCCTTGTCTTCAAGCTCTGAAGTTTTTTCTTATGCTTGTTTGATTCTATTGCTGAGACTTTCCAGTGCATTTTGCATTTCTCTAAGTATGTCCTTGATTTCCAGAGGTTGTGATTGTTTATTATTTATGCAAACTATTTCACTGAAGAATTTTCCCTTCATATTCTGTATCATGTTCTTGATTTCTTTAAGTTGGAGTTCAACTTTCTCTGGCAGCTCCTTGATTAGCTTAATAATTGACTTTCTTGACTTTATTCTTTTTCTGTCAATTCAAATATTTTGTCTTGGTTTGATTCCATTGCTGGTGAGCTGGTATGATCTTTTGGGGGTGTTAAAGAACCTTGTTTTGTCCTATTACCAGAACTGTTTTTCTGATTTCTTCTCATTTGGGTGGACTCTGTCAAAGGGAGGATCTAGCTAGGACTCAAGGGCTGCTGTTCAGAATCTTTGGTCCCATGGGGTGCTCCTCGATGTGGTGTTCTCTCTTCCCCTAGGAATGGGGCTTCCTGAGAGCCAAACTGTAGTGATTGTTTTTGCTTTTCTGGGTCTGGCCACCCAGTGGAGCTACTTGGCTCTGGGCTGGGGTACTGGGGAGTATTGGCAAAGAGTCCTGTGATGTGACCCGTCTTCAGGTCTTGCATCTGTGGATACCAGCACCTGCTTCAGTGGAGGTAGAAGGGAGGTGAAGTGGACTCTGTGTGTGTCCTTGATTGTGTTTTTGTTTAGTGCGCTGGTTTTCTGTTGGCCTCCAGCCAGGGGTGGTGCTTTTTCAAGAGCCCGTCACCTGCGGTCCTATAGAGAGGATGCAAACTTGCCCTACGGACACCTGGTTAAGTATTCAGGTTTCCCAGGCAGTGAGCAGGGCTGTAGGCCTCCCAAGAGATTATGACCTTTGTCTTTGGCTACCAGGGTGGGTAGAAAAAGACCAGCAGGTGGGCGCAGGGATAGGCATGTCTGAGCTCAGCCTCTCCTTGGGCGGAACTTACTGCAGCTGCTGTGGGGGATGCAGGTGTGCTTCCCAGTCCAATGGAGTTATATTCCCAGGGAATGTATGCGTCTGCTGAGTCATACAAGTTGCCAGGGAAGTGGGAGTAAAGAGGGTAGTCACAGGTTTCACCCTGCTCCGATGCAGCCTGCAGTCCTAAAGGCTGGTCTCATTGCCACCATGCCCCTACAACAGCACCGACTCTATTTCCAGGCAGCCGGAGACCAGGGCTGAGAACTTGCTCCAGACCACGAGCCTCCCCTTGGAGAAAGCAAGTAGACTCACAGTTTATCAGCATCTCAGGGAGCCTGCAGTGGTGATCCAGTTCCTACAAAGGGTCTGTGGATTCTCTTGGCTTTCCTGGTATGTTTCTTTGGTAGTTCTTGGAGCAAAAGTTCATGATGTGAGTCTCCACATGCTGCTCTGTCTGCCTGAGTGGGAGCTGCAAGCTAGTCCTGCTTCCTATTCACCATCTTAATCTGCCATTTTCAGAAACTCTCAACCATGATTTTCTTGTCTTTCCCACAATGTCTGGCATAGAGTTGCCCTCAATGAATGTTTGTTGACTGACTTGACAAAATATAGGTAACCACTTCCCTTTCTGAAAAATTGAATATGCAGACCGCTTTTTAAATTATTTCCTGAGATTCTTGTTGAGTGAGTTCTTTGGGAGACCATGTGCCGTTTCTGCTCTTAGGCTCCATGAACTTAACCTTAAAATTCATTCTTCCCCAAGAAGAATGAATCTTTAATACATCCCTTTGAGATCATTACTAGTATTATCCCATAATAAAAATGAAAAAAAATGAGACATTAAAAAAAAAACGAAGTCACATGGTCAAGGCCATACAACCCAGAAATGGCAGCAGCAGTATCTGAATCCCAGGCTCATAACTTTAACTCTAACCTACCCCCAGTGTTCATGACAGCACTGTGACTTGAGAGCTGAGAAGATGTGAAGGATGCTTTTCACCAGTTACACAAGAAAAACTGATTTATCATTTAAAATTTTTCTCATAAAAATGACATAGGATCATTGTAAAAGATTCCAAACAATCCAGAAAAGTGGTTTCTTTTGATTCCAGGTAACACATAAATGTCAAACACATTTAAATAAAACAAAGGACTCACTCTTCTTGGGGAAGATTGAGCAGATACTGCTGCTGCCATTTCTGGCTGTATGCTCCCTTGACCATGTGACTTTGTTTTCTGTTTAATGTCTCATTTTTTTTCATTTTTATTATGGGATAATACTAGTAATTATCTCAAAGGGATGTATTAAAGGTTAAATGAATAGTACATACAAAGCACCTGGCATATGGCTAGTACTCAGCAAATGTTATTAATAAATGCATTGAAGTTAAAATAATAGGGAGACTTAAGCACAGACAATTAAGCCCATCTCTAAAGATAATTAGTGATACCAATAGAAACTAATCTTTATTGAGCATTTAATATGTGACTGCAACTATATTATAGCTATATAAGTTTTAATATGTAACTTATTATGTAAATAAGAACTGAGGTTATCTCATTTAATTCTCACACTCCATAGGGTCAAATCAGAAACCTAATTGATAAATGGCTCTGAGTGTCAATGCTAAATATCAGGGGGCCAGGCACGATGGCTCACACCTGTAATCCTGGCACTTTGGGAAGCCAAGGTAGGCACATCACTTGAGCACAGGAGTTGGAGACCAGCCTGGGCAACATGGTGACCCCCTTCTTTACAAAAAAAAAAAAAAAAAAAAAAATACAAAAATTATCTGGGAGCAGTAATGTGTTCCTATAGTCCTAGCTACTTGGGAGGCTGAGGGAGGAGAATCACTTCAGCCTGGGAGATGGAGGTTGCAGCTGAAATCATACCATTGCACTCCAGGGAGTGAAAACCTGTCTCAAAAAAAAAAAAGAAAAAAAAAAATCTCATGGGAGAGTCTGATTGGCCTGCTGGGATAGGGTAGGCAGAATTATGCCCTCCCTCACAAAGAAGTCCACACCCTAATCCCTAGAATTTATGAATATATTCTGTGGCAAATGGGAATTAACATGGCAGATGGAATTAAGGTTGTTAATCAGTTGACCTTAAGATAGGGAGACTATCCTAGACTATCTGGACGGGCCCAATTAATCACAAAGGATACAAAATGAGAGACTCCACCCTGAGTCAAGGAATGTGGGCAGCCTTTAGAGACTAGAAAGGGGAAGAAAAAGGCTTTTCCTCTAGTCTCCTGAAGGGATACAGCCCTGCTCAAGAACATTTATCCCAATAAAACTAGTTTTAACTTCTGACCTCCAGAACTGTAAGGTAACAATTTTGTGTTGTTTTAAGCCACTAAGTCTGTGATGTTTTGTTACAGCAGCTGTAGGGAACTAATACATGGGTTCAGCAATTTAAACCAGGGAAGTACAGACGTTGCTCTCCCAGAACATTGCTGGAGCCTCATAACTGGTCCTGCTTCCAGCCTGGCATCACGCCCTGCCTCTACTCTCTTCTTAGAAATGCAGCTGGAGCAATGCCTTTGAAACATAGGTTGGGCCACAGTGCTCCTTCAGTGGATCCCCTCTCCTGCCTCTTCTGTACGCCACTACATTCCCAGCACCTAGAATGGAGCTTGGGCATGGTAGTTCCTCAGTATGTGCTGTTAATGAAGGAATTGATTCTCTTAATGCCACAAAAGCTGGTGTCAGCAAAATGAAGAAAGTTAAAAATCATCCTAATTTCCTATTCTATTCTTACTGCAGTAGTTCTCCCTTATCCACAGGGCATATGTTCCAAGATCCCCAGTGTATGACTGCAACCTCCAATAGTATCAAATTCTCTATATACTATATTTTTTTAAAACCTGATAACCAAGAGGGCAACTAAGTGAGTAACAAGCAGGGAGCATCTCCAACGTGGATAGGCTGGACAAAGGGAGGATTCACATTTCAGGTGCGATGGTGCAGGATGGCGTGAGATTTCATCACACTGCTCAGAACAGTATGCAACTTAAAAATTATGATTTGTTTATTTCTGGAGTTTTTCTTTTAATATTTTCAAGCTATAGGTGATCTTAGGTAACTGAAACAGTGGAAAGTGAAACCGCAGATCAGCGGGGACTATTGCATTCGGAAATAGTTAACGATATCTTTGTGTGAATATTCTTCCAGACATGATTCTGGGCATATATAAATACTAACAAGATAATATTTTAGCATCACTATTGTACCTTTTTGTTTCTCATTTTGCAGCTTGGACCTTTTTCCAGGTTGGCCCTAGATATTCATCAGACTTGGGAAAACTTAGGATTTTTTAAAAGAAGGCACACAAAGAGAAAGAATAAGGCCATTTCCAACTTCTGGCATACAAAATAGATTAGAAGGCAAGACAGTAAACAGGGTAGGATCTAGAGAGAGCATTTCTCAAGTAACTTGATCCTCTCTCTTCCATCTCTCAAGGGCCTAGCCTAGAGGAACCTGTTTATCGCAAGACTTGCCACTTGTAAGCAGAAGGAGGGTAGGATGTAAACAAAGTAAAGGAAGACTTCTTTTTTCCAGCTCTAGATGAGGGTGAGAAGGAAACTGAGGGAGAGAGAGGGAATGATTCAAAGTCCAACCTGGGGTTCCAGGCACAGGCCCTTGTGACAGGGAGGTATGTTTCTTAAGGGAGGGTAATGTGGAAGGCAGAGGTGGTGACTCTTAGGACTCTGGAAAGGAGTTCCCTCTTAACACGTCCGAACCCCAGTTTGAACACAGCTGCACCACCTCGAAGCTGCACCACACAGTCAGGCCAAGGGAAGCCTGGGATTGTTTCTTGATTTCCTCAAGTTCTATATGGGATGGATGATGGATGGAGGCCCAGAGGGCCTGCTTTGGGAGTTTCTCAAGGTGAAGCCCAATGACTTGGCTAGGCTACAAAGCTAGGTGAGCCCCTGGGCCTGCAGACTGGATGGGGAGCTTGAAAGAGATCTGGGGTCTGAGGCTTGTGAAACCCAGGCAAACCTGAATCGATCAGGAAGGAGCTCCCACTCTAAGCAAGCTGAGAAAGAGACCAGTGGCCACAGAAGTTAGTTGAGGGACAAAGGACACTGCCCCAGGCACCAGAGACTACTCAAAAGACCATCAAAGACCTGGCTCGTCCCTCCGCCAAACACAAACACATCTTCCCTCTTAGCTCACACGCCTGGGCAACATGTAGGGAAGAGAAGTGGGTAAAGAGAGTATATTAGTTAGGGTTCTCCGGAGAAACAGAACCAATAAGAGCACTATATAAAGAGAGTCATTATAAAGAATTGGCTTACATGGTTATGGAGGCTGAGAAGTCTTAGGATGTGTAGTTGGCAGGCTGGAGACCCAGGAGAGCTGATAGTGGAGTTTCAGTCTGAGGCTAAAAGCCTGAGAAGCTGATGGTGGAAATTCCAGGCCAAGTATGACTCTGAAGGCATGAGGAGGCCAGTGTCCAGCTCTAAGACAGACAGAAAGACAGTGAATTCTCCCTTACTCAGCCTTTTTGTTCCACTCAAGCCTTCCACAGATTGGATGAAGCTCACCCACATTGGGGAGGGCAATTTGCTTTGCTCAATCTCCCAATGTAAATGCGAATCTCATCCAGAAACACCCTCACAGACTCACCCATCGTAATGATTGACCAAAAGTCTGGGCACCCTGTGGCCCAGTCAAGTTGACACAAAATTAACCAGCATAGGAAGCCGTGTAGAAACTGGGAAGTTTTCCTAAAAGAGATAGAGTATTAGTGAAAGGACCATTTACATGGTCAGACTGGATTCAGCTTAATCAAAATTAGAAATTTCATTTTCTGTGTGTTTGTTTTTTGCTTTCTACCAAATGCTGAATGGGGGATTATGAGAGGGAATGGAGAGACACCAAGGGAAAAAAAACTTACATTTTCTTTGCTTATTCAGTCATGGATAAATATATGGAAATACATTATATGTGTTCTGTAATCTGCTTTTTTGACCATGCAAATATACATCATAGCTTTCTGGATTAATAAATATAGATCTTCATGAAAATTATCTTAAATATGTCCTTGGTATTCCATTGTCTATAAATGTCAAAACGTAGGCACTCAGACCCCTATTGATGGACTTTTTTTCTTTTAATTAAATGGACACAATTCACTCCAGAAAGCTTTCAGAGACTTTCAGCTATAACTACAGCTTGTTTTTCTTTTTTTCATATATGGAGAAAAATACATTGTATTTATTCTTTGGATATGGGAGTGTGGGGGAATAAAAAGAAAGGAGAATAAGAATTTGACAGGGAGCTTGTAAATGGCTGTGGGGATGTTCAGAGATGGGGCCCATGCACGCCCTGTACATGCCTGGCTACTTGTCCCTGCCCAACCGTGACCGCACCGGCGAGATAACGGAGCAGGGTGGTGATTATTCATGCCTCTCAGAAAACTCTATTCAGCTGCTCTGCACAGGGTCTCCACTCGGTCCGTGCCATTGCAGACTTCCATGTGCTTTCCAGGGGCCGACAGAGAGGAAGACGATAAAGCTGGGCGGACGGCATGCTTCCGCCTTCCTGCCGAGATAATGAACTGGAGGAGGCAGAGAAGCCGGGGCCACCTGAAGGACGACCAGCAGCCCTATCTAAACCGTCCAGAGCGCAGGCTGCCATGCACGAGCTGTTTATCGAGAGCCACATGTTTCCGATTGCAGGCTACTGCATGGCTACAATTAGACTTTTTGACTGATGGCCAGTTTAATGAGCCTATTTACAGAGGGTCATTCAACATAGCAATTACACCTATAAATCTATTTGCAGCAGGGCTCGAATAACCTTCTGCACACAGCCTTGTATAAAACTGCCGTCTGATTAATTAACATTAATTTCCCCGCCGTATGGAACCAGCTGCAGTTGGTGTAAATGCTTCCAGCTCCTCTCGGCAGGCCCCCTGCGAATGGCGGCGGTTCTCATGGTGCGGGGTACATTACAGCGGCTGGGAGGGAGGGAAGGGCCGATAGTTGTGTTGTTGCTATTCCAAAGACGCGCTTAGTTTTCCTTCCATCCCTCTGTTCTTTCTCTGGTCCTGTTTGATTGATGTTTCAGGGCAGTGTCATATATAGGGGGCAAAATTCAATTAATTGGATATGAAATATTTATAACCCTGCTGTATGTGTCTATCAGAAAAGAGCCCTTAATAGATCTTCTCATTAGCATGAGCTGGTGACTCATTTCTCCGCTTTCACAGTCATTCGGAATTAAAATCCAATTAATCTAATATCCCTGTGAATGTTATTAAATTATTGGAAAAACTGCATTCAGGAGATAGGGAGAGGGAAAGGAGCTGGCCTGGTGGGTTCTCATTTCCTCTCTGCAAAGCACACAATGCCAGGGGGACCAGCCCCTCTTCCTTTGGGCGCTCAGCTTCCCGCTTTTGGGTTGTGTCTACACTTGGCAAATAAAGCACCGGATTGTGAATCAGGGACTCTCAGCTGCCAATGCTAACACTGCCAAAGCTAATAACACAACAACAACAACAACAACAGAAGCAGCAGCAGCATCAACAAAACCCAGAACACCGGTTTCTGAAACCAGCAAAGTATTTGCAAAATGCAAGATTGTAATTAAGTGAAAAGGTACAATTTGCACTGTTTTAAGCAGCTCTAAAAGAAACGAGTCTCTTTAAGGTGGAAGCAGTTTTAAGAAGGAAAACTGAATTGGAAGCTCCCAGGCTCCATGCAGTTCTAGAATGCTGTGATTTTATGAATTCTTAGTCTGAAGGCCCTGTTAAAAAGTCAGGAATAACAGTCTATGATTTTACAGAAGTGATGAGTTGAACCAAAAGGTAAAGCCTCCTTGTATTTGGAAAAACAGGGACCATTGCTATCATTATTAACAAATGTTTACATCACAGGGCATTTTCTTTGTCCAAAGGTACACGGAGACACTTGAAATTTTGTGCATTTTTTAGAAAAGGGGAGAGAAAAATTACGGCAATTATGATAAGCAGCGTCCTGAAGTTCTGCCAATCGACTAATATTATGATGTTGTGACCCATAATTTGGAGGTCGCCAATTCTAGACTTTAGTTATGACCATGACATAAGGATTCTAGAAACTCCTGAGGGGGCTCTTACATCCCTCTCTCCTTGCAGAATCCAACACTGAAGTTGGACCAACATTGATTGAGTTCCTCCTGTATGTCCAGGACTGTGCCAGGAACAAGGGGTTACAGTGCTATGAGTTACAAAAACATTTATACACGGAAATGCTTCCCCAAAAATGTGATGATGAAAAAGACTTGGATCCTGGCTTTGAGAAGTTCCTAAGTGTGTAAACTGATAATTTAAAATATGATGGGCTGTCTCACTGAAAAGCAATGATAAATGCATGAGGTGCTGGATATGCTAACTACCCTGAGTTAATCATTATACAATGCATGTATGTATTGAAACATCAGACTTTACCCATAAAATGTATAATTACAACGTGTCAATTTAAAACAATTTAAGAAATAGAATGGATTGAAACAATTTGCTGCTGGAGCATAGCAGGGTGATGGAGGGGCGTCAAGGAGAGCTTCCTGGGACACGTACACTGACTCTGGGGTGTAGCGGTGCTGTGTTCCTGGGCGGGCTTAGACTGTTTCTCTAATTATGACAGCTTTCTCCTTCTTGCTGTAGTTTTGTCTTTTCAAGAATGTCATATGAATATGTGATATGATTTGGATGTTGTCCCGTCAAAATCTCATGTTGAAGTACAATCCCCATAAAATATATATATTTATATATAAATATATCATATAATTATATAATATATGATACATATTATATATTACACATATATCTATACACATTGAATAATGTGAATGTACTACTTACTTGAAATTTAAAATTTAAAAGTGGCTGCCCTGTTCCCAAGGTTTCAAGGCCTATTTCCCTGTTTAGAGAGGAGCTCTGGGCACGCAAATAACTTCATGATGATTCGTCTTTCCCCATTTTGAAAAAGAGAGTGATGATCTTTACTCCACTGACCCAGAGATTGCCCTCATGGGAAAGTCAGCGATAAGGAGGTTTCAAGACCTTCCGTGGTCCAGATTGGTTAGTTGAAGAGCTAATACTAGAACTGAAATCTTGGGTTCTCAAATTCTCAAACATTGTCAGGGTAAGAGACCCAGTGAACTTATCTGCTGCTGGTTGTGGTGCCAAAACTCCTAGCAGACAAGTGAAACTTTTGTCCCAAAACATGGAACCATTATTTTGCATATGCATTTCTGAGTGTTAAATTCACAATTGGCCAAGGTTTAAGTAAACAAAGAAGCCTATAATATTTTATACCGGGATTACTTTTGGACCAGCCGGAGGACCTTCTCTGGAGCCGTTTTTCTTTTATTTTATTGATGGGAGCCTCGAGTCCTGTTTATGGTGAGTCCACTCAGCAGGAAATCTGTCACCATCACTCGAGGGAGAAAATGAACTCACAACCTCCCAATGGTTCAACATCAACTTAATTTACATCACAAAACATTTTGAACTCTGAGTATATGCTCAGCCTGCATTAGGAATATCAAGATAAGTCTCTGATCTCAAGAACTCACCTGTAGTGAAATGCCATTTCTCATAAGGCATGTTGTAGTGATAACTTAGGAGGTGGAAAGGGGATGTGGATCGTCATTTTATAGAAAAGAAAACAGATCCAGAGAGGTTAAGTAATAACAGGTAGGAAATCTGGGATTTAAACTTAGGTCTGTTTTACTCCATTGGCCATGGTCTTTCCAATAAACCAGTGATTTATTTTGCCATCAGATTTTAAAATGCTTATTCATATACAATTTTATTTGTCATTTTTTTGGGGAAATTTGGGCATTAAACTTTAGATTGCTAAAATACAGGCTCAAACAAGTATAAAAGTATAAAATCTCCACCCACCTTGGAATACATTTTAGTGAATTAAGTCTTAATATCTTTAATATTTTTAAACCACAAGCCTATCACATCAAGGCCTTAAATCAAACCAATACAAAGTGGTTAAGCAGCTTCCCACAGAGAATTCATCCCAATGGCCAAGAAACAGTATCTGCCTAGTGGACTCCACTAGTCAGAGAAAGGGTGTGCCTATTGCTAAATCTGTTTTATAGAAAGCATTTTTATAAACTGTTTAAGCCAAAAATTTAATAACCTACGATAGACCTTACAGCAAGGAGGCAGCAAGTCCTAGTTGCCCAAGAACTTGGTTAAACAGGTCATTGGCAAAAGATGGTGCATAGGCAAGAAGTCTCAGGAAGCATTTAAAAGTAGACAATGTCAAAAGGCTGTGCCCTCCACATGAACAGCCCCAAGGTCAGTTTGCCTACCTCCCCGCCAATACGACCAGAATTCAAGAGGCAAAGCGTTTGCTCATTCTAGCCATGTCTGTGAGACTGACATTTTTCACTACCATCTGAATTCGATCTCTTTTTAAAGCATGCTAATGGTTTTTAAAGGAATCCTTGTAGCTCCAGTGTCACATCAGGTTAGCAGAGTCTGTGCAAGTTTTGTGATCCATCTCAAACATCCTTACGAATAACAGAACTGCATAGTTATACAAATAAAATAAAAGAGTAGGTGGCAAAGAGGGAGACATTGTGATGTGCTGTAAACCTGCTGAATTTTCAGTGGGATACAGATTTTACAGTCAAGAAATCTGATTTTAAAACCCCCTCTTCCTTTCTCAACAATGATGTCCAGGTATGACAACATACTTGACAGATGTCAGCTTCCCCCATTAGCCAGTTTATGAAATAAGGCAATATTTCTATATTTCTTTAAATTCTTTTAACAGGATCTTATCAAAATATATCCGTAATTTTAGGCATTTCTAAATGTAAAAAAATTAGACGTCCATCCACACTTGAAAAAAAAAACAGGGATGCAACGTTCCCTCATTTTGTCATCGATTTTGAGTGACAATGTAAAAGTTGAGTTTGTGAGTGATGGAGTGTATCTCAGAGAAAGATTATAGCCAATCATCCATGTATAGTGAAGAAAGTGAATAATTTTTTAACTGAAGTGTTTATTAAGTCAATAACCAATATAAACCATCATTCCTAAGGATCCCCTTTCACTCAGCGATTCATATTTTGTGCTGGCAGTAGTAGTTGCTTGAGTAGTTAACGCAGCTCTTTTGGTTTAACTATGTTTCACCATCTTTGTGCTTTTTTATGGAGTGTATAGGACCACAAGGAGCTCTTTTATGTAGGAAAACGCCTAAGAGGAACCCGTTTATTTGGTGGAAAGAATACAGCAATTTGGTGGGTGTATACTTCACCTCAGACTGCGGAGACTGAGGGCTTCCCCAGTACCCTGGAGAAGGCAACAAGGCGTTCTCTGAGATTAATAGCTCCATCACAAGTAAAAATAAATGTCATATGTACATGTAGAGAAACAGGATCCTATTTAGTGGGAGTAGGTAAAGCAGTTACCTTTAAATCTAAACATACAATGGGTTGGGAACTTGGTCTTTCGGGCAAATGCTTATTGAAGTTGAGGGCTGATTCAAGTCAATTTGATAAACTTGGCTCTGTTCCAAGCCCATAACTAGAGAAAAATTTAATAAACTCTTCTTGGATGTATTTCCATGATTTCTTTACCATTTGTATTACTAGTGTCCTCTCTATCCTTCCTCCTTTGTGGACATTATAATTCATATTCCCACTCCAAACTCCACCAAAGACTTTGGTGTCCACTGGTGAGTGGGCTTTTCCAGTGAGGAGACCAGATGGGTCTTCACTTGGCCGCACCCCATTGTGCCAGTGTCCTCTCCACTGAGAA
Source organism: Piliocolobus tephrosceles (assembly GCF_002776525.5). Lineage (NCBI taxonomy): Eukaryota > Metazoa > Chordata > Mammalia > Primates > Cercopithecidae > Piliocolobus > Piliocolobus tephrosceles. Next base: position 148,456,479 of record NC_045438.1, read on the forward strand.
TGAAACCAGACCAATTTTACAATAAGCCAGATGCCCATAGAACTGAAGCTTGAGAAACTTATATTTGCGCAATGAGACATGCCTGCTGCCTGTTGCCCAACTCCTCTTCCTTGCCCCTCCTGTTTTCCTCCCCAACTATGTAAACCCCTAACTTCAGTCGGGGAACAAGACAGATTTGAGGCTTGTCTCTGGTCTCTCCAACTGATGTTACCTGTAATAAAGCCTTCTTTCCTGGCAATACTCATTGCCTCAGTGATTGGTTTTCCGTGCAGCAAACAACACGACCTAGGCTAAACCCCTGGCATTCAGTAATGAGAATGGTAGATAGGGGATTTAATGATTTCTCTCTCAGTAGATGGGGAATTTAATGATGATCTGTCGTCCTGATGCCCAGAGACTGGGATATTTTCATGCAGAGAGGCATTGTTTGGGAGAGTTTCTCAAACATCTGTGGCCAATACTCTTTACGAGCCCCTGTTCCTTAAGAGTCAAGAAAGAAAAAACAACAACAAAAAGAAAAAGTTGATATGTCCTTAAGCACCACTTTTACAACAAATACTAAGTCTTCAATATAGGAAAACACTGTTTAGGAGAAAAGGTGTTAGGATGGCAAGAAACAGATACTTAATATTATTGCACTTTATTGATAAGGGACATTGTGCCCAATGCGATAGAGAAAGCAAGCAAACAACCTTTGTGTGACACATAGGAGGTCAGCATGGTGGGCCAGCTCCAGTCACCCCACTGAGGGGTGTCCCTAGGGTACCTTACAAGAGGACGGGTTTTCACATCCACTGGGACTTCTGCCTGGTTCTTCTTGCTGAAGCCAAAATGTCAGGGCTGCCATTCTCCCAACTTTGAGAATCCTTGAGTAGGTACATTTTCCTCTTTTGTCAACTCAGCCCCTTCTAACCTGCTCTGGAATAGCTTGGCCTGTCTGGGTGTCTGTCCTGCTCTTCAGCTCACACACACACAAACTGGCTTCAAAATCATCTGGCCTGCCTCAGCTCATTTTGCTCTGCTCTTCTGGTTAATATACCTCTCTGCTGATGAGGTGGCTTCCTTCCTGCTCTCAGCCACAGTCAGGACTTCTACCTACAACTGAGGCATAGTGTGAGTTTAACTCTCTAGTTTAACAATGCTCTGCAGAATTAGCTTGTCATTTAAAAATGCCTCTTGTGGCTGGGTGTGGTGGCATGCACCTGTAGTCCCAGCTATTTGGGAGGTTGAGGTGAGAGGATTGCTTTAGGCCGGGAGTTTGAGACCAGCCTGGGCAATACAGTGAGACGCTATCCCTACAAAAAATAAAAAATAAATCACCCAGGTGTGACGGCACGTGCCTGTAGTTCCAGCTACTTAGGAGGCTGAGGTGGGAGGACCACTTGAGTCCAGGAGTTCAAGATTACAGTGAGCTATAATTGTACCACTGCACTCCAGCCTGGGTGGGAGCAAGACACTGTCTTTACAAAAAAAAAAAAAAAAAAAAGCCTCTGGTGATCTGGTTTTCACACTATTTACAGACCTTAACTGACACTATGATAGAGTTTTATATTTTAAAAATTACTTTTATGGTTCATTTGATACAAAGATTAATAAAAAATTGTTTACCCTTATAAATATAATATACTAATCTGTGATGCATAAAAGCAGGATCATATTAAATGTGTTTCTTCACAACCTGCCCTTTAACATAGGAATATATAATAGGTTTTTCTCATGTTATTAGGTGTATTAGCTATCTGTTGCTGCATAACAAATTAGCCCAAAGCTTAGCAGCTTTTATAAAACCAACATTTGGTATCGCCCACAGTTTCTGAAGGTCAGAAACACACTTGAGCTGGGTGGTTCTGGCTCATGGTTTCTCACGAGTCTGCAGTCATCTGAAAATTGACTGGGGCTGAAGGGTTTGCTTCAAGCTCACTCACAAGGTCTCTGTTTGTTGCCAGGTGGGTTTCATCAAAGGGCTGCTTCAAGACATGGCAGCTGGCTTCCCCCAGAGTGAGTGATTGGAGAGAGCAAAACTTCTATGTCTTTTATAACCTAGTCTCAGAAGTGGCATACCGTCACTTCTGGCATATTCTATTGGTCACAGTGCTCTGTGGGTCACTAATGTTAGTATAGTATGGGGAGGAGGGCTACACAAGGAGTGGGGATTGTTGGTGGCCGTGTTGAAGTGCGGCTACCACTCTGAGTGTGTGTGTGTGTGTGCACGTGCATGTATTTCATCTGTAATTACTTTGGCCCAAAGGTCTCCCCTCACCCTTACTCCTCCTTAGTACACACAGCATACAGGGCTGGACCAACTTTTGCCGTTCCGCCTCTGTTCTTCTTTTCCCCCTTCACATTTCAACCTGCACTTGAGTTTTGCAGAATGACCTGTACTCTCACCTTAGGCTTCTGCATTTTCTGCACATACTTCCTTCATCTACCTTCAGTCTAGGCATCAGTTCCTCTTAGAAACCTCTCTTGAACCCCCAGTGTAAATTAGCTACCCCTCCTAAGTGTTCTCATGGCACCCCGTCATCCTCTGTCAAATACTTTGATGTTGAATTTTAGTATCATGTGTTGATATGCCTGTCTCTGCTTCTTGAGCATGGGGTCTGGTGTTTTATTAATGGACTTAGGATGTTGCTAGTCCATACTACATGGTCAACATCTTTTGCTGGGAGAATAAGTAAATGAATGAACACATTGTGAAAGTGCCTCAGGGGTTTGTAATCCATGACAGCTTGGCAGATAAGACTTTTGTTTCGCCATCACTGCGACCCCCACCACCACTATCATCATCATCATCTTCATCATCATCATCATCATCACCATCACTATAGTTTTGTTGTTACCTCCCCAGTGAGCTCCAACCTATCCAGAGCTCTGCTGTGTGAGCTTTTCCAGATCCACAGCGTGCCAGCCGGCATTGCAATCAAGTTTTGTTTTCATTATGCAGGCTTCCTGTGAAGTTTTAAATTAATTTTAATCCTCTCCTCACTTTTAAGGCCTCTAAAAAGGGCTGTATTCCCGCCTTCCTTGGTAAACTGGGGCCTATCCCATTTCCCTAGGATGGCTTTCATCCTGGCGAGGGCTGTGTGCTCCCACACCCCTGCACCACTCCGTGCCAGGGCAGCAGGCTTCCAGACTTCCAAGCTGTGGGCGGCCCTCCACCTGGGCTCTGGGGAAGCATGCCCAGTCCATGAGAGCCACGCCAACACCCACCTGGGTCTGATGGATCCTCAGCTTTTTAAAATTCACTCCACAACATGCATTATTTTTTGTTTTATTGTTTGCTTTTACCACTGTTAAAAGTAGACAATATGAAAACAATTATTCTGCAGAGCATTACACATTTCTAACAGCCTTCCTGAAATGTTTGGTCTGAAGTTGCCTCTATGGTTGTGGGAAATATGTGTTGTACATTTTTTTTTTCTCCTTTCTTGATGTAGATTTCCATTTTCTTGCTGAGAATGAGTTAGAAGTTATTCACAGACCCACTCAGGAAAATGAATATAAAGAAATGGAAGTTACTCTCATTATCTCTATTATTTATTTAGTGCTTGCTAGTTCCAAGCTTGGCGTTAAGTATTTTCACATACTTGGTGTCATTAGAGCCTCACGACAACCCTATGCAGCAGATACTATTAACCTCATCTTGCAGAGGTTCAGAGAGTTTAAATAATTTGCTCAAGATCACAGAGCTGGCCGTGCTGAGATGGGGTCTTTTGTCCTCTGATTCTAAAGCTCACTCTCTTGTCACTACCCAAAGTTCTCTCTTTCCCAGCATTTTCCAATTGCCAATTTGCATGAATGGCTTGGTTGCCTGAAGATGAATTTTTCCACCGAGATGAAGAGTTTAGTGATTTGAGAAGTTGTGGAAAGTAAATGTAATGAGATACGGTGCCCATCCTGCTGCTGGGCTTTTAAAGAGAGAGGTGAGCAAAGCAGGTTGGCTGTTTTGGGCTTAGAGCCGAGCCTTCTGGGGCTGTCCCTGGGAAGAACATTGCTGTGTTGTGGGGTGGAGCTTAGTGATGGCATGATGCAGAGACAGGGCCTAAGGGGAGCTGTCTCAAAGCCACTTCCTCCTCCAGGGTTCCTTCCCTGTGGGAGCCATTCTACTTCCCCACCCATGGGGAGCCTGTCTCTGTATTTTTCCCCCAATACTAGTTCTAGGATCCAGATACTAGTAAGTGCCAGGCAGGGATAGATGTCATGCTGACTGATGCTGCTAACTGGATAAACTGTGTGGAGCCTCAGTTTCCCCCAATTCATTGTCAGCAGGCTTTTTAGAACAGGAAGAAATTTGCTGGTCTCTTTAGGAACTATGGCCAGGTTCCCACTATTAGACACACACACATAAGGGTCTCAGATTCATCTCAGGCTTGGGCCTCCCATGTGGTAGCCGAGCCATCAGGCTGGCTGTGAAATGCCTTATTTTATTTTCTACTTAACATCAGGCTGCAAATGAAAATACCTTTTCAACCCCAGTATTATTACCCCTATGGATAGCACCTTTAATGTGCGCTATTCATTGTTATAATGGCCGCACCTGTGTAGCACACGCACACTGGAACTGCAGCAGCTGTGGACTGTAATTGCAAAACATTATTTTCTGTTTCTCCCTGAAAGCTTTTGTGCATGTGCGCGTGTGTGTATCTGTGTCCGTGTGTTTGTTTCATCTATAATGACTCTGGCCCAAAGATTCCCCATCCCTACCCCCCTTTTTAAACACAAAACTAAATGTAAATACACTTATTTCTAAATGCACATTTCAGTGAAAGTCAGATGCAACCCCCCATCCCTCCCCTACACACTCAGTAATGAGACTTCAGAGAGCTACTTCAGAGCGTGTGGTCTGTGGAAAGGTTCATGCAATCGCCGCTGCTGGGCGCAGTGGTCTTTATGCGCGTTGGCACACAGGCTCTCCCATGATTAATGCATTTGTTCCTTGATATTCAGCCCCTGCAGGACAGAGAATCAATTTAGCACTCACAGGCCCAGATTATCACCAGTACCGAAGACATTTCTGCACCAGGGTCTTCCCCATTCAAAACAAAAAGATTTCTTTTTTTCTTTCCTTTTCTTTCTTTTTTTTAAAATTTTTTTTAGAGACAGAGTCTTACTCTATTGCCCAGGTGCCATCTTGGTTTCCTGCAACTTCTGCCTCCTGGGTTCAAGCAATTCTCCTGCCTCAGTCTCCCGAGTCACTGGGAGTACAGGTACTTGCCACTGCACCCGGCTAATTTTTGTATTTTTAGTAGAGATGGGGTTTTACCATGTTGGCCAAGCTGGTCTCAAACTCCTGACCTCAGGTGATCCACCTGCCTTGGCCTCCCAAAGTGCTGGGATTGCAGGCGCGAGACACTGCGCCTGGCCCAAACAAGATTTCTAAGAAGAATGTGTTTTTTTTTTCTATTTTCCTCCATTGGTTCTCATGTCTGGTGGATGAGGAAAGTCTGCAATTTGGTCAAAACAGTTGGCTTTTCTCCTTTCCATGCACTTCTTTCATTTGCAGGGATGCCATGAAGCCTGTGGCTGCATCCAGCCAGAGGATGACTGTGGCGGAAACCAAGGCAACGGTCTAACACAGGATTGAGTTAACACCTTTGATCATGCAGTAGGGCTCCTGGTCAACCACCTGAAGGGTTGGAGAACAGAGGACAAGGCTATCAACAGTGTTAGGGACATGCTGCAACCTGGGGCTTCACCACCGAATTTTCCACCTGCGAAAACATGGATGAGGTGGACAGGGCTGTCAGTTTCATCAGCCACATCCTCAGAAAAACAAATAGAGCTTCTCAGAGAAGTACTGCAGCCTTCCCCTAAGCCCTCGGCGAGATCCTGAATGAAGAAGGACATTGGGTTTATTGCATATTTAAACAGCGTTGAGATCAAGTAATGCGGTCCTCATCCAGCAGAACAATGGACTTCCTCGTCTTCCAGACTCCTCTACATTGGAGACGCAAGCCTCAGGCATAAGCATGGGGAAAATGCTCAGTACTAAGTGGGCAGGCACCTTCTTTGCTGTTTTTCTTCAGCAGGACACAATGCATAGCTGTTCAAATAAAGTGTGTCCACCTTAACTGCCTTATTTTATTGAAAACATTGGTAATGAGAATTGACTGATGGGAAGGGCCTATTACGGTAAAGAAATGTGAGCATTTTAAAAATTCTCAGGATATGAGTACCGGTGTCTTTGTTTCTGAATGCTCAAAATATTACTGATGACTTTAAAATACTTTGAAAAAAATCAAATTCAAGACTATTTGGTTAGATGAATTGGAATCTATGATTAAAAGACAGAAGTGGTAATTAAAAAAAAAAAACTGTAAAGAGAAAACCTGGTTGAGAATCTACCCACCATTCTTCAAACCCTGTAAGAGTTAGGAAGTCCATGAATGAGATTTTTTTAAATCTGGTAAACTTTGTCAGTGTGATTATTTCTGTCTTGAAGAATCTGTTTAACTGGCGAAGTGGGCTTTCTGTTCTGTTAGGCATATGATTAGTGCTTTTATAGTGACTTGATTTTTTGAGGCTATCAGTGCTGTGCAGGTAGAATAATAGAAAAGCCACGGCAAAATTATTTATTAACTCATGTAAATGAGTTTATAAATAAGCTGGAGAGCAGGGCTGTGGTGAATGCCTACTGAGCTTTTGTCCAGAAGGTGGCAACATTTCCTTAAGAATTTGGGAGAAAATGCTGGCTTCAGAAAATGACGATTTATCTTAGGACATTGTGTTCTGTTCTCTTTTCCAAGGTACAGCACAAAATACACGTCCCCACACCCATGCTCCCTCCTTATTCTCAACAGATTCCAGGGAAAAATCTTGCTGTTTCTTCTCTCTCTCTTTCTCTCTGGAGAGTAAATTTACATTGTTAAGATTTTCCAGCTGAAATGAGTTTATGCTGAAATGAATTTATGTAGCTGAAAATATTAGATTCTTCGTCTCCCCATTTCACTTCATCTCTCAGAAAGATGGTGTTTTTGGAGAAAAGGGACCATGTGAAGAGTCACTTACATTTCTAGCAGGTGAATCGGATGCCCACTCATAACTGTGAACATGTCTTACTTTCTGAAAATCCCAGCAAACCTCAAGGTGACTATTTGCAGCAATAGCACTTTGCTACACTGGATTGCTCTCTTGTTTCTTAATGTTTTGTTCATGCAAACATTAAGATTCAGGAGCAAGACAGAAGAGAGTGAGGACACTTGTTTGGGCCGAAGGAGTGAAAATAAAACAAGGGATTAGGTTGTCCAGATATGAACAGTCCGAATCCTGCATGTAGCCCAGTGTCTTAATAACAAGTTGGGGAATCCTGCTCAGGAACTGGAAATGTTGCTTTGGTCATCTCTACTCCACCCCTAGTCCCTCATTTCCCAGTATATTTTAATTTTGGGAAGGCATGGTGGTTGAAAACACACACATACATATACAAAAATGGGTCTGTTTTAAAGTAACTTTGAATATTCATTACTTTACCCATGACTTTTGTTTCTGACTAGCATATCTATGTGTAACATATTTCTTTCCTAGTTCAAAAAGAAAGTTGTAGTCAACTGTTAGAAAAGAAAATCTGAGTTAATTAAATATTATTTAGTTATCGAAATTGCTCCGAATTACAATAAAAGAATAAAATAACATTTGTTTGTTTGTTTGTGTTTTTGAGACAGGGTATTGCTCTGTTGCTCAGGCTGGAGTGCAGCGGTATGACCCCAGTTCGCTGCAGCTTTCACCTCCCTGGGCTCAAGTGATCCTTCCACCTCAGCCTTCCGAATAGCTGGGACTACAGGCGAAATGTAATTGGGCTGTTGATTCTTTGTGTTTATGTATCATCTCAGGATCATGCCTTTCAGTCTTTCATGCTAGAAATGCATTCCTAGTAGATTACTTACTAGCCAGTCTTGCTGTTCTTACTCCTGTTCTCTCTCTCTCTGTCTCTCTGTCTCTCTCTCTCTCTCACACACACACACACACACAGAGTTTCCAGTAGGACATGCACTTCACCTTCTTACCTCTGGCTCAAGTATCCCCATTGCAATCCATAATCCATAATTCATAATCCCCCTTGTGCAGAGAATAGAAAGTGCTCTCTCCAAGGTTGGAGAAGGCATTCAGATGGCCCCATGTGCTCCACACACCAGACATGAAACCCTTCATTCCTTGTTTCTGTAGTCATCATGGGGCTGCTTCTCTCTCAGACCTCATGAGAAGACTTACTAGGAGTCTCTCTCCCTCCCCTCACCCTTGTACCCCTGAGTTTCTCCTTTCCCTGGCCCTGCCTCACCACACAGCCAGTTGTTCCATTCCTGTCTCATTCCTGTCTCATTCCTGACAGAGCAGAAGAGCTCCCTGATCTGCCCAAGAGACGGTGCACGTGTGGGATAACCCAGATCCAGCATGAAGGATGAGAAGACAAAATGTCCAGCTACCTGGGCACATCCACTTGAAGAATTTAAAAGCAAAAAATGTCTAAATAATGCATACACATAATACATAATACATAATATAGTATAACATACGATACAAAATCACATGGTCAAAGGATTAAATTTTGTTTGTTTTTTTTTTGGAGATAGAGTTTTGCTCTGTTGCCTAGGTTGGAGTGTAGTGGTGCCATCATGGGTCACTGTAGCCTCGACTTCCTGGGCTCAAGAGAGCCTCCCACCTCAGCCTCCTGAAGAGCTGGGACTACAGGCATGGGCCACTGTGCCCAGCCGATTTTATTTTTTATTTCTAAAGAGATGGGGTCTCCCTATTTTACCTAGGCTGTTCTCAAACTCTTGCCTCAAGTAATCCTCCTGCCTTGGCCTCCCAATGTGCTGGGATTACAGGTGTGAGCCGCTGCACCCAGCCAAAATTTTGTCTTTTTGAAGCCAGTAACATCTTCTCCAAGGCTCAGAATTTTTCATCTACACATGTAGCTAATTGAGACTTCCTGAAGCTGCTGAACCCGAGAGGCAAATTTGCTCATGCTACACTTTTCTGCTCAAAGCAATCCTGGCCTCTTTATTGTTCTCATCTTGTACACAAGCCACTGTCTGCTGGGTAGGTGCGGGGGCAGTTAGGGCAGGGGACACCACCTTTAGCAAAATTCTAGAAACCTAGTCTGATTTGTAGTTGTGCCACTGCCTCGTTGGATCTTTCACATTTCCCACCCCTGACTCTCACCCCTCACCCCAGATGGCACGCAATCTCCTAGCCGTGAGGCCATTTATGTCCTCACTGTCTTCTGAGACAGAGTGGTTGGCCTTTCCTGCTTCCTGGGCTGGTGATCATGGAGAAATACTGGTTCCATCTGGCTTTGGGCCATTTGCCCCTTTTTTTAAAGCCCCCACCCGAGAGCATCCTCATTCTCACCCAGCCTGCGTGGGTCCTTTATGCATCCTCACAGTGAGGCATGTGGTTATCTGAGTCCCCATGAACGCTACTGGGGCAGGAATGTCAGAAGACTCACCAGGCCACTCCTCTGATGAGGCTGTGCCTATGCCCTGGGCCATGGGGAAGGCTTGCCACTATACCCTGCTATAGCCCAGGAAGGTGCCACTGGCGGGTTCTCATATACCTTGCTGGATATTTTTTCTATTTATTTATTTTTTTGTTTTTTTGAGGCAGAATCTTGCTCTGTCTCCCAGGCTGGTGTGCAGTGGCATGATCTTGGCTCACTGCAACCTCTGCCTCCCGGGTTCAAGCGATTTTTCTGCCTCAGCCTCCTCAGTAGCTGGGATTATAGGCGTGTGACACCACGCTCAGCTAATTTTTGTATTTTTAGTAGAGATGGGGTTTCACCATGTTGGCCGGGCTGGTCTCGAACTCCTGACTTCAGGTGATCCACTCACCTCAGCCTCTGAAAGTGCTGGGATTACAGGCATGACCCACCGCACCCAGCCCTTACTGGATATTTTAAAAGCTGCTCCACCCCAGAGTGGACTGGGGGAACCTTGATATTGGACCTTGCTTTCTTGGCCTTTCTCATCTCCTCTTCCCATGATCTCCTTCTGGGGGCAGCCTCTAGACTTTTCTTAAAGGTTCAGAATTTTCCATCTGTATGTGTTCCTCTTTGGCAAATCCTCTTTCCACTTTAGGGCAACAAGCGTAATGGCCTGTCATCAGCAGAATGGGAATCTTATCTACATTATAGAAGAAAGTCTGAGACCTGAGCCCTCCGGCTTGTTTCCTGATACAGGAAAGAATTTAGAAGATTTTCTTTCTCTCTCTCTCTCTCTCTCTCTCTCTCCTGTCTACAAAAATCTATCAAGCTATCATCTTTCCCAGCTTTGAATGCTGAAAGCTAAATTCAAACACGCTATTTCTCTTGAATTTGTCTTGATAATCCTAATGCCTTCTACAGTAGCCTGCCCTACGGTAGATGCTTCCAGATGAGAGGAGGTAACGTATTATGTACAGGAATGCACAGTAAGATTTCTTGCCTCTTTCACATTAATTTCACTCATGCCTGTAAAAGAGGGTCCCTCCCTGCCCCAAGCTCTATGCAGAGGAAATGTTGCTTCCCTTTTCTGGTAGTTCTGTCGGTGCAAACACCTCAACTGATTGGTTTGGAGTAAATGATAGTATAGGGTAACTTGTGGCAAAATGCAAGTTTGGATTTGGGTTTTAGTGAATATGTTTAAGTTACTGACTTACTCTAATTTACTTACAGACAGTATCCCATAATTTAAATTCCCATCTGGTAAAATTATTAAGTAAAGTACATGTGACGTTTGTGGGTGTGGTGGGGTGTGTTTGTGGCATGGATGTGTGAGGCGTGTGTGCGTATGGAGGTGTGTATTTGGAGGGTTGGGATGGGCAGAGGGAGTGTCTAGGAAAGTCCAGTTTCCACTGCCATTCAATCTTTTTTTTTTTTCCTGAGGCAGAGTTTTACTCTTGTTGCCCAGGCTAGAGTGCAATGGCGCGATCTCGGCTCACAGCAACCTCCGCCTCACAGGTTCAAGTAATTCTTCTGCCTCAGCCTCCCGAGTTACAGGCGCCAACCACCGTGCCTGGCCAACTTTGTTTTTGTATTTTTAGTGGAGACGGGGTTTCACCATATTAGCCAGGCTGGTCTCAAACTCCTGGCCTCAGGTGATCCACCCACCTCGGCCTCTCAAAGTGCTGGGATTACAGATGTGAGCCACTGCACCTGGCCTGCTGTTCAATATTTAACTTACTGCTGACAATAATTAAAAAAAAAAAAGTAGATTCTTGCCACTGGCACCAAACTCAGCTCAGCACTTTCATTCTTGACAGTTTGGGCTGACATTTAGAAAACTTTTTTGGGGGGGTCATTCTCAGGACAAGATGGTTTCCTAATGAAAAAGCCACCACTCTTCTAGCAAAACTGCAGTGGGTTGCACTGAGAGTATCACAGGCCCGTTGAATACAGAAGCTCTTGGTTCCCCAGCCTCCTGGTGCTCTGTGGGAGCCTGAGTCATAGAGAAGACCTGCACCATTAGAAATCCTAGAAGTCACTGAATACTGAAGAAATCTCAGAATTCTCATGAAGAATTTCTTTCTATTGGTTAAGCCCAGATGGTCTGCAAAATACAAAAAATGATGATAAGATACGTTGATTGAGGATCACAGCTGCACCTCCAACCGTCAATGCCAGCAGGTTGTTTGTTGGATCTGAGGTCTCAGTTTAGTTCCTTACTGTTGGTTAACAGGAGATTATAAACTGGAATTTCAATGGCATGTGTGAAGCTCAGCCTTAGTCAATATTTACACATAATGATCGTTCTCATCAAGGCATAAGGACTTAGTTATGAAATGATTATATACCACAACCTATCTATAAACAAGATTTTAATTATCATCATCAGCAGCAGCAACAACAAACATTTTTGAAGGAGCTACCCTGTGCCCTGATTGAATTAATGAATTTGTTAATCGTTGTTTTCTGTCTCCGTAAACATTTGCCAAGTTCAATCTCAGTCAAAGTACCTGGGGACCAGAACATGAGACCTCATTGCTTAAAAGGATGATCTTTTTTCTTATAAGGGATTATAAGATATGAAGAGATTTTTGCTTGTGCTTGAAAGTATAACTAAAGTTTTCTCAGCAATACCAGTCAGACAGGGCACAGTTGAAGTCCATGTCTAGAGGGGACTTTTTCCAGAACCTCTAGCAGTGGGATTCCTATATATGGAGGCCCCAGTTTCCTGGCAGAGTCTCCAAGCCTTGGGCACATTTGCCTTGCCAGTCCTCTTGCTCTGGTGCCCTGTGATTCCCTTGCTGTTTGTCTGCTGTGTGTCCATTGCAAGGCTGTGTGTCCATGTCATGGCTCTCAATAGTCCCTGCCTAAACATGACCTCTGTTATCTGCTTGGTCCTCAGGGCCCTTTCAAGCCAGCTCTAGGTGCCAGTGCTGTCCTGTGGGGAAGCTTCTCTCTTCCTCTTCAGCACTCCCTGCTGGCATGGATCTGGTCAGCCCTTTGGTCATGAATAAGGTGACCTCTCCACAAATGTCCAGCTAGATTTTAGGCTCAAGGGTAAGCTGGTCTGTGTTTGCAAATTACCGCCAGGCTTTTGGTCTTGTGATTCTTTCAGCTCATCTTCCTATTCCATTGAATTTAGTGCTACTCCAAGCCCATGGGAACCTCTGCCCAGAATCCCTTGAGGGATGGGTGGGAAGGCACACGGCGGTGCTGCCTGAAACACCCATGATAATTTCTTGGTTCTCACACTTAGCCAGTGTGCCTGGGGGTGGTGCCTCCTGAGTGTAGCTCCTAAGACTTCTCTGTCTGGGAGAGTTGGTCTTACCCAGTTCCCAAGCCAGGAAGTCAAGGGCAACTCATCTGCTTATTTATGACACCGATGGGATGGGATAATTTCCTAAGATTTCAGTTTTGCTTCCTTCTTGGAGTCACTTCCATCCTTCCCATTTCTAACCGAAATCCAGGCTTTGCCTTCTGTTGCCTCAAAAGCAGAAGGTCTTCCTGATTTTTGAAAAAGCCTAAGCTCAGATGAGATTAGATTTCACCAGAGAAGGCTGGGAGAGCCCAGAATGCTTTTGAGAGCATTGAGCAGGGAGGGGAGAGAAGGTTGGAGGTTGATGAGTTTCATCAGTAGTGGGGTGCATGTCCCCTCTAGTGGCAGCCACCCAAGGGAGCAGCATGACTCAAATGGGACACCTGTTTGATGTACCTCAAAGGCAGGGCACTTCCAGTTTTGGTGAGGATTTTCTGAACCCCACAAATGGAACAGAAGCAGATGAGTGGCCCTATCCCAAAGGGCCAGGACCATGGAGACCCTGGTGGTTTTCTGTGTCTCCCGATGTCTCATAACAAGTGGGCCTCCCCAGTGTCTCGTCCTGCTTCAGACCCGGGGACTTTTATGTGACCTTTGGTTGGAGAGCTCCAGTAATGACTGAGTTTGACTTTTCTACCTCTCAGGAGAGTGGGGATTAGAATTGGACTTAAGTTGATTTAGAGAAAAATAAGCAGGCTGGGTGCGGTGGCTCACGCCTGTAATCCCAGCACTTTGGGAGGTCGAGGTGGGTGGATCACCTGAGGTCAGGAGTTGGAGACCAGCCTGGCCAACATGGCAAAACCCCATCTCTACTAAAAATACAAAAATTTGCCAGGTGTGGTGTGCACCTGTAATCCCAGCTATTTAGGAGGCTGAGGCAGGAGAATCACTTGAACCCAGGAGGCAGAGGTTGCAGCGAGCCTAGATCATGCCACTGCACTCCAGCCTGGGTGACAGAGTGAGACTTTATCTCAAAAAAAAAAAAAAAAAAAAAAAAAAAGAAAAGAAAAGAAAGAAAACAGAAAAATAAGGAAATGTGATATTTCTTGTACTCTCTGTGCTGGTGAATGGTCATTGACTGGCTACATTCTGTCTGGTTTGGCACCTTTCAGGAGGTCCCATCACAAATGAAATTTCTGCTGCTCCACTTTGACAGGTTTGATGTTATGTCATGAGCATGCTCAGTGGACAACCTTGTGGAACCCTAATGACCAAAGAAGACCTAACACTTATAATCCATATTCTAGTTTGTTAATAAAGAAGGATTTCTTATTGTGTTGCAAAGTCTAGGTTAGACGAAAGCAGCAGGTTGAACTTGTTCCAGGTAATAGGTTTCTTAGTGGCTGAGCAGCCTGCACACACAAAGGTAGGATATACAGAGAGCAAGAAGCAGAACAAGTGGGTGAACAATGGTTTGGATTGTGAAATTATGTTAAACTTTCCAGTAGATCGCCTGGTTTGGGAGGGAGCCTTCATTCAATGAATAATTTATACCACTTTCTAATGGCTGCCCATGTGGCCCTGAACTAGATAGAAATTGTGTATTTCAAAATACCAATGAGTAAATTTCAAATATCGCACCACAAAGAAGAAGTGAAGCAATGGATATGTTAATTTGATTTAATTAACTTGATTTAATCTTTACACATTGTATACATATATTAAAATATCACATTGTACCTTACAAATGGATACAATTATGATTTGTCAATAAAAATAGGAATAAAAAAGAAATTGCTACAATAAGAACTACTGCTATTTATTACCTTAAACTGCCTACTGTTGATCTTAGGAATTTAAACACAATGGCAGCAGCTCTCTGTCTTCTACCTGGAGGTTTTCTGTACACAGCAGATGATTGTCACTACATGTATAGAAGGTCTGAAGACTCTTCCTTTGGAAGACTTTAACATTGTAGGCATGAATGGGGAAATCCTAGGGGCACAGCGAGACCTTGTTAAGGAGGGGGCTTCCTGTTCACGTCTTTCTTTACTAAGAAAATTTAGGAGATATACGATGGAGAATAGTACGCATGGTCTGTAGCACACACATTTAGGTCACGTGCCTTCCTCTGCCTTATTTATCCATTCAGGAAGATATGCACTTGTCCTGACCACCCCCTCACTTCCACCCCAGTAATGGTAATAATCAAACTTATAATACATAACAAAATTCAAATAACTTACCAAAGCACTAAACAATCTTACTCCCTGGTCATTAGGTCATCAACTAAACACACTTGCTTGGTTGGCTTTTTTTTTTTTTTTTTTTGGAAACAGGGTTTCACTCTGTTGCACAGGCTGGAGTGCAGTGGCACAGACATGGCTCACTGCAGCACCAATTCCCTGAGCTCAGGTGATCCTCCCACCACAGCCTCCTGAATAGCTAGGACACAGGCAAATGCCACATGGCTAGTTAAAGAAAATTTGTAGTAACAGAGGTCTCTCTATGTTGCTCTGGCTCATCTCAAACTCCTGGCCTCAGGCGATCCTCCCACTTCAGCCTCCCTAAGTTCTGGAATTACAACAAGTGTGAGCCACCGTGCCCAGCCTGTTTCACCATTTCAAAAAATTTTTACTAATTTGTTTTTTTCTGAAATAGAAGATACAAATTTGCACCTTCTACACTATACTTTGACTATGTGAATTAATAAGCCAGAGTCTAGGAAATGAAACAACCACCACCATTCACAAAACATCATTCTAAATGCAGAAAAAAACAAGTGATCCCATTTGAGGGTGAGGAAAGGCTATATGCATGAATTAAGTGACCTTTATGTACCAGCCACTTCATATATGTTATTTCATTTATGAGCCAGGCTCTAGTGTAACCATTTTACAGATACAGAAATGGAGTCTTAGAGAGGTTAAGATATTGATTAGGGTCTCATATAGGCAGTTCCATGGAACTGAAATTTTGAACGTGGTCTATTTGCAGCTAGCTAAATTCATACTGGTTGCATTCTACCACATTGCTTTCTAGACTTAGAAACTGAAACAGGGAGCAGAGTTGTTGCAGAAAGAAGGGATTTGAGAAATCTGGAACCACAGGATTTTATAGAACTGGTGAAGAAATGGAACCTATGAAGTAACTGGCCAATTACTTGATCATGTTATGAGACAGAGAGATGATAGCTCATCCTGGAGCATGGTCTAAATTGTTGCATTTAGATTAAAGTGTTTGAGAAATCTACAAGAGGGTTAAACTACAATCACTTTCTATTGCTTTATTTAAGTCATCGAAAAGATTAACATTTAGTAAGCTGAACTGAAATGACATGGGCAAAGCTAATAAGAAGTAATTTTGCTTTTGACAGATTTCCTTCTTATTCCTTCACTCTCTCCAGATGGAGGGTAATGTAAACGTCATATCATAGGAAGAAATGCCTATTGATTGATTAAACATCGATGATGGTGCTCTGTCTCCATCTGAGTATATGAAAGTGACTGTTTTCAAAATTAACCCTTTTCTGGGTCCTACACATGTTATGAAGATGCATCCTGAATTTTGGAAGCCAGACTGCCCACAGCTGTGCAATTACGTAAAGTAGGCTATTTTCCAGCCATCATTTGCACACAATGGTAAAAAGCTACTTTTGTAGTTTAGTTTAGATACAACACACATTGGAATACTGTTATTGACTTTATTTCTTCGAGCACACATGATGTTCCTAATTATTTGGGACTTTCCTTTTACTGCACAATAAACAGATTTTCTCAGAGTGCAAGTTCACCATGCAAGAGTTGCCCATATAGTGGAAATAAAAATCTTTAACTTATTTATTGGCTAGGCAGTCTTTCTGGCCTGATAAGAAATAAATGTATATCCTTTCCTGCAGTCAGAGTGAACACTAAAAGAGGGATAATTATCTACTTTGTTTTATTTTTTTAAATCTGAATAGCAGCCTTTCTAGAGTGTACAATCTTTCATTTGGTTTGTGAATTTAGAGCATGAGAATTGCTGTTGGTTTAGACCTGCAATTTATCTCACCCAGAGCTCTGTCCTTGACAGGGGTCCTAGGGACAGACCTAATGACTAGATCTGGTTGTCTTGGACATCAATCTAAAAAGCCTAGTTATATAATCCAATATATTCATTGTTTTCATTCAGCAACAACTTATTACTACCATGAGCGAGGCATTGTTACCCACTGCAGAGGACACAAAAATGTATGGGACACAATCACCGCCTTTAGAATTTAGTGAAGAAAGTAAAATCTGCATACATAGATCTAGGTATAAGGTAGACAATAATAATCGCTGCGAGAGAAGGCAAATTACTGTAGGAGGATTTAGACAACAGAGGTAATTAATATTAGACCATATATTAAGAATGCATTATGCATGAATTTATCTAAATACTTCATGAACATTTTCCTTACCATTTCTTTTCTAAACCAGAACTTTTTATTTCATTGATACATGGTGCATGGGATGACAAGTCATAAGTTAACCTGTCTCCAAAGATTTAGGAATAGTTTTATTTCTTCAAAAAGTTTCCAGTTTCATCCCCCTTATTCTTGTAATGAAATTACTTAACAGAATCTAATATATAGTTAGGTGCTGACTAGTTACAGATTTCTAATAGGTCAGCATTCGGGACTTCAACAGCTATGAATCAAAAGTAGATTAGTGTGAAAAGAGGCACCTCTAGGTTAGCAAGATACATGATTTAATAGGTAGGATAAAATATTTGGTGCGATTTCCAATTTTGCCACTTGTTCACTGGATAGTCACTTAACTGCTCTATATTTTAGTTTTCATAGCAATAAAATGCAGATAATAAGATTTCAGCAGCCATTATAGAAAATTAATGGTAGAAAAGGTCTTTAGAATCCTAATTTTTTTAAAAAAAACATCATTCCTTCTTTGTTCAGGTATAATACGCAGGAAGAGAAGTTAAAGTACCCCTAAAATAACGTTATGAGCATTTTACACATGCATAAAAATATTTTGTAAAATGATATAACTTGTGTCTTGTCATTGCTCTGTTATTTAATTCACGTCATCCTTATCCTTTTTGAAATATTTTATTTCCTCTGAAAGAAAATTAATATCAATATTTTAAAAAATGCTCTCTGGACGTTCCTCTTTCTGTGGGCCCCTGTTTCTGTTGGCCAGTGATGCCATTTACACCTAGATTTACCTTTATGTCAGGGGAGAAGACGGCTCTTCATGAAAGCTCTGCAGCCTTCATGGTGGACAGATCTCTTTCTGAAGGTGACCTGCTTTCAGCACCGACAGGGGCTCCTGAGATGAAATCAGTTTCAAGAGCTCTCTGGCTTTGAAGTGAGTTTTGTGGTGATGTCTTTTTTTTCCCCCTCCAGTTCATGCTTCTGGCACAAAACAAACTTTATGAGTCCACTCAACTTGTCAGTGAGTAGGAAAAAAAATCTACCAAGTGAATGCCTGTAAGCTCTAGTACCTCAGGGATTCTAATCCATGCTTGCTTGACTGGTGAGTGCTTCTACTTCAAGAGAAAAAACAAATTCTCCTGGCAAACTACTTGGATACTGTTTCCCAGGAGTTAAAAGAACAAAACCTGAGAGGTAGCATTGGTTCCTCTGGATGGATTCCCGACCAACTTCAGTGTTGGCTAATAACTTTAGCTGTGTGTGTGTGTGTGTGTGTGTGTGTGTGTGTGTGTGTGTGTTCCATCAAGAACATGGAGGCTACTGGACTGTACCACCCCTAGGCCTGGGCAAGAGGAGCTTCTGCCCTGTGCCCTGATCTTTAGAGAGCATCATTCTGGCCACATACCTGAGCTCCTCCATACAGGGCAAGGGGTGTGTGAAGCTAAGGGGGACATGTCCACCCAGAACCACATTTCCTTTTCTACATTATGCGATGAGTACCCAGAACCTCAGAATTCCTTGCACAGATTACCATGAGCCTGTTTATAGGTCCTCCATGGACTTCTTCCAGAATCTTTTCTCCCAAGGATGGCTGAACCCACTGTGCATGCATCTCTAGGCTCAAGGGGTGGCTAAGGGGTGGCTAAGGAGTGGCTGTTTCCAGAGGGATGTGGCCTGAGTCTGGGCTTGCAGGCTTGGGGTCCACATGTGTCCTTGCAGGTTTCTCATGGTGTACTGTGGGGCCAGAAATAGGAAGACAAGAGAATTAGGTCATGGGCTGGGGTGGCTCTCCCAGGTCTCTGTATTCCAGCATAGAACTCTGAGGAGTCCAAAACTCTAGATGAGGAGTTGGCTTCCCAAATATTAAAGAAGGTATATCTGTCAAGATAGGCATATTCTATTAAACATGTCTATCTGACATATTTTACTTAACTAATTTTTGCTTGATTGATAAATTTTAAATATTTGGATATGGACATGCGAATATCTACTTATACTTTTGCCCTGGGCTCAGAACATATAAGAAATGGGGTACAACCAGATATGCACTCCTTCCTGCTCCTCACATGCTATCATAGGGAGGTCTGAACTCTTCCTTCACCAGTCTCAGAGGATAAGGTTCCTCTTCCAAGTTTTAAGCACCACCCCTTGATTCCAACCCCTCATATCTTTCTATATCTTGTGTCACGAATTGTCTTTTTTAAATTAGATTTCCTTATCTTATTAATGATAGGTCTCTTACATCAGTAAGAATGACTGTTATTAAAAAGTCAAAAATAACAGAGGCTGGCAAGGTTGCTGAGAAAAAAGTGGATGCTTATACACTATTGATGGGAGTGGGCATTAGTTCAACCATTGTGGAAAGCTGTGTGGTAATTCCTCAAAGAGCTAAGAACAGAAATACCAGTTGATCTAGCAATCCCATTACTGGGTATATACCCAAAGGAATGGAAATTACTCTAACATAAAGACACATGCACGTGTGTGTTCACTGCAGCACTATTCACAATAGCAAAGACATGGAATCAACCTCAATGCCCATCAATGGTAGACTGGATAAAGAAAATGTGGTACATATAGGTACATATACACTTTGGGGGGAATACTATGCGGCCATAGAAAAGAATGAGTTCATGTCCTTTGCAGGGACATGGATGGAGCTGGAGATCATTATCCTTAGCAAACTAATGCAGGAAAAGAAAACCAAATACTGCATGTTCTCACTTACTTATAAGTAGGAGCTAAATGATGAGAATGCATGGATACAAAAAGGGGAACAACAGACACTGGGGCTTACCTGAGGGTGGAGAGTGGGAGGAGGGAGAGGAGCAAAAAAGATAACTACCTGGGTGATGAAATAATCTGTACAACAAACTCCCATGGCATGAGTTTACCTATACAACAAACCCACACTATTGAGTCAGTAGCTCCCACTGGTCTCTCTTCCTTTCAATCCTGGCTGAATATTGTCTGTCTTTATATTTCTACCAGAATAATTTATCTGAAACAAAAATCTGATGAAGTCATTCTCCTTAAAAATCATTGATAGCTACAGCATAAATACAAAGTTATTTAACATAGTATACACAGCCCTCTGTGATCTACCCACTGTTTATCTTTTCCTTTCTGTGCCTTGTCACAACTTGTGTTAAAGTTATATTCCGTTTCCGGTTCTAGGTGCTTCAGGAGCTGTGGCTTAAAGTGCAGACGTGGCCAAGTCCGAGAACCACACCACACACAACCAGTCCCAAAAATGGCA
Organism: Piliocolobus tephrosceles; assembly: GCF_002776525.5. NCBI lineage: Eukaryota > Metazoa > Chordata > Mammalia > Primates > Cercopithecidae > Piliocolobus > Piliocolobus tephrosceles. Next base: position 148,476,826 of record NC_045438.1, read on the forward strand.
CAGAAATAGCATCAAGAAACTCCGAATACAAAGATACAAATCTCTTAAGGGGGTGGACCCCAAATTCCTGAGGAACATGTGCTCTGCCAAAAAGCACAAGAAGAAGGGCCTAAAGAAGATGCAGGTCAACAGTGCCAAAACCACGTGCCGTGGCTATCAAGGCCCTCGTAAGCCCAAGGAGGTTAAACCCAAGATCCCAAAGGGTGTCAGCTGCAAGCTCAATCGACTTGCCTACATTGCCCACTGCAAGCTTAGGAAGCATGCTCGTGCCTGCATTGCCAAGGGGCGCAGGCTGTGCCAGCCAAAGGCCAAGACCAAGGACCAAACCAAGGCCCAGGCTGCAGCTCCAGCTTCAGTTCCAGCTCAGGCTCCCAAAGGTGCCCAGACCCCTCCAAAGGCTTCAGAGAAGAGATCTCAGCCTGCCAACATGAGGACAAAAGGACTGGGGTGGTCCCCGTGGGCTGCTGTCTGCATGGGGCTGGTGTCCTCCTGTGCTATTTGTACAAATAAACCTGAGGCAGGATTTTTTTTTAAAGTTATATTTCAGTAATGTTGCCCTCTTATGCAACCCTCCTCCTCAAAACGGACACTTACCTAGCTGCCTCACACAAATGAGCCTTTTTTTTCTTCAATTTCCTGTCTGTCTGAAATACTTTTGTTAACTGTCACTCCTAAATTCTGGTCCCAAATTATCTCCTCTTTGAAACCTATCCTGCTTCACCACTCCCAAAAACTCAGCTAGAGCCCCCAATTCTGGGATCTCATTGTACCCTTTGAATGCCTGTATCCCTACACTTACTACATTGTATTGAAAAAAAAAAACATATTTATGGATAATTCCTCTCTCTATTCTTAGCAATTCTAGAATTTGGAGTCTGTCCGCCTTGTCTTGCTACCTCAGCACAAAAGGTATTTAATGTGTTGAGTAGCATCATCCCACTCTCCAGTATGTCATAACGTTTACGTTCTTTGTTGTACAGAGAAGTAATGGCTTTAGCAATGGAAGGAAGCTATTCCTCTTCACTTCTTCCTCACCGAATAACTCTAACCGGCACCAAGAAACCCAGTTCTCTAACCATGAAGACACCAAAACATTGGGGAGCCATGTTGGACCCAGTAATTTAGTTGTATGGGCACAGCAAAACTCTCTGACCTCAAAGCAGTGTTTATATACAGACAGACTGGCTGACAATTAAACTGAAGGGCTGTTGGCTTTTTTGTGTTCAGGGGTATAAACTATGTGAGGGTGACAGGTAGACAAAAAACCAAGCAGCAGCCATTCTGCATGTGAAAATGGTATGGCAGTACCTGGTATGACACCTGGGAGGTGTATTGGCATTGTTCCTGAAACTTGGAAATCTGGAATGTTATGTGGCTCCCTCAGCAACAGATGATATTTTGGGGGAGCTTTAGTTGAAGATGACAGTTTACTAATACCTTACAATCATTAAATGCATCTTATGTGCATGCAGATTTGCTCTGTGGACTGAAGATGAAATCCCTCCAGGCCTTAGTTGTATTAGTCTTCTACCACAGTTGAGATAAGAGCAAGGGAGAAAAAGGAGTAAAGGTTTCTTCTGCACTTAGCATGAAATCCAAAGTCCTTCACATGGCCAATAAAGCCTTGAAAAATCTCTCTCCCATCACCTTGTTCCAAAACCCTTCCATTTCTTGCTCCTTCATCCCTAGTCAACTGTGTTTCCACCACACTGGCTTTTCTTTTCTTTTTTTTTTTTTTAACTCTTTGTCATTCCTCCCACTGAATTAGTGGTGACTGAGTTGACCAAAAGAATATGGTGGAGGTAACACTGTGCCATTTCTGTGCTTTGTGATTAAAAAGACTCATAGCTTCCATCACATCCCCATGGGAACACAGCCTCCATGCTGGAGGAAGCCCAAGCAGCCATGTGGAGAGGCCTGTGAAGGAGAATCAAGGCCCCTGATATCTTAAGTCACATCGTAGGGGCTGACAATTAGTCAGCAATAGACACTTAGAAGGTCCTCACACCTCCCAAGCTCTTTCTGTCTCTAGGCCCTGGAACAGGTCCTTTCTCTTCACAGAATAATTCTTCCTTTCGTGTTTGCTCTGATATGTCTGCTCATTTTCATTTTTGTCACCTCTCCACAACAGTTGATCCTAAAGACAACTTATCAAAGCTGGCTTTCTGTATTAATCTCTGACTTGTCACTTACTTTTTGACCTTGGGCAAGTTACCCAATCTCTCTGAACCTCAGCTATCGTTATCATTAAAATGGGAGTACTGATGATACCTACCTCCCAGGCCTGTGGATGGGATGAAATGAAATAATGCATGCAAAGTACTGAGTGCAAGACCTAGCATGTAGTAGGTGCTTCATAATCATAAAGTGTGGTTGATCTCAGCCTGAGAGAGAATCATATTTGGAATCTTCTTTAGTTTCCAGGCCTTGTGGAAGTATTATGCATATTGGAGGGGAAGAGAAGTGGGTGGTTCTGAAAACATTTGTTATCCTTGGATGAGAACAGCTAAGCGTCATCTATATTGATGGTCTTCAGGCCCTCAAGTGGCTTTGAGACTGGAGCTGAACATGGCTCTTCTTATTAAAAGACCCATGTCTGGTGTGGGGTTATAATTTTACCATTATAGCCCTGGTCATCTCCTTCTATTTGCACGGTTCTTGTCCTACACTGAACAGGAGAGCCCAGGGAAGCTAATGATCCTCATTTGTATCAGTTAGGGTCTCAACCTGCTCTGAAATGTTCTTCATTAGGCTTGTGAGCTGTATTTATTTTCATTACTCTTGTGCTTGCAGGACCGTTTGCTGCTGCCTTTTTCTGTACATTTCTCCCTGCAGAGCTCTTCTGCTGTGTGAGAAATGCATCTTCTTATCTCTTCCTGTGCCTTTCATTCTGTTTTCACAGAACACATGGCTGTCCTCATCACTTCCATACACGTACTCCCTAGAACCACGTCTGGCCTTAGGACGTTTGGGCCAGAACACCTGTGAGATCCCTTCTACCTCTGAGGGTGCCCTGCCCACTGTCTTCCACTCATTTTAGTGCATCGTCCCAGTGGTCAGCTTCCCATGATTGTTGAAAGTTTGAACCTTTAAGCAGCTCTGTTCTATGGGATGAACTCCCAAGCCTACCGTAGTTGAGCTAGAGAGAAAATATTTGATTGGAAAAAGGTAATTTTCCCCTTTTTAGAGCCATCAGACAACTAATAAACAGTCATGAATGTCTTCTAATTTCTCGGTGCGTGTGCAGTCTTTGGCAAAAGAGACATCAACTCAATATGCATAAAAATCAAAGGCACAGTGGCCTTTGAGCTCTGGCTTCACCTGCAGAAAAGAAGAAGTTTGGGATCTAGATGATATGTGTTCAGACCAGGGTAGTCGAAATTCTCCCAGAACCTGGTTAGGTGCACTTACATTAGCATTTCCCATCTCACAGGAAGGTCTCTGTGCTCCTGCTAATCACAAATGGCCCTGCTGAGAGCAGCAGCATCACAGAGAACCACTGAGCAGGAAACAGAACTCTCCTTCAGGTGCCATTGTGAAATACCAAACACATTTGGTATTTACTACAGCCCTCGCTCCCACGTGGTCTTCTCACAGTAACAAGTGTAATTCTGCTAGTAACTGTTTTGGTAAATGAGTCATATTGTAGCAATCTTCATGAATCAAAGATAATTATATTTTTACTCAGCTAGCACTGGTTAAGAAAACTCTCTCATTCTTCAATTAGTTGTCTTTTCACTGTCGTATTTATCTAGAGGCCCTTCCACATAATTTCAACCTAGTTCCTTGCTCCCTTTTCCCTATCAGTTAACGCCTTTTTGATTTGCATGCCTCCCCACGTTATTGTGTATATTCTTTATCATTGTTCTTTTTTTGTATATATATATATATTCTTAGGAAACCACTGTGGTGGATTAAACAAGGCTTGCCTGGAGGGGACAGAGATAACAGTATTCCATAGCTGGGAGTTATTTATAAACCATGACGTTAGGTTTTCATTCTACAAAGAGGTTATTGTTCACATCTCATCTGCCTTCTATTAACTTAAAATCTTACTCAGAATGACCAGGGAGTTGAAATTGAATTGCCATTAATTATTACTACTGTTCTTGAGTGTAGGTACCAGAAATTTTGTCAAAAGCTTTAAACGTTTAGTTCCTGACGGGTCACAATGACTTCCTAATTAGTGATTATTTTCTTCATTTAACAGATAAGCAAACCGAAGCTTAGAGGTTAAAGAATTTGCCCAAGGTCCATGGTGGCTCACGCCTGTAATCCCAGCACTTTGGAAGGCCAAGGCGGGCGGATCACAAGGTCAGAAGATTGAGACCATCCTGGCTAACTCAGTGAAACCTCATCTCTACTACAAAATAGAAAAAATTAGCCGGGCATGGTGGTAGGCACCTATAGTCCCAGCTATTCAGGAGACTGAGGCAGGAGAATGGTGTGAACCCGGGAGGCAGAGCTTGCCATGAGCCGAGATTGCACCGCTGCACTCCAGCTGGGGTGACAGAGCGAGACTCCACCTCAAAAATAAATAAATAAATAAATAAATAAATAAATAAATAAATAAATAATAAAATAAAATAATAAATAATTTGCCCAAGGTCACGCAGCTGTGACACAACTATTAGAACCTAGTTCTAATTCTAGCATCTCTTATGTACTGCCTACCTCATAACCTTCTTGTCTTAGCTCATTTGTGCTGCTATAACAACATATCTCAGACTGGGTAATTTATAAGTGGTATATTAACTTCTCACTGTTCTGGAGGCTGGGAAGTCCAAGATCACGACACTGGTGGTCTCTGTGTCTGGTGAGGTTGGCTCTCTTCTAAGCTAGTGTTTTTTTGTAACATCTTCACATGGCAGAAGGGCAAAAAGGGCCCTGTATGAAGCCTGTTTTATGAGAGCCTTAATTCCATTCATGAGTGAGGAGTCCTTGTGACCTAGGTGCCTCCTAAAGGCCCTATCTCTTAATACGACTGCAATGGGGATTACATTCCCACATGTATTTTGGAGGGACACAAACATTCCAACCATAGCACTACTCCTACTTGTCCAGCATAGTACACTGGGATTTGAAAGTCATTTTTCTGCTCTTGCCCTGTTTCAAGGTGGACACAGAATCATCAGACTTCAGATCTTCATCTCTGGAGTCAGCCGTGGTGTGCTCCAGGCCATATCACTGGGGGACAGACAGAGGCTGAGGCAGGACCAGGCCTCTCCAGCTTCTACGTCTTCACCCACACTTCTTTTCCTGAATGTGCCTGGGGACTCTGCAAAATGTGATTTCAGGTCAATTTGTCTCTGAGGCCTTTAAGCTCATATGTTGTGCCCTGCTGTCTTCTTCATGGTCCTTGCCTTTCTAAAAACCACCCATGGCAGGCCACACTGTCTGGAGATTCCAGTGTATTTGACCTGGGGTGGGGCCCAGGCATCAGGTGGTTCCATTGTGTAACTCAAGCAGTGCTTCTCAAACTTCAACAAGCACAGAAATCACCTGGGTTCTGATTCAGTAGGCCAGGTGGGGTCTGAGAGTCTGCATTTCTAAGAAGCTCACAGGGGCTGTGAGGCCTGAGAGATTCAAATTAGGTTTTCTGCAGTGTGGCCCAGGCATCAGCATTTTTACCTCCCCTCAACGCCCAATGATGTTAACAAGTGGCCCAAGTTGGGAACTCCTCTTGTGGACTCTCCACTTCGGTGTCTCTCCATTAGAAACTGTTGTCAGCTGTGTTATATTTCCAGGGCAAAACATGAACCCTCAGAGTCGGGAGGATTTTTCTGGGTATCCATCCTCTTTGGATTCCTACATCCAACACTGATTCCTATCTAAGACATGCCTTTCCACCAGACCTTGATCAATGCATGGCTCTCTGTTTACCTACTTAGGTGACCTTGGGCAAATCTGCCCACCACGCTGGATCTCAGTTTCCTCACTGTCAGTAAAAGAGAGTTGAAACAAATGCTGATCATTTCTCTCAGGTACTCTCGGTTATATCAGAACAGGGCACTATCCTTCTCCTGGGGAAGATTCAAGATCGTTGCTGCTTTGGGAAGGTGGGGGTGTGAGGCTGTTAGAGCTCCTTGTGTGGATGGGAGGACAGGTTGAAGGAGGAGGTGGTGGCTGCCGGCCCAGCCTCCCTTCCAGCTGGGGATCCTTCACCCCATCACACAGCCAGCTTAGAAACAGACCAAGGAAAGCCTCAAAGCCACTCGCAGGACGATCACTTGGACTTCAAGGAATATCTGCCATGGAATATTATAGCAGAAAAAGACCTGTCAGCTCCTCAGTCATTCTCCAAGGTGATATTAACTTGAGGGCATCTGCAAAGAAGCCTCTTTACTTGCTTCTCCATCTGGGAGCCGCCCTGGCTGCATCAATTCCTCCCCTTGAAACCAGCAAGCTGGCGGATGGATGTGACTGCATGGCTTTCCAGGGAATTCTCTGAGTATCTTTCATGTCAGTGATATCTGTGAGAAACAGGAAACTGTTTTCCCATCTCATTCACATAATAGATAAGATGAGAAATTAGCTGCTGGATGAGCAACCTGGGGGCTGTTCATTTTGTCACAATAAATAAGGCTCTGCTCATGCTGGCGCTGCCTACTAGCACATTTCCTGGTGCGCGGTGCATGCTGCACTTTCTCATTTCAGAGCCTCCCAGCCTCATCCTTACTGACGGCTCCTATTCTGTTTTTTCCCTCTCATCCTGCTAAAGGTTTCCCCAACCCAGAGACCTCTGAATCTGTGGAGTTTTGTGGCCACTTAAAACTTTGCCTCTGAGCAACCACAGGGACCCCCTTCCCCAAAACACCTTTCCCACACCTCTACGCTATGATGATCTGCAACTTTGCACCTTAGGCGCAGTTCAGGCACCAGCTCAGTGTCGTCATCACCCAGTGCCTGTTAGAAACACAGACCCTGCAGCCCGGGCTCAGGCTTCCCGAATCAGAATCAACATTTTAACAAGGTTTCCAGGTTGATTCATTCCTGTGCAATTAAAGGTTGAAGGGCACAAAGCTCTGGTCTAAAAGAGCTAACATGGATTTCGTAATGCTCTGATGAGGCACTGGAGAGTGAGCATTTTGCCTGACATTTGGGACTTCTGGTGCAGCACCCTACCTCCAAGCCATTCTCTCAGTACACACTGATCAACCAGGTGACTGCTCTGGGCTTCCAACACACCAGGAAAATGAAGGGGCAGTGACTGAGTCTGTGGAAGTGGCAAGGGACATTGTGACTAGCGTCCATATCCATGAACGCCCTGATGTTTTAGGAGGGAAGATACTCCGATCTGCTCTCATGGAGAAGGAGGGGATAGGGATCTGCTTTAGGGTTCCACTTCCCCTCGACTGACTTCTTTAATAATGTGCTTAACGCTGTGAGAAACTGACGGGGTCTAGGATGTGAAGAAAATGAGAACTTGGATTAACGTCACATTCGAGTTAAAGGTGAGGGTTTCTTGCTGCATGCAAATGTTAAAGATAAATATTGTGTCAGTTTCTGAGGGCTGCCATAACAAGGTGGCACCAACTGGCTGGTACTGGGTGGCTTAAATAACAGAAATGTATTGTCTTCTAGTTCTGGAGGCCAGAAGTCCAGGATCAAGGTGTTGGCAGGGGTTGGTTTTTCCTGGGGCCTCTCCACTTGGCTTGTTGATGCCGTCTTCTCCCTGTGTCCTCCTATGGTCTTCTCTCTGTGTGTGTTTCTGTCCTCATCTCTTCTTCTTACAAGGACACCAGTCATACTGGATTAGGGCCCACTCTACCGACTTCATTTTAATTTATTTATTCCCTCTTTAAAGAGAAGCGTTGGTACGTTTTGAAGAATCCCAGGGAGAATCTGTTCCATGCCTCTCTCCTCGCTTCTGCAAAGACCCTATGTCCAAATAAGGTCACATTCTGAAGTATGAGGGGTCAGGACTCCAACATCTTTTTGCTGTGAGGGAGAGGGGCATGATTTAGTATGTAACAGACATGGATTTAAGGATTTCACGTGAACTGCACCTGATGTTGCTGAGAGAATGGAACTTTTCTTTCTCGTTCCTCCCTCCTTTTGGAAATTCTGGGATCAGGGAAGGGTAGGGGTGGGGGGTGTGGTCAAGAGCACAGCACACTGGCAGTGCAGCTGGAGGAAAAAAGTGCAGCCAAGGCAGGGCTTTGTGTTGTTGTTGTTTAATGTTTAGAAAACTAAAAAAAGGGAAATCAATTATGGGGCCTACCTGAATTTTATTTCCTCACCAAAAACCAAATTACTCAGCAAACTTATCGCTTGCTATTGCAGGCTTTGGTATTAAAGAAAACAATCAGGCGGGCAGGATTAATCTCTGACAGCTGCCTTATCTTTAACTTGCACCTTTGTTATTTTCTGATGAGCTTCTCCTTTTTTGCTGCCACGTTGTACCATACCTCACTGGTTCCTTTCATTTTATCATCAGGCAAGAGCGGAGGACCTTTCAGTTTATTAAAAAACCTTTATTTGTGAAGAACAAAGAGGGGGGAAAAGGCAAACAATGAGGTCAGACAATCTCCTTCCTGCCAGGAGTCACTCACCTGTTATTTAGAGTGTTATCAGTTAGGGGGAGACTTGCATCCTGGAAAATGAGGCTCTGACAGGCTACTCGGTTACACCCACACCCACACACCCTCCCGCCCCCACACACACCCCTCAGATCTGACTGGCACACATCAACCTCCACAAAAGGTCCTTGACTAACAAAGATGCAATATTTTCTTTTGTTTCTAAGCTTCCAAAAAAAGGACCTATCAAGCCTGCCCCTCTTTCTGTCCCCCAGCCCTCCCCGCTTTCTCCTTCAACGTAGCCCAGGCTTCCTGCAAAGGAGAAAGCCCGGGCCGTGAGTGGCCATGTAAGAATTCTGTCTCCTGTGAGCTGGGAATAACTTGGTTGTCTGTCAGGGGAGCTCTTGTATCTTGGATGCATCTTGCTGCTGAGTTTTATTTTGGGGATAAGTGGGCAGGCAATGGTTTTTGGTGCATGCCGATTTCTGTTTAGTAGGGCAAGACATGCGCATGGCTATCTGTTGTAGGGCTGCACCTGCTGCTTTGATGTGGCTCTGGGAATTAGAAAGAACACTGCAAACTCCCTAATCTTCCATGCCTCAGTTTCCTCTTATCCCAAACAGAGAGGCTTCCACAAGATGGTGTTTAAGATTCTTCTCGTTTTTGAGTGCTCTGGATCCTTGACCCATTTACTTTTTACTTTCAGATATGGGAATGATTAAGAATCACCACCATATTTGCCACTAATTGGTAGCATGTCCTTGAGCAAGTCACTTAAACTTCTCTGAGGGTTGGAAGACATGCTCTCTAAGGCCTTGTGTGGGTTTATGAATCTATGACGTGTGTATTGATCTATTGTTCTGCATCACAGAGCACATCAAAGCAGCTTGAGGTTCAAGTTAAACTTACTGCTGCTGGCCGGGACTGTGGCTCATGCCTGTAATCCCAGCATTTTGAGAGACCGAGGTAGGTGGATCACCTGAGGTCAGGAGTTCAAGACCAGCCTGAGTAATATGGAGAAGCCCCATCTCTACTAAAAATACCAACTTAGTTGGGTGTGGTGACTCATGCCTGTAATTCCAGCTACTTAGGAGGCTGAGGCAGGACAATCACTTGAACCTGGGAGGCAGAGATTGTGGTGAGCCAAGATCATGCCATTGCACTCCAGTCTGGGCAACAAGAGTGAAACTCCATCTCAAAAACAAACAAAAAACAAAACAAAGAAACTACTGCCGCCTTCCATCAGGTAGGTGAGGTGGATTAGTTTTTATTGCTGTGTCACAGAGGACTACACACTCGACCATGCTTTCTGAAGGCCAGAAGCCCAGGCTGGGTCTTCTACTCATACTCTTACCAGGCTGACATCAAGGTGTCAACTGAGGCTATGTTCTCATCTGAAGCTCAGGGTCATCTTCCAAGCACATCCCAAGGCTGGGGAATGCTCTCAGCTGTGAGAAGCTGCCTGCAGTTCCTTGTCATGGGGTCTCCCTAGGCTAGTCACAACACGGCATGCATCTCCCTCCAGGCCAGTGGGGGAAGGTGTCTCTGATGCTCCACCTTTTTAAAGGTTCACCTGATTAAGCCAGGCCCACCCAGGAGAATCTCCATTTTGCCTGGGGTGATATCGCTCATATTCACAGGTCCCCCCATGCTCAAGGAGGAGGAAATGATACAGATGCAGGCATGCACATCAGGAGGTGGGGGTCTTGGGATTCATCTGAGAAGCCCACCTACTGCACAAAGTTTTCAAATTCTCTATTAATGTACCTCTCTGGCCCATGACCCCACTCAACCAGTCTTAAAACTTTCTCATATTAGTTCAGAGGTGGGGCAGATCCATCTGGGTTTGGAAGCTCTGACCTCTCTGTTTACTCTGACTTCTCTGCTTACCCCACTGAAAAACTGGAAAATCAATGGTATGGTTTGCCTAATGGCTACGTGAAAAGATCTTGAGAGTGTTATAGTCCTATGGGGGATAGAGGCAAAGCCTGTGGGATGGACCGTTGGTTGAGTGGAAGACGATACACAATTGGGTAGAGCCAGGGACGTTGGGGAACCCAGCATGATGCTGCCAATCTGCTACTTTGCACTTGACTTAGTCAGTGACCTTGAACCCTATTGCCTCCTCAGTTTTTTCTTGAATTTAATTTCCTGTGTAACCGATCCCAATTTAGAAGCCAAAATCAAGCCTTCCAGTTTTTGCCTTGTTTCCTGTTGTTCTGCCTCTATTTCACTCCAGATCCTAATCTTAGAGGCTCTGACCTCCCTGGTAACCTTACCCAGATTCTGAATTTCTCCCTTGTTAATATCTGATTCTATCTTTGAGTCTGGGCTGGGCCCTGGCTGTTGTACAATTTTCTTTGGTAACTCAGTGAGAGAAGCCCAATCCCTTCCCTTAATAATGATACTTTGGCACGTTCCCTCTCGGCCCTGCTGAGCTCTGATGTACACCCTAATTCTCCTGTCTGAGCCTCTTCCTTGCTTCCCTCTCTCCTTTTCTTTAGGACTCTGAAGAATCTTTAGGAAATGAGTTTGAAAAAACCTGGAAAGATGCTAGCTTTGCAGCTTAACATGCTTCTGTAAACTCTTGTGAACTTGCTCATGGCATCTGAGCTGAGATCAAGAGATCTAGCCTCTCTCTGGGGACTGAGGTCCTGGCCTTCGCAAGAGGACAGCGCTCAGGATGTAATGATAGAGGTCTTTTCCAGCCCCGAGAGAGTCGGCTGCTTTCTCCCTGGCACACACACGCATGTGCGTGCGCACACACACACACACACACACACATGCAATTGAAACTGCAGTGAGGCAACACTTCATGCCCATGATGATGATTATTATTAAAACAACAGCAGTGGAAGATGAACAGTGTTGGTGGGGATGTGGAGAAATTGGATCTCTCATGCATTGCTGGTAAGCAAGTAAAATGGTGCAGCCACTCTGGAAAGCAGCGTCACAGTATCTCAAAAAGTTAAGTATAGAATTATCATATGATCCAGCAATTCCACTGCTAGGTATATGCTGAAGGAGTTGAAATCAGAGACAGAAGCAGATACTTGTACTCTAATGTTCATAGCAGCATTATTCACAAGAGCCAAAAGGTAGAACCAACTTAAATTCATCTGTTGACAGATGAATAGATAAACAAAATGAGGTATATACACACAATGAAATAGTATTCAGCTTTAAAAAGAAAAGACATATGTTTCAACATGGATGAAACTTGAAAACATTATGCTAAGTAAAATAAGCCAGACAAATGTGTATAATTCCGCTTATGTGAGCTACCTAGATTAGCCAAATCCACAGACGCAGAAAATAGAATGATGATTTCCAGGGTCGAAGGGAGGGAGAATAGGGAGTTATAATTAAAGGGGTTCAGAGTTTCTGTTTAGGATGATTAAAAAGTTCTGGAGATGGACAGTGGTGTTGGTTGTACAACATTGTCAGAGTATTTAATGCCAATGAATCGTACGTTAAAATGGTTAAAATGGAAAATGTTGTGTTATATATATTTTACTACAAGAAAAATAAACAACACACAAACATGTTTACATGTGTGCTTTGAAAGCTCACAATACATGGAATATATAGTATATTACGGAGATGCAGACATCTTTCATGGAAAAATGCCATGCTTCAGTTCATGATAACCTGTCACGATGAGAAAAGTTGACAGGAGAATATCAAGGTGTGTAAAGAATTCTTTCCATCTAGATGGCACCATATGCAGTTGTATCTATTGCATGTTTAATAATTAAATACAAAAGCAGCATTCTAAATAAAAATATCATGCTCTGTATTTTTATAATCAACTTTTTGGAAGTGGTAATAGTTTATTTTTTATTCTAAGAATTGCATATCCTGCTCTTTTATTATGGAATATGTTTAAAGGGATATAAAAGTGACATGGAAAGGAAAGATAAAATAAATTGGGCTCATTAGCTCAGAGAAGGAAAGGTAAAGGTCAACTATTCAGTGTGTGACAGGGCCCAGGGTTGGGAGACAGATTTGGGCTTTGGTTGTGCACCAACCAGTTTCATGGCGTTTTAGCGAATCATTTAACTTTTGGGGGCCTCAGTTTTCTCTTATATGTCTGTTACACAAAATAAGAGGGGTTGTACTGGAGTCATTCATTCATTCCCTGTATATTCACTGAGCATCTGCTTTGAATGAGGGACTCTGCTAGGGCGTCCGTGTCCACTGGAGAGGACAGGAAGACCTGGTCCTGGCCATGCTGAAGCTCACAGCCTGATATGTCGTCCTGCTGTTCTCCAAGGTGCTTTGCTGGTCTCTGGTTTTCTCATTTGTTTTCATCTTTTGAGCACACAGGGCTTCCTTTCTTCCCTCTGGCACTGAATTGCACTTGCCAAATAGCCCCTGTGAGTGTGTCATCGCCCCAAAGACTGTGAATCGCAGAGGGCTGAAGGCCATGTCTTGGACCATCTTCATCTAACGTTACACATTACACAAAATATATGCTCACTAAATGTCTTCCTGGCTTATGTTTCTAATTGTGAAAGTAATACAGTGATCAGTTGGAAAACAGTGGATAACAGAAAAACATCAGGCCTGGAAGGAGGCTATTGCCGTAGTCCAGCAGAAATGATGGGGCCTGAACTAGGGCAGTGAGCGGGGAGAAGATGGAAGCTGTGACGAGTGACATTTGGCAGGTGGAATTGGCCGGACCTGGACCCTTACGAGCTGCTGGATGGGGAGTCGGCAGGCCAAGCTGCTGGCCACACCCACAGGGCTGGGGTGCACGTAGCGTCTTGGCCAGTGGGTGGAGCTCACTGTGAGGGAGTAAGAAGCAGGTGGCAGGTGGAAGCACAAGCAGCTGGTGGGCGCCAGGAGACACAGGGCTGTGGAGGGTGGGGTGAAGCACAGGAAGTGAGGGAACAGGCCCTGTGCGTCACCCTGGGCCCGAGTTAGCTCCTGGAGGACCGGCAGCAGATGGGAGGGCCGCTAGGGTGGAGTGGGGTCGAATTCCCTCAAGGGGCTGCCAGAGTGAGTCAAGGACCAGGCTCAGGAGAACAGTGTAACAGGTAGATTGTTAAGGCAGGAATCCGGAAAGGAGGCATCGTATTAGACCTGGGTACAGGGTGGGGACTTGGTAAGACAGAAAAAGCAGAGGCAAGAATAAAACAGGGTTTGATGTTTATTCAGTTCTCCCCTGAGTCAGTAGCGATCAACCATATACCTGGTATGTGCCACACATGCAGCTGGACCAGAGGGAGGTGCAGAAGGGAAGAGGTGATAAGACAGGAAGATCCCTGGCTCTGCATCCTAGCGAGAGGGACCAGGATGTAGATGGAATGTGTGTGTGTGTGTGTGTGTGTGTGTGTGTGTGTGTGTGTGTGTAGGAAGGAAATGCTAAAGGTCTGAGATACGAAGTTATTAAAGATTTTACAACAAATTATTTTTACTAAGGACAGGAGAAACTTCCAGAGCCCGGTTTTGACAAATTAGAGTTGTGAACAAGTGGGATTAGATGTGAGTACCAGAAGCTGCCAGGCCATTGCAGTGAGTGACTGAAAGACAAGTATGTACGTGTTTGCGTGCGTGTGTGTGTGTGCACATGTGCTCCTGCAGAGGTTAGGACTGGAAAGAGAAGGGAAAGGACAGATGAGGGAGACAGAAAGTCACCAGTACCCAGCTCAATAAACAGCACACCCCAGCCCCTTCCTGCTCCCTCTGGCCACAGCCCCTCCTCCGAGTCACCACTGCCCTTGCTTCTGACAGCCTGGGTTAGTTTGGCCTGTTGGCGGACTTAAAAATAAATGGAATCGCTGGATGCTATTTTAAAGTTGTTTCCAAAGCTATTTTGAAACTTTTTCCAAAATGACACATTAACTTAGAAAGATGGAAACAAAGAGATAAATGAAGACATGCTGTTGAAAGCCATGATGGTTCATCTATAAAAATGGCTGCTGGTAATCAGTCGTTCCAAAGTGTCTTTAAATTCAGGGAGAAACCTATCACGTGGCACCTAGCTCCTGAGGCATGTCTGTCTTTAGAAAGCTCATCTTAGGCTGGACGCGGTGGCTCACACCTGTAATCCCAGCACTTTGGGAGGCCAAGGCGGGCAGATCACGAGGTCAGGAGTTCGAGACCAGCCTGACCAACATGGTGAAACCCCGTCTCTACTAAAAATACTAAAATTAGCTGGGCATGGTGGTACATGCCTGTAGTCCCAGCTACTTGGGAGGCTGAGGCAGGAGAACTGCTTGAACCTGGGAGGCGGAGGTTGCAGTGAGCTGAGATTGCGCCATTGCACGCCAGCCTGGGCGACAGAGCGAGACTCCATCTCAAAAAAAAAAAAAAAGCTTATCTGATATCCTGCTATTGAAAACCTGATCGTTCTGCTACCAGGAAAAGCAGAATGTGTTAGAAGGGGATCTCTGAACACTGGCCAGCTAGGCTGGTCCCCTTGGCTATTAATGTCCTGCCAAATTTCACACTTTGTCTTTTGCAAAGTAAAATATAAGAAGATAATCAGTGGAAAGAAGCCAATCAATTTTTCTTTCTTCTGTATCTTATTTAATCTTCACAACAATATTTCGAGATAGACATTTAGCAGATGGGGAAACTGAGGCTCAGAGAGGTTAAATAATAGTCCCAATGTCACGTAGCTGAAAAACACTCATTATTAATTCTTCCTGCTCTAAAATCCAGTCTCTCCGTCATACCACCTTGCCTCTAGCTATACTATGATATCTCAGTATTACTTTTTTCCTTTCCCTTCATCAATTATGATCATTAAATATAAAAATATAAAATAACAATATAAAATATAAAAATAACAATATATATTTGATTTATTCATTCAACAAATAAATGAGACACCTCATGTTATTGAGGCTCTCTTATGCTCCCCAAGCAGTGTTTCAGGGATTGGGGAAACAGTGGTAAACAAATAATAGATACGGTTTCTGCTCTTGTGGAATTCGGGGTTCAGTGCGGGAGACATCCAAAAAACTGCACAAACAAATGTAAAGTAGAAACTATGAACAGTGCCAAGAAGGCTAGAGATATAGGTGTTAGGAAAAGCTGTACTGGAGATGAAGGTGGGATTTGACCACACTAGGGATTTCAGAGAAAGCTTCTTGAGAGACACAATCTCCTGAGTTGAGCTCTTAAGGATGAGTAGGAGATAAGAGGGTGAAATGGAAGAAGGTACTTGAGGAGCATGTGCAAAGGCCCTGGGGTAGGAGGGACCATTGTGAGCATGAAGAAATGAAGGGGGAACAGTGTGTCTAGAGTACAGAAAGCAAGGCAGGACCTACTGGGAAATGCAGGAGAGATACCAACAGGGGCCAGACCAGGGCTTTGTGAGCCTAGAAAAGGGTTTGAAGCCACCTCACAATGAGTTTGTACTGAGTGGCAAGGAAAAAATGGACATAAATTTTCAGCTCCCTTTACTATCTCTTGTATTCTAGAGAATGCATTGCAGCTAAGTGTGAAGTCCCTTGGAATTAACATTATTTGTTTCCTTTTGGGAAATATGTTCATCCCACAGTGCTATCCAGAACCAAATTAAAAATAAACATCTAAACCAAATTAGGCTGCCTAGAAACACTGACAAATATGAGCCAAATTGAAACCAAGTTTAGATTCTGAGTTCAAGTCAGGTTAACATCACTGTGAATCTACTGATAATTTGCCGTATTTAATTTTTAAAAGCTTGCTGTGTCCATTAATCAAGAAGGCTTACATTACTTGCATTGCACAGTGAGAAAGAGACAGTGTTATCGTCCCCAGTGGATCCAGAAGGGTTAAGAGCTTGGCCTCTTGAACATGGGCCAAGATAATTCAGCCCACGTCATTTTAGGCAGGTTCCTTTCTACTGATTTCACACTGTATTTTTGCTTTAGATGCACAGAGCAAGCAGCACAAGCAGCAACCCCACAATTACATGCACCCTACATGAGCCGTTCTCAGCTGGTCAGTGGCAGACCCCTAGGAAGACTTAAAATTACTTCAAGGGAATCTAAGACCCCATAGGTATACCATGCATTGTGCATAGTCTGAATACAAATAAGGTCATCCCTTCTCCCAGTTTATAAACTGTATATAGGTGCTTTTGTGATTATGTAAATTTATTATATTTCTTTGTCATATTTAGACTTAATCAGCGAGAGTAAAAGTATAACTACTCTGTTGGAGGTGGATCTGGCCAGTTGACATTTAAGAAGGGAGCCTCATACTCAGAAAACATGTGGAGCCTTTGCCTGATTAAGCAATCGGCATATTCAGATTTGACAAATATTTGGTGAGTGTCAGGGTGACTTGTCATCCTCACAAGAATTCTAGGATGCTGGTATGAGGATCAGGAAACTGATTTTGGACATAGCCATGATGTTGAGGGGTGGTAGATGCAAAAGAATCATTTATAAATATCTGGTAAGGGAAATGCTTGTGCAACCCAGTCACTGCTGAGATACCTCTGGAAGAAGTGTCATGGAGGCACCCACATCTGTGATCAAAGCTGCCTGCCTCTGTGTGTGAACACATGTGCACGTGTAAACAGGGCTGGCTGTGAGCGGAAGTGGGCAACCTCACAAGTGCACCTGGGTTTAGTCGAAATAAACTTCTGGACTCATTTTCTGCCAAACATCTCAGACATCCCAGGTGGGCAGCTTAGGATCGATGTGAAGTCGTCTTCCTCCCGAGGAGGAGGATAGGTAGTTTGCAGTGCCAGTCAGTCCTCCCGCTCAAACCTGAAAGGTATTTTAAATTACCAACCATCAAGCCTGGTGTAGTGGCTCATGCCTGTAATCCCAGCACTTTGGGAGGCTGAAGTGGGAGGATCACTTGAGGTCAGGAGTTTGAGACAAGCCTGGGCAGCATAGTGAGACCCTGTCTCAACTAAATTTTTTTTTTTTTTTTAAATAGTCAATGTGGTGATGCACACCTGTAGGCCCAGCTACTCAGGAGGCTGAGATGGGAGGATCACATGAGCCCAGGTATTTGAGGCTGCAGTGAGCTATGAACATTACACTGCTCTCCAGTCTAGGTAACAGAGCCAAACCCTGTCTCTAAAAAAAAAAAAAAAAATTACCAATCATCTTGTTTTATACTGTTCTTGCTTGGCAATAAAGGAATACCTGAAACTGGGTAATTTATAAAGAAAAGAGGTTGAATTGGCTCACAGTTCTGCAGGCAGTACAAGCTTGGTACTGGCATCTACAAGGCTTCGGGAAGGCCTCAGAGAGCTTTTACTCATGACAGAAGGCAAAGCGGGTACAGGTATCTTACATGGTGGGAGCAGCTGCCAGAGAGAACATGGTGGGGGAGGTGTCATGCCCTTTTAAACAACCAGACTCTGAAGAACTTACCATCACGAGGACAGCACCAAACCATGAAGGATTCTCTCCAAAGACCCAAACCCCTTCCACCAGGCTCAACCTCCAATGCTGGCGATTACAATTCAACAGGAGAGTTGGTGGGGACATATATGCACACTATTTTAGCTCTAATCAGGTATACTTTGTATAAACCATTGCACCTTTTAAGAGGACTGATTTTTTTTCACCTTCCTTTCTTGGCAAAGTGGGACCCAGGTATTCTATTTTCATTTTAAAAGGTCAAATGAAGGTCTCAGAGCCCTGAGGACACTGCCATCTGCTAGTGGCCATCCTTATACTATGGTGACCCCATGGGTAACTTAATAGGAACGGGGGAGGATGAGGAAAGGTAGCTAACATCTAAGTGTTCTCCACACCCCTGCCTTTTTCCATGCTTGGTCTCCTGCAGTTCTCACATCACAATAAAAGGTGGTATTATTTTCCCATTATACAGTTTAGGAGACTGAGGCTCAGGGAAGCTACATAGCTTGCTCAAGGTCATACAGCCAAGAGAAGAGCAGAGATTCTGAACCCAGGTTCTCCTGATTCTGGTCTGGGCTGTTTCCTGAAAACCTTGCTTCCTCCTGGCACATTCAAGCAGTGGGAAATTGACTTCCACAGGAAACCCACAGCACATGGAGGCTTTGCTTTGCCAGAAGGGCAGGTGCTAGGTCCTGGAGTGAGTGGAAGCTAGGCAACAATTACTGTTTGGGTGAGCTGGGATTGTCTACAAAGCCCCACTATAAATGTGATACATAGCTCAGGCACAAAAACACACTGGACATCCTCATCTCAAATGTCCCTCCCCATGAAGCCCTCCTGCCCCACCAACCAGAGTCTGGCATTAAAACTCTGGCTGGGACACTATCAACAGAATTAATTCCAATTCACATTAATTTTAATGTGTGTGTACATATGTCACCCAATCTTTTTTCCTCTTGGGTGATTTTCAAAACTCTGCCATAAAAACAAACAAAAACAAGGACAAGCCCAAGCAGGTTGAGAATCCCCAGGGTACTGATGAAATTAGGTTTTCCTGTTGGCAATCTTAATGCCTCCTGTCTCAGGATAGATTTATTTCCCCTCTTCCTTTTTCATTTTTTTTGCTGTCTGTGGGAATGATGAATATGTTATCTTCTTGGGTACCTGAAGACTATTATGCCACTTCTCCCACCTCTTCTTCCCTAAATGCAATCATCCACTTAATTTTTCCTCCACAGTCATTTTCACCACTCTAATCAATGTCAGGAAATTTCTGTTGATTCAGGTAAATCTTTTGTCAAATGATGGTCTTTAGATGTTTGGCTGCCATGCTTGAACGGTCCTTTTCCATTTTTACTTCTCATTGCCTTTTTTCATTTCTTAATTTTTTTTTTTTTTTTTTTTGAGACAGTCTTGCTCTGTCATCCAAGCTGGAGTGCAGTGGCACAATCTTGGCCCACTGCAACCTCTGTCTCCCAGATTCAGTCAATTCTCCTGTCTCAACCTCCCAAGTAGCTGGGACTACAGGTGCACACCACCAAACCCCGCTAATTTTTGTATTTTTAGTAGAGACAGGGTTTCACCATGTTGGCCAGGCTGGTCTCAAATTTGTGACCTTAGGTGATCCACCCACTTTGGCCTCCCAAAGTGCTGAGATTACAGGCGTTAGCCACTGCACCCAGCCCCAAAAAAACTATTTTTAAATGAACATATGAAAATTGTATACGTTTATCGCATACATGATATTTTGAAATATGTATACATTGTGGAATGGCTATATTGAGCTAATTACCATATGCATTACCTCACATACTTTTTTTTGTGGTGAGAATGTTTAAAATCTATACATTTAAGATTTAAGAAAGACTCTAATTTTAAATAAGAATCCTGAGAATTTATACAGTAAGTGGTCATTGGACCACACCTTTACGTTAATATATTTATTTCCTACTTCTTAGTGCTAAGTATTTTATAATTTCAAAAGCAGAATAAATAATACTGATAATTTAAAAAGTCTACTTTTTCAGCAATTTTCAAGAATACAATACATTGTTGTTAACTATAGTCACCATGTTGTACAATAGATTTCTTGAAATTATTCCTTCTGTATAATTGAAATTTTGTACTCTGACCATCATCTCTCCCTCCCACTTCCCTCTAGTTCCTGGCAACCACCATTCTACTTTCCACTTCTGAGTTCAACTCTTTTCAATTCTACACTTAAGTCAGATCATGTGGTATTTGTCTGTCTGTGCTTGGCTTATTTTACTTAACGTGATGCCCTCCAGGTTCATTGTCAGAAATGACATAATTTCTCTTTTCATTTTATTTTACTTTTAATTTAATTTTATTTTTTTGAGATGGAGTTTCGTTCTGTCACCCAGGCTGGAGGGCAGTGGCGCAATCTCAGCTCACTACAATCTCCACCTCCCAGGTTCAAGCTATTCTCCTGCCTCAGCCCCCTAAGTAGCTGGGATTACAGGTGCCCGTCACCACGCTCGGCTGTTTTTTGTGTTTTTAGTAGAGATGGGGTTTCTCTCTGTTGGCCAGGCTGGTCTTGAACTCCTGATCTCAGGTGATCTGCTCCCTTCCGCCTTCCAAAGTGCTGGGATTACAGGTGTGAGCCACCAGGCCCGGCCTAATTTCCCTTTGTAAAGCCTGAATGGCATTCCATTGTGTCTGTATAGCATGATTTCTTCATTCATTCATCTGTTGATGGGCACTTAGGTTGTTTCCATAGCTTGGCTATTGTGACTAGTGGGCCAATAAACACAGGAGTGCAGATAGCTCTTTGACTTGCTGATTTATTTCCTTTGGATATATACCCAGAAGTGAGATTGCTGGATCAAATAATCATTATATTTTTCATTTTTTGAGGAACCTCTATACTGTTCTTCCTGATGGCTGTAGTAATTTACAGTCCCACTAACAGTGTGCAAGGGTGCCCTTTTCTCCACAACATCTCCAATACTTGTTATCTTTTGTCTTACTGATAATAGCCATTCTAATGGGTGTAAAGTAATATTGCATTGTGGTCTGAATTTGCACTTCCCTAATGATTAGTGATGTTGAACATGTTTTCATATATCTGAAGACCAATTATGTATCTTTTTCTGAAAAAGATCTATTTGGTTCCTTTGCTTATTCTTTTAGTTGGGTTATTTGTTTTCTTGCTATTGAGTTGTTTGAGTTCCTTACACATTTTAGATATTAACCTCTTATCAGATGGGTACTTTGCAAATATTTTCTCCCATTCCATAGATTGTCTCATCACTCTTTTGATTGTTTCCTTTGCTGTGCAGAAGCTTGGTAGTTATTGCCCGTGCTTCTGGGATCATATGCACAAAAATCATTGCCAGACTAATGTCATGCAGTTTTTCCCTTATGTTTTTTTTTTTCTAGTCATTTTACAGTTTTAGGTCTGTGTTTAAGTCTCTAATTCATCTTGAATTGATTTTGGGTATGGTGTGAGATAAGGGTCTAATTTCATTCTTCTACATGTGGATACCTAGTTCTCCCAACACCATTGATATAGTTTGGATATTTGTACCCTCTAAATCTCACATTGAAATGTGACCCCCAGAGTCGGAGGCGGGGCCTAGTAGAAGGTGTTTGAGTCATCCCTCGTGATGGCTTAGTATCCTTTCCATAGTAATGAATGTGTTCTTGCTCTGTTAGTTAAAGCGAGATCTGATTGTTCAAAAGTGCCTGAGCACCTCTTCCTTTTTCTCTTGCTGCCTCTCTTGCCATGTGAAATTCCTACTTCCCCTTTGCCTTACACTGTGAATCAAAGCTTCTTGAGATCTCACCAAAAGCAGATGCTGGCTCCATGCTTCTTGCACAGCCTGCAAAACTGTGAGCCAAATAAACCCCCTTTCTTTATAAATTGCCCACCCTCAAGTATTCCTTTATAGCAATGCAAAAGTGACTAACACAACTGTTTATTGAAGAGTATCCTTTCCCCATTATGTGTTCGTGGTACCTTGGGAAAATCAATGGACTGTAAAAGTGTGGATTTATTTCTTGGCTTTCTATTCTGTTCCATTGGTCTCTGTCTGTTTTTATCCAATACTATGTTGTTTTGATTACTACAGCTTTGTAACACATTTGAAGTCAGATAGTGTGATGCTTCCCGTTTTGTTCTTTCTGCTCAAGATTTCCTTTGTTCACTGCATTTTTCTAAGGTGCTTTCCTTACTGCCTTCTTAATTTCCTCCCAAATGGTCTTAGATGTTTGAAAGAGATCAGAAAAATTCCCAGCAGGGATCTTGCTTATTTCTGGGCTTGAACTTGATGCTAGCAAAGCATCAAAGGGCAGTTATGGTAAATACCCTAAAACCATGTTGGTTTTGGGGGACAGCAAGGACAATGATAAGGAACATCAACTTCTCTCCTGCAGATATTCGTACCATGCAATGCACCCTGTAATAGTGACCATTACCATCTACCATTGGTACTAATTTCTGTCAAGGCAGGTACTGTATTACTGAGGACTAGTAACGTGAGGATTTTGATCTCACTTGGTGTTTGGCATTTTGAGTAAAAACGGTCAAATGTTACATGTCTCACTGATTAGCTGTGTGCCCTTGAATAAGGTATTAAACTACTGCTTGAAACTTGTTTCTTCATCTATAAAATAAAGGTAAAAATACCTACATTAAGGGTTTCTGAATATGAAATCAGTTGACACAATTACTGACCTAATATTGGAGTGACTATGTTTCCTGAACATTGCGCTCAGGGTTGGATTTGCAGACTCAGCTTAGTCCCTGCCTTTATGGAGTATTCAGTCCAAAGAGGTAATATCCAGCAAATACCTGGTCTAAGGTAAATATTTCTTATGTAGATATCACTGTCTTAAAGTTTAACCAATAATGAATTCTGTAAAATGAAATGAATGAAGATTCCCAAAATATCTGCTTTGTTAAGAAGTTGTAAATGTGAATATAGCATTCACATTCTTTGTTATTATCCTTTTGGGCTGCTTGAAAGGTTATAAAATGTTTTTATCTCTCATTTTTAGTATTGTAAGTGAGTATGATTCCATTCTGGAGATTTGTGAAAAATATCTTGTCTTGAGTAAAATTAAACCATTAAACACACACGTGCATGCGTGCACACATGCCCCTATACTTATTAGTAACAGGTTAAAAAAAAAGTCACTGTGATAATGATTGCATGTGCTTACCTGCAGCGCAGCTTCTCCAGTGACTGCCTGGTTCTACACCAGAGTTTGAATTCTTTTACCAAATTGTGTCTATCATCAAAACAAATGTCCGGTACATTTTGTGCTCTAACAGGGCCGGGAGGGCCAGGTCTAAGGAAGGATGTCCTGGGCCTTAAGGAGCCTGGGTCTTGCCTACCCTGCTGCTGGCTGGGCCTTTTTGGGTATACAGAATCGTCTCTCTTGTTGGAGCCACGCACGAATGAGACAGCTGGAAAACACACATTTTATTTCATCTGTGATGTCAGGACTGCTGTGCTTTCTCCCAGTCCTGTTTCACGTATGACCCTCAGAGGGCTGCTTAGAGAATATTTTATTCTCATTTATTTTATGTGCTGGGCAGAATTTACATCTTGTAAAATCAGCATCAAAGCCTGCTGTCAAACAGCTTATGTTTTCTGTTTTCCAAATCTTGTTTGTGTGTGTTGTTGTTGTTGTTTGAAAAACCCAAGTTTTAATGGTATTAACCTCACTTTACTTTAGATGTCTCTCTCTCTCTTTTTTTAAAACTCTGCTTCAAATCCCAGTTCTGCCTCAATGAATCTGATCTTAATTTGGGGAAATCTTTTAGTCTTGGGTACTGAAGTTCAAGAACGAAGGGAGCAAGAAAGAGGAGGAAAATACAGTGAAAAAAGAAAGTCTCAGGAAAAATAAAGACAGACACAGTAAGAGAAAGTCAGAGACTTTCTCTGAGATGAGATGTTAGAGGCTACATCTGTGTCCATCACACAGCAACACAAAACAGGGAAGCCATATTCTGAGACAAAGTCTTTGTGAAACTTTGTGGACCTTTGTGGACTTACTGGATCTTTGTGGCCTAGTGGCCTCATGTTCTGGACTTCTAAGATATTACTGCAAAATAACCTTACACAGGTCCACTGAATTTTTCTTAATAATATGCATAAGTGTTTCCTCTCGATATCACTCATGCAAGCTCTTTTTTTTTGTTGTTGTTGTTTGTTTGTTTGTTTGTTTTTTTGAGACAGAGTCTTGCTCTGTCTCTGTCTCCGGGGCTGGAGTGCAGTGGCCGGATTTCAGCTCACTGCAAGCTCTGCCTCCCGGGTTCACGCCATTCTCCTGCCTCAGCCCCCCGTGTAGCTGGGACTACAGGCACCCGCCACCTCGCCTGGCTAGTTTTTTGTATTTTTTGGTAGAGACGGGGTTTCACCGTGTTAGCCAGGATGGTCTCGATCTCATGATCTCGTGATCCGCCCATCTCGGCCTCCCAAAGTGCTGGGATTACAGGCTTGAGCCACCATGCCTGGCGCAAGCTCTTACATGGAAAGAAGATTATGCAAAATTTTTAACCTTCAATGGGCATACAAGACAGTAAATACTAGCTCATTAAAACTACGGCATAATGAGGTAGCAAATTCTCTGTCATTAGGCCAGGGGTGGTGGCTCATGCCTGTAATCCCAGCACTTTGGGAGGCTGAGGCGGGTGGATCACCTGAGGTCAGGTGTTGAAGACCAGCCTGCCCAACGTGGTGAAACCCTGTCTCTACTAAAAATACAATAGCTGGGTGTGGTGGTGCACACCTGTAGTCCCAGCTACACAGGAGGCTGAGGTATGAGAATCTCTTGAACCCCGGAGGCGGAGGTTGCAGTGAGCTGAGATCATGCCACTGAAACTCCAGCCTGGGCAACAGAGCAAGACTCTGTCTCACAAAAAAAAAAAAAAAAGAATTCAAGCCCTAGCTGGAGACCACCTTGTAGAAGTACCATAGAGGGGATTTCAGGATTAGAGAGGGGAACACAGAGTAAATTCCATCAAGAAACAATTTATTCATCATAGTTCCTGGTATGAAATATAACAATTAAAATGCAAACATGAAATGCAAACACAAAGTCATTTCCAAATTAGACTTGTAATTAGAAATAAATGAATAAGTTTTTTGGTTTGGTTATTATGACCATATAACCAATTACTTTGTCAATTACAAGATTTTCCAGCATGTATCTTTAGCCTTAATATATGTTAAAAAATAATAGACTTAGAAAAGAAAGAGGAACGTTGGTACCAACTGCATGGAGAAGCCCTGGACATGCTGGGCCTATCCCTGAGGTGTAATAGTCAGGCCCGCAGACAAACCATCCCATCTCCTCCGACTAGCACCAGATGTAAATTATGGGGCAACCATTCAGTGGAGTAGAAATTTTTGTTTGAAAGTCTAAGAGAGCCCACATTGAATATAGATAACATAAAGTCAAGGTTTCTGTTTTGATTAAGATCATTCTCAAAGCTCAGAATTATTGGAATTTGTTGGAGCAGTTGAACTTTTTGACATGAAAAGATGGATTTTCCTGTGTGTAAACTCCATTGTGTTAAGGTTGTTGGTGCAAAACCATTTAATGCATTTTCTTTAGGAACTCTGAAACACCTGTTTATGCATTTTTGTTTAAGACTGTATAAGCAGAAATAAAAAGGACATTTCATAATAATGAGGTGTAAAAGCTGTTCCAGCTTAATTTATGCTATGAGTTTTTTAAAGAAATGATTGCATCATCCTTGAACACATCTGTAAAATTCACTCATCAATACTTATTTGAGAAGAACAATATTCTTGAATGACTCACTAGGATAATTTTTACAAAAAAAATATTGTCTTAACTAGGTAGAATTAAGTAAGTCCAAAATTTTGGATTAATGGTTTGCTCAACGTGTCTCATCCAGGTAAAAATTTATTCCCCAGATTTGCTACTTCAGGCATAAAAGTTTTCTGGAAATCAGGCATGTGAAAAGAGAGTCAAGTACATTTGCCTAAGCAGCCACCAGAAAAGTAAGTAAATATTACTTAGTCATACAGCACAATCATCATCGAAATACATTTCTCAGGTGACTGCAGGGATGTAGCTTTTGGCTACACAGCATGCATGTTTCCAGCTCTGGGACCACAGCTTTAGGTTTGTGTGGGGAGAGGGAGGAAAGGGGATGAAATAACACTAAAACCTCTGTGGGCTAGGAGGTCCAAAAAGGGCATTCTCTTTTCTTGCTGGTGGGAATGAGAAACACTGCCTGTCTTTTGGAAAACAAGTTTGCAGCATCTATTTCAATGCAACTACATGTCATTGACCTAGGAATGCTCCTGGTAGGAAGTTATCCTGTAGAAACACAAACTCAAGATTTAAGTATATATGAACAAGGACTTTTAGGTAACCATGTTCCTAGTGGCAGTATTTGTAGTGGAAGCAACCTCAATGACCAGTGGTAGAGAAATAATTGAATAAGTTGTGGTATATATAACCTTGGAATACAATGTACCTGTAAAAAAAAATAAAGAACTTAGAACTATATCCATTAACTAGGGGGAATGCTCATTATGCATTTTGTGAGAACACAAAGGGCAAGGAAATATATATAATATGAATGCGTTTTGTAAAAAAAAAAAAAGAGAGAGAGAGAAATGGAAAATACAAACATTTATATACGTTTGTATGACTGTGAATAAAGATATGTCTTTATCACTGAAAATTGAGGAGTCATGCTAGAGAGAAGAGGGGTTGACAAGAAATATAAATCAATGAAAAAGGGGAAGTCGCCCAAAATACAAACAAGCAAAAAAATAGCAAATAGACACTATGCAATCCTTAACTACACATACTTGCAGGACTAGGGTGTAAAAACAGTTTACCTACAGGTTGTAAGCAGAAGACCCGGCCCCCTTCCAAAAAGATGCGTAGGTTGTACCTGGTGATTGGAATCTTTCATCCACACAGGTTTCCGGATGCTGCTGTTTGGAAATTCTATGGCAACTTGAAACTCCTATTCCCTTTATCCTGCTTCTCTCAGTACTCAGCATGGTGCTGTGCACAGGTGGATGCTCAATAAATGGGCCACTATTGTGGCAGAGGACAAGGAAGCAGAGCAAGAGTGCTGAATGCAGACAAGCAGGGCGGGGGGCTGGGGGACCCCATGTGGTCCAGTCCTCCCGTGGCTGGAGCTCAGCAAACAAAACAGAGCCTGCTGGGCTTTCTGCCTGGCGGCACCAGAAAGGGACAGAGGAAAGGCCATTCCTGGACACCCTTTCAATAGGTGTATTGATTCTTTGGACAAAAAGTGAATCTGGAGCTGGCAAAAGCTGTGTCCAGTGGCCTGAACAGAATGAGAGGGGTTGACCGAGCAGCATTTTTTTTGGTCTGTGCTTTTGCCACAGGATGCAACAGCGCTGGCCTTGTTTCTAGGATGGGGAATCCTCCAGTTCTGGCATGCCTCTTCTGTGCACTGTGGTATTCAGTCCCTGGCCGGAGATGGAGGTCTGACAAAAATGACTATTGGGTGAAGCAAAAACCATCTTTGTGAAGACAGCTGAGCTGTATGGGGACACTCTGCCTATGGCAACAGTGTTGGAGCCAAAACCTCCTCTTTCTATAGCATCGTCCCTACACATTCCCCCTCATCTCATTCCTCTCCCTCCTCCACTTTCTCTTTTGTGCAGTGGTCTGAGCTCATTTGCTTGGATTCTTTTCATGGCCGATTTCAATTCAGCCATTAAACTGAATATTGTCTGAAGCGGAGGAGGAGAAGAAAGAATGCTATAAAAGAAGACAAATAAAACAGTGGGGAAAGCATGAGATGGCAAGTCCTTTCAAGTTATTACGCTGGAGAGACTAACGGTTAGTGATTTGCCTCTCTTGGTGGGGATGGTTCAGTCCCATGTTCTCTTGCCTTTATTCTGGTTCACTTGCCTCTTGCTGCTCACT
This sequence comes from Piliocolobus tephrosceles, assembly GCF_002776525.5. Lineage (NCBI taxonomy): Eukaryota > Metazoa > Chordata > Mammalia > Primates > Cercopithecidae > Piliocolobus > Piliocolobus tephrosceles. The sequence goes on from NC_045438.1 coordinate 148,504,598, forward strand.
GAAGAGACGTTCCTGTTAGGGAACTCTCGCTAGTGGCCAAAGTGAATGAAAATGCGGGTCCAGTTCCTTCAAGTTCTACCAAAATTCATGCACAAGTGAACATGTAGACAAACATACCCACATATGCTCCTGCATGGGCACACACATGCATGCTGACACACACACACACATATACAACACACACACACACAGTGCTATTATTGTTGGTGTCCCTAAGAGAATGAATTCTCTCACAATTGCCCAGTAGTATGGCACAAGACAGATGATGGATTAAAAGTTCTTACCTTGGGTAAAATAGATATACGGTTTTGCGGCTTTGAGAAGATCTTTAATAAATTCTCAGTTCTAACCTCCTATGGTTGAATTCTGAACTGCTTGCCAAATCTCCAACATCAGCACTCTGAGGTGGCTCAGCAGAAGCCACCAGTTTTCAGTAGTGTCTGTGTTAGTTTCCTAGGGCTGCAATCACAAAATACCACAATCTGGGTGGCTTGAAACAATAATAATTTATTCTTTCACGGTTCTGGAGGTTGGAAGGCAAAAACTGAGATGTTGGCAGAGCCATGCTCCCTCTGGAAGCTCTCAAGAATCTTTCCTTGCCTTTTTAGTTTTCTGGTGGTTCCAGGCATTCCTCGGCTTGTGGCTGCGTCACTCTAATCTCTGCCTCTGTCTCCACGTGGCTTCCTTTCTCTGTCTACCCTCTCTTCTGTTTCTTATGAGACACTTGCTATTGGATTAGGGCCCACCTGGTTAATCCAGGATGGTCTAATCTTGAGATCCTTAATTTGATTTCATTTGCAAAGACCCTTTTTCTCAATGAGGTCACATTCACGGGTTCTGGAAGTTAGGACTTTGACATAATACTTTGCGGGAGGGGGCACCATTCATCCTGCTACAATGTCCAAGAGCAAGATAAGAAACTCCCCTCATTTAAAATCCAGTCCTGGCTTACCATTGCACTTAGACTTACATCATTACTTACATGCCTTATCTGGAAAGGCTTACATACCTTTCCATGATTTGTAAGACCTTGTCCCTCTGGCCTTCTCCATAGCTCTCCAATGTCTCTCACTGTGCTCTAGTCACACGGTTCTTCCTTCAGTTTCTCAAGCAGGCCAACTGCGTTTCTTCCTCTAGCTTTTGTGTATACTGAAACCACTGCCTAGAATTCCTTCACCCATCCCTGTCATTGGGCATTCCTTCTGTAATCTCTCAGCTTAAATATTAGATTGGTGCAAAAGTAATTGTGGTTTTTGCCATTACTTTCAAAGTAATGGCAAAAACTTTCAAGTAGTGGCAAAAACCACAATTACTTTTGCATCAATCTAATACCATCCCCTGTAACTATATGTAAGTAGGTCTTTGCATCATCCTCTATAGCAGCAACTCCTTGATTACTTCCTTCTCACCATTTACAATGATTTATTTATTAGTTTATTGTCTGACTCTAGACTAAGAGTTCTCTGAGCTCTATCATCATGAACTATCTCTTAGCTCTATCATGGACTTTATTCATCTTGATCTCTGTTTTAGCCCCCAAATCTGGCACGTAGTAAACAATAAATATGTGTTGAATAAATGAATAAACGAATGAATGAATGAATGAATGAATGAACAAAAGATGCTCTTAGTTTGGGAGATGATCAGATGGTACCCATGATGGTGGCAGTACTTCATACACATATGAATTGCATCAAACACTTGGATCATTAAAGCATGAAGCCATTTCTTATTACACATCCCAGGCTGTCCTAACAGATTAACAAGGTGTTCAGAGATCTCTGCTGTGTAATGGGTTAGTATTACATTGGAAGAAACTCCTGAGGCAGCAAAAGTCAGACAGTGATGGGGCTTAGTCAAAGGCTAAAACTCTCCAACTCTTCCTGTTTCCCTTTGCCATCTTTCATATGAAACGGAGGTTTGTGTCCCTTTAGAGATACCCAGAAAGAACTGCATTAGCCCTTACAGAGAAGCATTCCTTTTCATCTGGTGCCCAGAAGAAACACGTGTGACAAGGTATGAAATGGGATGTTTCCTGTTGCCTTAGGTTTTTGCTCAACACCCTAAAGATGAGGACAGTAGATCCAAGGACCTCTGCTTCATGGGACAACAGCCACAGGACTGCCAAGATCCCATTTTAGGGACTAAGAATCACCAGGCTTATCTTTTAACCCTCACTCCACCAACCATGTAGATGTAGCCCATTTAAGCAAAATCCTGGAATTCATGGAAGAAGAGAATTTGAGGAGTAATGAGGTAAAAGCCTAGGGAAGTGCTGGGGCCTGGAGGGAGGCCTCCAAAGGGGAACCTCTAGAAGAGCCGGATGAGGGAAGAAAGTGCAGGTCCAGGAGCCAAGGGTCAGGCTGGGCTGGTGGAGAAGGTAGGCTTGGAATGGGAGTTGGAGGAACATGAACATTCTAAAGCCAGAAAGTGAGTCCTAGCTATTAAATGGGACTGTTCTGAGTGGGACAGATGGCTAAAAGGGTTTGCAGCTGAGAGGCTTTCAAGGCGAGGAGAGGAGGTGTTTCAGGGAGTGTTTTTGAAAGCTGTGGTTTGGAAAGAAATTAAAAGCCACCTCCTCCTTGTTCCCCGCGGATTTTAGTCTATGCAATAAACCAATTAGATGACTGAATAATAAGGTCTGACATTTTTAGTTTTATAAATATAATCATGATTAGCCTTTGCTGAACATTGGCATCAGGAACCATACTAAGTGGTTTATATACTTGGGGTGTGCGTGTGTGTGCACGCATGTGCCTGTGTGCACGTGTATACTGAGGTACTGTGCCACACACATAGAAGTTCTCCTATCATTGTCTATAAAAACATACGCACATGGCCGGGCGTGGTGGCTCACACCTGTAATCCCAGTGCTTTAGGAGGCCAAGGCAGGCGGATCACTTGAGGTCAGGAGTTTGAGACCAGCCTGGCCAACATGGTGAAACTCCATCTCTACTAAAAATACAAAAATTAACCAGGTGTTGTTGTGCATGCCTGTAATCCCAGTTACTTGGGAGGCTGAGGCAGGAGAATCGCTTGAACTCAGGAGGTGGAAGTTGCAGTGAGCCGAGACTGTGCCACTGCACTCCAGCCTGGGCAACAAAAGCAAGACTCCATCTCAAAAAAAGAAAAGTATATATATATATTCTGTTGGCTTGAATAGGGATAATATTCGGGATTCTTTAAGAGAAACACGTAACTTATCACTGAGTTCTGTACAAAACATACTACTCTGCCTGAGGATCGCTTAGAAGCCTGAGAAGCTGGGAACTGGAGAGTGCAGACTGGGAGGATTTCTGGGGCCTGTCCAAGGTGTGAGCTTGTTTTTGCTCTGATTTGTGAAATAGAGCAGGACTCCATCCCGTCACTGTGTTCCCATTCATCACTGACGTCTGGGTCACGCAGACTTTAAGGTGTTGAGGGGGGTGCAGAGCAAACAGCAGTCAGGAAAGTTGGGCTGGTTACTCCCCTGGATGGTGCTGGATGGCGACAAGGGCATTCTCGTTGTGGGGCAGGGTGCTGCTCTCTAGAAGTGTGATTTGGGGCAATGCATTTCACTTCACTGGGCTTCAGTTTTCTAATCTGTGCAATGAGGCAGCTGAGTTGGTTTCCAAGGTCCTGCCCAATTCTAAGTTCTGCGATTCTTTAAGACGATGGAAAATGGCTTGAGCAAGAAAGGAGTGAAGGCAGGAAATGAGCAAAGCGTGAACGAAGCATTTAAAGCAAAGAAGAACTAAAAGAAAGCAGAGTTAATCATTGACTTTCTTGACTTTCTTGTCTTGTTAGCATTCCTTCCTAAAGAAACCATTTCCAAAGAAAAAGCACATGTGTACCTCCTTGGTCAACTTGTAGCAGGAGTTAGGGGAGCAAAAGTAACTTAAAATAATCTTGCCATTAAACACAAGAGTCTGATCTCCAGAAGCCCATGTGTTCGTTGCATCTTCAAGGAGACCCAGCATGCTTGGAAAATTGCCTGATAAATATGCCACATTGCTTTGCACAGGTTCAAACACATCCCTAATCATGTCAGCATTTTGATGCTTCCTGGGGCCCTACTCTTTCTCATTAGCATTTTCAGAAGGTTATATGACTCAAATTTATTAGTCAGACCCTCCCCCTGTACCCGAATTGTGAGGGGCTGGAGACAGACAAGACAGGGTAATGAACTTGGAGGACACTCACAGCCCAGCTGCACATTCTTTTGGGAACTGGAAAAGTCTGTGTCTTCCGTTGTGAAAGCATGGGTGATGACCCCTTCAGACACTGTCTTTGGAGAGGTAGAGGTCACAGGCTGCAGAGTAGGGGGCATTCATCTGAAGGACCCTTGCTGCCAACTCCATCTCTGTCCTTGAAGAGACTTTTTTTTTTGCTTCTGTAGACACTTACAGGCACCCTGGTGAGTTGACCCCAGGGACTCATTTTATTTTGAGACCAGCTCCCTGGCTGTCACATTCACTTCAACTGAACTCCCTCCTTTCATGAGAATGACCTAGAGATGACCCTCCAAAGGAGGCAGTGTGTCTCTAATGTTTGGCAGAACAGATAACTATAGCCTATTCTCAAGAATAGTGAAGAGAGATGGTGAAGAAATACAAGCACATGAGTGCCTCTGACTATTTAGATGTGGAATGAAAAACACTAATTTGATTTAAAAATGTTTATTGATACATAATAGAGGTACATATTTTGGGGTTATGTGATAAATTCATACAGTCATATAATTTGTAAAGATCATGTCAGTGTAATTGGACATGGATGAAGGATACTTCATCTTAAATATTTGTCTTTTATTTATTCTGAAAATATGTGAATTATTTTCTTCTAGCTATTTTGAAAAAACAAAACAAAACGAAACAAAAACACTGGTTTGAGAAAAGGATAGACCAGAGCAGGACAAGTCTTTGATGCTGTTTCAGAAGAAAGTGATGAGGAAACAAAAGGTTTTAATTTGAGTTAATGAGAATGGATAGCTCCTCGGCCCAACCAACAGATGAATTTGAAAATAGAGACAGAGGTTTTGGAAAATCTGCTTAAAGTAACCCTGGGATTGAGTGAGTCCTTAATAGAGGTGTCCGAGTAAATTAAGTTGTTACTCTCACCTAATCTGGACAAAAGTAGAAAATATATTGATCCTCTGTATGAGCAAACGCAGGTGCATCAACATGAACTCATTCATACTGCTCCCAAGCAAGTCATCTCTTTTACATGTAAAATGATTCAAAAGGGTTTTAGGATAAGTAATCTAGTGCTGTCAAGCAGGATGGGTCTGGGAGGAAAGAGGTAGCCAAGGAAATCTTTATAAGGCTCTTGTGGAGATTTAATATTTAGATACTGAGAGCCTGGGCCCATAATGGTGGCAGTAGGGCTGAAGAAGAATTTGCTACAGATGAAAAGGGCATAGAGCTATTGGTCTTGCAGAGAAGCTCCTCCATGAAAAAGAAAAAAGTCGGCAAAATGTGGAAAAAATATTTACCACAAATATGATGAGCAAAAACAAATCTTTTAAATATCTAAAAAGTGTATTCAAATGGCCAGAAAAGACACTGAGACCTCCAACAGCTATCTAGCAGAGGGAGTGGGGAGGGGGCGTTCACATAGAGAAAATACAAATGGGTTAATAAACCTGTAAAAATGTGGAATTTCACTAATAGTTAACATACTAAAATTTTAAACAGTGAATTTTTCAGCAATCACATTATTTGTTTAAATATGATAACATTTATACATTGATGGTGGGTGCCTTAGTTGCCATAACTTTTCTGAACAGGAGCTTGCTGATATACATCAAAATATTTAAAAATATTTTCACCTTTTGGTTTGCAGTCTACTTTTCAGTGAGTATCCTGAAGAAATAATAGCCAAGTGAATATAGATTTATTTGTTTATCAAGATGGCATTTGGAATAGCATGAGTAAGGAAGAGAGGAGCAACCAAATGTCCAATGTTGGGGATTTGTGGAATAAATTACAGCATATCCTATCATATGGTGAACTATTAGGAAATTATTTTAAAAGGTATTTTTTTAAAAGTGAAAATGTTTCTACATACTTTGGATACATACTTCCATGTAATGGTTGATACAGCTTCTTCACAGTATGATTGATTACAATTATTTATATATAGACATATGTGCTGTGATGTATATATTTATACATCACATGTATAACATATATGTTACATATATTTATATATACATCACAGCATATATAGGTATATATATGTGATCAAAAAATTGAATTCCCTATTTCCATAATCTGTTATATAATGTAATGCACAAACACCATTACTAGCAAGGATAAATGGGGTAGAATGATAGGTCTTGCTGTTTTATGGATTACAATATGCCACCAAAAATGTTTACCCCAATATCTTTTATTTCCAAAGCTAAACTGACAGCTAGAAGACCACTGTTCTGGACTAACTATTACAGTAAGTAATTTTGAGCAAATCACTTCATGTCCCTAAGCATCAGATTCCTCGTCTTTGAAATGGAATCTATGATAACATGGTATTCCCAGTTTTGGAGCTGTATTGCCTTAAACTTAATGGACAGATCATAAAATGCTGATATAGCATTGTTTTTAATTTTTGACACCTGGGTGAGTATAAAATATTTTGTGTGGTTTCAATTTGCATTTCCTTGGTTACTAATAAGGTTGCAGCAATTTCACATGTTTATTAGCAAATTGAAATTCTTCTGTGATTTCTGTTTTTTATGAACTGCAGTTCTTTATATATTCTGAATAGGAATTTTTGTTACGTAGGTTGTAAATATTTGATCAGTTTCTTAACTGTTCTTCAACTTTATCATACAGAAGTTTTCATCACATAGAAGTTTAAAATATTTATGTATTTAACCTTGTTTGTCTTTTTAAAAATTACTATAAAAAGAAATCCTGACCCCCAAATTACAAAAATATACTGCTACATTTGTCTCATAATTATACCACTACATTTTATAGTTTTATAAATCTATAAATTTAGAACTCAAAGTGTGTTCTATGACCTGGCAGCACCAGCACCTTAGAATTTTAGAAATGCACTCAGCTCTTACCTCAGGCCTCAGGTCTGCTATTTACAACATCTTCCTGTGCACACTAACTTTTAAGAGGTATTGGTCTAGGAAATAATTTTATTTGTGAGATAAAGATACAATACTATGTTTTGCTGCTTCTGTATCCAATTGACCCAACACTGTTTAGTTCTGCATTTCTTTGGATTGCAATTTTAGCCCTATACTCAATCCAAAGTCTTCCAGAGCTCATGTGGGGGGCGGAGAATGTGAGTCTAGAGAGGTGAAATCATTCTTGTTCTTTTAGTACTCAGTAGGTCAAATAGAACACTCTAAAAACAGTGTTTGCCATGTGCATTAATTCTACGGGTGCACTTAGAGAAGATGAGAAGAGTGATTTGTTTGAGATGCATGTAGTTTAGGTTTGGGAAAATATTTGAATACACTCTGACAAGTGGGACAAAAGTTTCTCACACAGGAAGGTGACAATATATACATTTTCTGAGTCATTTGCCATGTTTCCTTTTGGCTACAATTCAATAAGGGCTGTGCAAGTGTACTGTTCTGTGGGGACCTGCTCCTTCTTTCTTTTTTTTTTTTCTTTTTTTCGAGACGGAGTCTTGCTCTGTTGCCAAGCTGTAGTGCAAGTGCAATGGCGTGATCTTGGCTCACTGTAACCTCTGCCTCCTGGGTTCAAGTGATTCTCCTGCCTCAGCCTCCCAAGTAACTGGTACTACAGGAATGCACCAGCACGCCCAGCAAATTTTTGTATTTTTAGTAGAGACGGGGTTTCATCATGTTGGCCAGGATGGTCTTGATCTCTTGACCTCGTGACCCACCTGTCTTGGCCCCCCCAAAGTGCTGGGATTACAGGCATGAGCCACCGCTCCTGTCCACCTGTCCTTCGTATACTGTCTTCTTGATATTGATAAAGCCTAAAAATCATGATGGATTCCTCAGTTAATTTTAAAGTGCAGACATAAGTAATATGGACCCCAAACTAATAAATATCTTGGCAACATAGCAGAGAACACACTGGCACTATTCTACTATAAATAGGTGATGAATTAGATTTCACAGAATTAGACACAATGTAAAAAGCTCTAGAAACATAGAATTAACTATTAAATGAAATACAAAATAAATACTTTTTATTCCTAAATAATGGAAATATTTTGCTTTCCTGGAGACAAGTGCAAAAGAGAACGTAGATTGTTTTCATTTTCATGTTTAGCCTGCAAGAGGGTTTTATCTGTTGAAATTACAAGTTTATATGCAAAAATGCTTTGTACATATGGAGTAAATCTAGTTTGCTGGTGGATCAAATTACTCAAGATGCAAAATGCAAATAAACCCAGGATTTTTGTTCATAGTTCGAAATTTTTGTTTTGTCACTTTGACATGTAGGGACAGCACTTATGACACCTCACCCACCACATAGGAGACAGGGGCAGGGCATAATAGCTTCCTGAGACCACCGTAATGAAGTGCCACAGATTGGTAGGGGCACAGATAGGGGGTACTTATGCAACAGAAATTTATTCTCTCATGGTTCTGGAGGCCGGAAGTCTGAGGCCAAGGTGACAATAGGGTTGGTTTCTTCTGAGGGCCAAGAGGGAAGGGTCTGTTCCAGGTCTCTCTCCTTGGCTTATAGACAGCCGTCTTCTGTGTCTTTATATGGTCTTCACTGTGTACATATTTGTGTCCTGTTTTTATAAAAAGCATCAGTCATATTGGATTAGGGCCCACCCTAATGACCTCATTTTAATTTAATTACCTGTTTAAAGAACCTAACTTTAAATACAGTTAAATTCTGAGGTACTGATGGGGGTTAGGACTTCAACACGTGAGTTTTGGGGAGACACAATTCAACAGTAACAGATGGTTCTGGGAAGAGATGTGAACAGAGAGGCAAATTGCTTGAGTTAACCCTAGTCTTGCCAGTAGCTGATTCTCTTAGTCTTTTAGATCTCTGGGTTTCTGTTCCTGCATGATGTCTTTTGATTCAGGCTAAGACTCAAAGACTGACATTAATCTTATTAGTGAGCCATTTGATGATATTAGGCGTATGCAGCCCAGACATCCCCGTTTCCTGCAAAAGTCTTTGGTCATCCTTTAGTATCCAAATGAGATGGTCTGAGTCTCCATCACATATATTTCTGGAAGTATTCCTGATATTCCTTGGACTGTCAGAGGAGCCTCAATCCTGGAAGCTATCGGGAAGCAGCTGTCTTGCCTCCTGAGACTGCTCTTTTCTTGGATGGTCGTTTTCACGCAGGGCCCAATCCTGGTTCCTTCTCCCCAAAGTGTCCTAACCTGGGCTGTTGTGGAGAACAGAACTTTATTGGCAGCCTTATGGGAGAGGAGGGTTTTGAGGCTGTTAACAATGCAATGTGCTGCAAGAAAAATCTTCAATGAATTGTAGATTTCTGTGTCTTAAAGATTCCATGCTTTTCTTAATTCGGGGCATTTCTTACTGAGCTGTCATCTCCCACTTCAGCTTCTACTTATAACCCCTTTCTAGAACTTTCTCTTCCTTCCTTCTTCCCGGTTCCCTCACACACCTCAGTCCAGCCTCTCAAGCTGTCAATGAACAATCCTTAACATCCTGTTATTTTCATATGCAGACACACAGCTCTTTTCTAGTTTCATCTTTGCTTTTAGGTGGTCCCTGCAGGCAGTAGAGTGGGGCTGGGGCTCACCTCCCTCAATCAAAGATCTGTCAAGAAATGTTTCCAACCCAGAGTCATCTCCTCTGCTTTGAATTATGCCACTAATAGATTAAAGCTGCTCAGTCTCTCTCTCTTAGTCCATTTTGTGCTGCTATAACATAATACCTGAGATTAGATAACTTATAAAGAACAGACATTTACTCCTTACAGTTCTGGAGGCTGGAAAGTCACCAGCAGGTTGAGTGTCTGGTAAGAACCCTCTTGCTGCATCCTAAGATGGTGGAGGTGAAAGGGCAAAAAGGGGAGAATGAATGCTGTGTCCTCATATGGCAGAAGAACACTGAGAGTGAACTCACTCCTGCAAGCTCCTTTTAGAATGACGTTAATCCATTCATGAGGGTAGAGTCCATCAGACCCAAACACCTCCCAAAAGGCCGGGTCTTCCAACACCAACATTGGGGATTAAGTTTCCAACACGTGAATTTTGGGGAACACATTCAGACCATAGCAGTCTGTTTTGTTTAAAATCAGATCCTCTCCTTTTATCCTATCCTTCTTTCAATTACACTTTATGCAATAGCGTTAGGAATCAATCTTCATTTATTTATTTTTATTTATTTGTTTATTTTTGAGACTTGGTCTCACTCTATTGCCCAGACTGGATTGTAGTGGCACTATCTCGGCTCACTGCAACCTCCGCCTCCCGGGTTCAAGCGATTCTTGTGCCTCAACCTTCCAAGTAGCTGGGATTAGAGGCACCCACCACCACGCCTGGCTAATTTTCGTATTTTTAGTAGAGATGGCATTTCACCCAGTTGACCAGGCTGGTCTCAAACTCCTGATCTCAAGTGATCTACCTCCCTTGACCTCCCAAAGTACTGGGATTATAGGTGTGAGCCACTGCGCTGGGCCAGAAATCACTCTTTAATCTGTAATATAGATGAATAGTAGCTTTGATTACATATTGGTATTTTTGTGTACCATGGATATCAATGGTATGAAAAAAGAAGGCATACTTTGTTGTACTGGTTATACACTACCAATGATTATTTAAGCAGAAAAGCATTATAGGACCGTCTACTTGATTTCCTCTCAACTGAAGATTATATGGATCAGGGAAGAAATAGCCCACTTCATGCTCATTACTGGTGGAAGGTGCCAACCCCTTTTTTCCTATTAAAGAAAAATATAGCTCTGAATCTCCTGAAAACCCTCCATAGCTGGGCTAATGTTTTAGTATCTTCACCTTGCCAGGCCTTTCTGTAGTCAGTGCTGCATATCTCAACAGACCCAGTGGACACAGAGGAGCTTAGTGGCAAGAATACACACTCTACAGACAGCAAGTTTGGGTTTCAGCCCTTAATTTGTGACTTATAGGTTCTGCGACCCTGGGAAAGTCACTTAAACTCTCCAATGTCCAATTCCCTTACCTATAACATGGGGAGGAATCCTGCTTACATTCCCATAGGACCAAGTGAAATTTCATTACCAGGAGAACTTTTTGTCTAGAAAAACTTGAAGCCAAGGCCAAACTAGGTCACTGCTGTGGCCTCCGATGTGTTTGGACATGTCTGGATATTTAACTGGCAGATAGGCCAGTTTGGGTTTGCCTGACAAGCTCAGGGGAGGCACAATGAGTAGTCTGATGGAATCTGACAATTGGTTCCCAAGAGTAACAATTGGTGCCATGTGTAATGGGGAACTAGAAAAAAGGTGCTCATTCTGAGTCCAGGAATGCCGGTTGAAAGGAAGGGAGCAATAGTTGTGAGTACAAGTGAGGAAATGTCTTCATATTGCCTTCCAACTTAATCTTGAAGAACCTTCACGATGTTCCTTGAGAGAAGGAAACTGGTGTGAGGATGAAAAGAGGTCCATCCCTGGAGACGCCCTAGGGCGCTAGGAGTGAGACCGGTTCCTCTATAAGACCCAGTAACTCTGGGCAATGCAGAAGGTATGTTAGCAGGGTGATGCTAGCCGCTGTGTTGGAGTGGACTTAAGTTTAGTAGGGCCTAAAGATTATATTAATAAAATGTCGCAGGCTTTCTTTGAGAAAAGAATAAACAATTACAAATATAAAATTTGATATGAAAGTGAATATTTCTCTAGAATAATACAATAAATCACAATAAATTACATTTTAAAAATCTGACAAATATTACAAAGCTCAGGAAAGTAATAATATATTTTATTAATGACACGACATACGTCTCTGATACCTTTTTTCTCCCTTTCTTCGTTGGCATGCCTTTTGATCATCTCTTTATATGACAATGATTTTATACTATCAATTTCTTTAGAGAGAATGAAAACATAATTTGGCCTTTCTTTTAGGATGGTTAATCAAAATCGATTCCTAATTATTGTTAGAATGAATAAATGAATGAAAACAATGCAAACAATGTACTCTTTGTGGCATTCCTACAGCCACAGCAGGTGCTCAACAAACACAAAAATTCTGAAAAATTTTGAGTGATTCTCATAAGAAACAGAGAGATAATCTTTGTTTTTACTAGGTTTGATGAGAGCCAAATTCTCTGCTTACATGTTTACATGTCTTATGATTACAAGATATTTCCACAAAGAAGCTTCCAACATGCTACTTTTTGTACTTTATTCTTCCCTACTACCTACCCCTCTGGTGCAAGGTACCATAGGATCTGTGCATGTTGAGTTAAACCTTCTTGTCATGCTCCTTCACATCTCGATGCCAGGTGAATTGGCACAAAAGGCAGTAGGAGAATTCCTGGAAGCCATTTCTACACTGATACAGCTAGGGTAATAACTGTATCTGGAAGTGATTTTGATCTAGATAAATAGATCCCATTAAAAATCTATAATACACTTCCCTTAACCAGATTCCAAAAATGCCCCTGGCCACTACCAGAGCACATTGACAGGGCCTTTTCTATGATCTTTGAAAGGAGCCATGCATGTGAAGGGTCCTGAAACTTATGCTTCACTATATGCCTCTGGCTGTAACAGCTAAACTACCCAATTTCAGTGGCTTAGCACAATAGTTTATATTTTGTTCATACGAAGACCCACTGGCGGGTGGCAGTAGTGGTATTGAGCAAGGTGATGGGATGGTAGGTGGCAGGCGAGGCCTTGCTCAGTCATGTAGGGACACAGTCTGACAGCCGTTCTGGCATCTTCAATACTTGGCCTCCAAAGTTGCCCCAGGCACTGACAACCACGAAAAGAAAAAGAAGGCAGGGAATCATGGACGCTTTTATGGGCCAGGCCAGGAAGTGGTGACCATCACTTTCTCCCACAGTCTATTGGCTGGAACTCAATCACATGGCCTGCAATTGCAAAGGAGGCTGGGAAATGTAGTATAACTGTGTGCTGTGGGGAAAGAGGAAATGGTTCTGGTGGACCACAGAAGTCTCTGACACAGGAGGAGATGAAACTTTCCCACAGATGGGACTAGAGTAACACAAGTGTGGCAAGACAACAGTGTTAGAGCCATAGGAAGCATGCTGAAAGGTCATCTATGTTCACAAAAAACTCCTGGTATGTTTTTGAACCAGAGAAGACATTTGAGGCTGAGTCCTGTTTGTTGACAGAGACTACTGTTTTGTAACTGGAAGTTTTACACTCTTTGTGCCCCCACCCTACTGTGGTTTTTGGAAACCAGCCAAAGGGATGATGGTAATGACTATGAGTAAAAGGAGATGTCTAGTGACAAATTTGGACAGTCCAATCACTAAATTCTACCTATTGCCATTCACTGAAGGGGCTTCCAATGGTTGCTTTTATTTTACTCTGAGTTCCAGTACAGAACATGTCTCATTTACTTTCGGGTCCCAGTGTCTGGCACAGTGTTATTATATTGGGTTATTGAAAAGAATACTCCTTTTACTCCTAAATACATAAGCATAAGCACAGAATACTTTTTGATATATAATATTGTTCAAAGCCTCGACAGAATAGATTTTAATGCCCAAGTTTAATGAATTATGCTCATCCTGATCCACAATTCCCAGATATTCAATACTAGTTGAACTTGGGTTCATGTTTTAAGATTGATTCTTTCCATTAGACCTTTTCTACAACAATTAAAGAAAAACGTAAATCTTGTTTATAAACATATTTTCTTGGCTTTCTTGGAATGTGGAAATTCTCTAAATCAATTGGACAAGGTAAGTCCTTCAGGTCTTCTGGCAAGTGGAAAATTGCTTTTCTCTTGAAGCTCTTTTCTAAATGTAAGTTAAAAATCCATTAGTAAATTAGGCTTAGCTGACTCCATGCATTGATATTTGATCCTTGGAACCTCTCAAGAAAAATCAATGTGTGGGATGCCAGCATAGCTGGAATCCTCATTCTTAGTGTTCTGCTTGGGCTGAGTGAGCAGAAAGGGTCAATATTTTCCAGAAGAGAGCGATCCAGACTACTCAAGAGAGACTAGCATGGGACTACTGTTAGGTTAAATAGCACCTGTCTGCTTTCCTGATGAGGTTTGCTAAGGCAGGAAGAAGAGGCTAGAATAAATTTAAAATGAGAAGGTGGAGAATTCAAATTCTGTCCACCTAAGGGCAGTTAGTGGCAGCAACGGAATCTGACCTAAACAACAGATTCAAATTAAGCCCTCTTAGCCGTGAGTTTGAAAAAGGACGTGATGAAATTGGGGCTGTTGTACACATGACTTGGACAGTTCTCTCTGGTTAGTGGATGTAACCTTAAAAAATAACCAACCGAAACTGAGGCCCTATTCTCAGACATGCAGTTTCCTTCATCTTCTCTCCCTTTAAAAACATCAGTGGCTCATGCCTGTAATCTAGGCACTTCGGGATGCTAAGACAGGTGGATCACAACGTAAGGAGATGAAGACCATCTGGTTACTAAAAACACAAAAAATTAGGTGGGCACGGTGGCAGGCACCTACAAGCCCAGCTATTAGGGAGGCTGAGACAGGAGAATCACTTGAACCTGGGAGGCGGAGCTTGCAGTGAGCCTGATGTCCAGAATTGGTGGGTTCTTGGTCTGGCTGACTTCAAAAATGAAACCATGGACCCTCGCAGTGAGTGTTACAGTTCTTAAAGATCGTGTGTCCGGAGTTTGTTCCTTCAAGATGTGTCTGGAGTGTCTTCCTTCTGGTGGGTTCCTGGTCTCGCTGACAGGAATGAAGCTGTAGGCCTTTGAAGTGAGTTTTACAGCTCTTAAATGTGGGGCGTCTGAGAGTTGTTTGTTCTTCCCAGTGGGTTCATGGTCTCCCTGGCTGCAGGAGTAAAGCTGCAGACCTTTGCAGTGAGTGTTAACAGCTCATAAAGGTAGCATGGACCCAAAGACTGACTAGCAACAAGATCTATTGTAAACAACAAAAGAATAAAACTACAACAGTGTGAAAAACGACCACAGTGGCTGGCTTGGCCAGCCTGCTTTTATTCCCTTATCTGACTGCCACCCACATCCTGCTGATTGGTCCATTTTACAGAGAGCTGATTGGTCCATTTTGACAGTGCTGATTGGGGCGTTTATAATCCCTGAGCTAGACACAGAGTGCTGATTGGTGCATTTACAATCCTTTAGCTAGACACAGAGTGCCAGACAGAAAAGTTCTCCAAGTCCCCACTAGGTTAGCTAGATACAGAGTACTGATTGGTGTATTTACAAACCTTGAGCTAGACACAGGGTGCTGATTGGTGTATTTACAATCCCTTAGCTGGACATAAAGGTTCTAGACTCGGGAGCCCAGTTGGCTTCACCTAGTGGATCTCGCACTGGGGCTGCAGGCCGAGCTGCCCGCCAGTCCTGCCCCATGCGCCCGCACTCCTCAGCCCTTGGGTGGTCTGTGGGACTGGGTGCCATGAAGCAGGGGGTGCGCAGGAGCCGAGCCTCCCCACCCCGCCCCCGGGGTGGGGGCTTGGACATGGTGGGCTGCAGGTCCTGAGCCCTGCTCCGCGGGGAGGCGGCTGAGGCCCAGAGAGAATTCCAGCGCGGTGCATGCCGGCCGGCAGTGCTGGGGGAACCAGCACAACCTCCGCAGCTGCTGACCAAGGTGCTAAGCCAAGCCCCTCATTGCCCTGGGCCAGCTGCGCCGGCGGGCTGCTCTGAGTGCGGGGCCTGCCGAGCCCGTGTCCCGGAGAACTTGCATGGGCCTGTGAGCGCCACGCCCAGCCCCGGGTCCAGGTTCCAGCCCACGCCTCTCCCTCCACACCTCCTCCCAAGCAGAGGGAGCCGGCTCCCACCTCAGCCAGCCCAGAGAGGGCCTTCCACAGTGCAATGGCAGACTGAAGAGCTCCTCAAGCACCGCCAAAGTGGACGCCGAGGTCTAGGAGGTGCTGAGAGTGAGTGCTGCTGGCACACTGTCACCTCTCAAGCTGAGATCACGCTGAGAGATGAAAAAGTGCTAGCAGCCCTCGCTCTCTCTCGGTGCCTCCTTGGCCTCGGCGTCCGCTCTGGCCACGCTGGAGGAGCCCTTCAGCCCGCCACTGCACTGTGGAGACCCTTCTCTGGGGTTGGCCGAGGCCAGACCAGGATCCCTCTGCTGTCGGGGTAGAGGCGCAGACAGGAGCCTGGGCTGCGAATGGCACTGGCTGGCCAGCATGGCTCTGGTTCCCGGTGGGCGTGGACTCGGCGGGCCTTGCAGTTCCACTGAGGGCAGCCGGTCGGTGCCTGCTGGGCTTGATAGGGGGACAAGCTCCCTCTGGGCTGCTCCAGTGCCTGGGCTAGGTGCCCCAAAGTCCTGTGGCGAGTGCCAGTGAGAGCTAGGCTTCTGGGATGGGAGGGGACTTGGAGAACTTTTCTGTCTAGCTAAAGGATCGTAAATGCACCAATCAGCACTCTGTGTCTAGTTAAAGGTTTGTAAATGCACCAATCAGCACTCTGTGTCTAGCTAATCAGGTGGGGACTTGGAGAACTTTTCTGTCTTGCTGAAGGATTGTAAATGCACCAATCAGCACTCTGTGTCTACTAAAGGTTTGTAAATGCACCAATCGGCACTCTGTCAAAACGGACCAATCAGTTCTCTGTAAAATGGACCAATCAGCAGGATGTGGGTGGGGCCAGATAAGGGAATAAAAGCAGGCTACCCGCTGTGAAAGCAGAGTTTTTTTCGTCCACGTAATGAAGGTTGCTGCTGTTCACTGGGTCTGTATCGCCTTTAAAAGCTGTAACAGTCACCATGAAGGTTTAAAGCTTCACTCCCGAAGTCAGGGAGATACGACCTTGCCAGGAGGAATGAATCAACTCTGGATGTGCTGTGAACTGTAACACGCACCGTGAAGGTTTAGTAGCTTTACTCTTGCAGCCAGTGAGACCAGAGAAGCCCACCAGAAGGTAAAATACACCATGGGCACATCTGAACATCAAAAGAAATAAACTCCGGACACTATCTTTTAAGAACTGTAGCACCAAAAGGGTTTGTAGCTTCATTCTTGAAGTCAGGGCAGATCCAAGAACCCACCAATTGTGGACACAGCACCACTGCACTCCAGCCTGGGTGAGCGAGACTCTGTCTCAAAATTTTAAATTGTGGTGAAATACAACTAACATTAAAAGTTACCATTTTGACTATTTGTAAGTATGTAGTTTGGTAGCATTAAGTACATTCATGTTATTGTGTAACCTACCACCACTGATTTCCGGAACTCTTACCTTACAAAACTGAAATTCTGTACCCATTAAACAACTCCCTCCAGCTGCTAGTAACCACCGGTCTACTTTTTATCTCTATGAATTTGACTAGCTTAGTTACCTCATGCCAGTGGATTCTACAGTGTTTGTCCTTTTGTTGCTGGCTTATTCCTGTTAGCATAATGACCTCAAAGTTCAGTCATGTAGCATGTATCAGAATTTTCTTTTTAAGCCTGAATTATATTCTATTGTATGTATATAGTACACTTTGATTATCCATTGATTTGTTAAGGGACGCTTGAGTTGTCTCCAGCTTTTGGCTATTGTGAATAATGCTGCCATGAACACAGGTGTACAAATACCCCTTCAAGTACCTGCTTTTGATTCTTCTGGATCTGTAATTGTTGAATCATAGGGTAATTCTATGTAATTTTTTTGAGTAATAACTTCCATACCGTTTTCCACAGTGGCTGTACTACTTTGCATTCCCACCAACAGTGAATAAAAGTTTCCAATTTCTCCATACCCCCGGCTGGTTCTTTTCTTCATTTCCGTGCTTCTCTCCCTGCCTTGGTTCTCTCTCTTCCCTTTCTTTCCTTCCTTTCCTTCTTTCCTTCCTTCCTTCCTCTTCTTTCTTTTCTTTCCTCTTTCTCTTTCTTTTTCTCTTTCTCTCTTTGTTTTTCTTTGCTTTTTTTTTGATAGTAGCAATCCTAATGGATGTGAGGTGGCAGCTTATTGTGGTTTTGGTTTGTATTTCCCTAATGATTAGTGATGTTGAGCATATTTCGTATGTTTAGTGGTGAGTTGTATATCTTCTTTGGATACGTGTCTATTCAGATTTTTTGCGCATTTTTAAATTGAGTTTTACTGTTGTTATGGCATCCTTCCTCCCCTTTTAAAGATGAGGTGTTCTGTATAACTGGTTTTGTCTTCAATCTTGTTCGAGGCACTGATACTCTCCATTTGATCTCAGTATGTTTTGGGGCAGTGATTTTTGAATTGTGCTCTCCTGAGCCCCGAGGAGTTGATAGGATCCTGGGACAACTGCGAGGAGAGAAGGCAATGGGTGGTGGTCAAGTGCAGATGTGCCCACTCTTAGTCCAGCTAAAACGACTCTTGTTTTTACCTGTTGGTAAAATTGGTCTATTGGGACTCCCACCTATGATGGCTTTTAATGTTTTCTCTGCGAGAAAAAGTGTCTAATACATTTGTCACAGGGATAAGTTTGACTTTACCTCTCTCGGCTCCACTTTGTTTAAAAACAAGAACTGCTACTGTGTGCTTTGAATTGTTTTCCCAGAAGTGAGTTGAGGGAAGCATTGTTCCATTTGTTTCTATAAATAATAGTGGAATGCCCACTGGGTATCAGGCGCTGTGTTGATTTCCATGGTGTTGCTCATGGCTGGCTGGCTGGCTTAAGGGTAGAATCTGTGACCTTGGATTGGGTGAAGGGGGGTTGGGACCAGAGCGTAATCCTGGCCTCTCGTGCTTGATGCTGGAGCCCCTGGACCCGCCCAGGTTCAGAATCCAGAATGGGGCCAGTGGATTCCCCACTGCCTAACCCAGCCTCCTGCAGGGGACCCAGGTGTTTGGACAAGGGCTGCGGCTGGCTGGGCCCAGACGCTGCCTGCTGACACCATTTGCTCTTTCCACCAGCACCTCTCCAAACCCCCCCTCTCTCCTACACCCACAACCTTTCCCCCCACTCTCCTCCAAATCTCACGCACCATCTGCCGTGCTAGTGTTCTCATTCACCTTTTCCTGCTTATCTCCTCTTAAGCGGGAAAGTGCTTCGGAGGCTGACAGCCTAATCTCTCTGCTGATCCTGTGTTTCTGAATTCATCTTCCCGCCCCTAAGGCCGCTGCACCCGCTACTGCCTCCCCTGAGTTGCTGCCCAGGCTCAGCAGGAGTAGGAGGAAGATGAGGCTGCACCAGATGCCCCTCACTCTTCCCCCCAGAAAAAGAAAGAAGAAAAAAGTAAAAGAAAAAGGGTGGGGGAGTGGGGGAGTCATCCAGGGCACAGGGAATGAGGCTGTGGACACTCCTTGTGGTTCTGGCGGTGGCTGAAAGAAGGGCCCTCTGTTCCCGAGCTTCTGGGAAGGAAGGTGCTGACTGCTGCCTCAGTTCGGAGACCTGCCCTTTCTGGTTTGCAGTTAGCACTTTGAGCAAGATGAACTGGAGAGTAATCTTTCTACATTGCTAGTCAGATGGTAGCTGTGAAAGATGTTTCCTTTTTTGTTGTTTTTAAAATTGTCTTTAAATTGAGAGAAGCTGGGGCTTATCGCCTGGTAAGAGGGGAGGAAATCCGGTTGCAAAACAAGTACCTTAAGACATAGACTATGACTTACAAAGTGAGGCCATTGAAGTGTATGGTGCTACCATAAAATTTTTTGAAAGCACAATTTTCATTTTATTCTACATCAAACACACAATTTTCATTTTTATTCTACCTCAAACAATGTCCACCACTCTGTCCCTCCATGGCCCCTGCACCGTGGGGATGTAGGTTCTGCTTCATATACTACCATTAATAACACCTCCAACCCTTTAACATTTCCAGAACAGTCTGTTTATTTCGTCTTTCACATGCATACACAAGCTCTTCCTATATGCTTTCTTCCCTTCCAAACCTGGCAGATGGGCTGGACCTATTTTTCTTTTTTGGCTCATTTTAGTATGCTGGAGTATCAAATAAGTATGCTTCAAGCACAATATTGAACTGCTGAGGAGAGCACTTTGGGGAAATGAAACTGAGGTAATGTGTCCACTCTCTGGAAAGGGGGAATTATGATAAAGTGCTAGAGTTTTGTCACTGTTACTGAACTAGCATGTCTTGGAAGGAAGGAAATTGTCATTATCGCAGCTGTTCTCTTGTCACTCCTATCCTCAGCCCCAACACAGATCAGGTAATAAAATATATTTCTGGAACAAATGGGAGAAAAAAACTGTGGTTGCGGGGTGGGAGATGTAGCTGATAAAATAATGCCATTGTGCCCTAACTTTTTGTTATCTTTTTAGGAGCTACTTTCTAGGGCAGCTGCATATCAATTGTTCACATTCGATGCTTTGAGCTGCAAAAATTTCACTTCATAAGGACATTCTATGGTAAGTTATTTTGTCCAGTTGATCCACTGAGAAGGTAAGCATTGATTTTAGAACACTGGTGTTTTAGAGACTTTTTGCAGCATTTTCTTCTTGTGACGACATGAATGTCATGTCCACATGCTGTACCACAGCTGTAGGGAGGGAAGGGACTTAAAAAATCTCAGGCATCAATGCCACAATTAGCAAACAGCATCTCATAATGGCAATAGGAGGGTCCCAATTTTTGTTCAGCTTCATTCCTGGGAAGAAGCAATAGTAAAGCAAACTTTGGCCAGAGGAAAAGTTATAAGGTCCACAGAACATGTCAAAAGACAAAGGCAAGAAGTTTGGTAGTTTCTTATAATGTTAAACCTATACCTTCTCTATGATTCACTAAAGCCACTGGTGTATTTACTCAAGATAAATTTACTCAAGTATTTACTTAAAATAAATAAAAATATATGGCCACAAAAATACTTTTATAAGAATGTCCATCGTAGTTCTATTCACAGTACCAAGACAGGAAATTGCATCAACAGAAGAATGGATATATAAATTGTTATATTTATGCAATTGCATACTTACTACTCAATAATAAAAGGAAACAAACTGTAGCTATATGTAATATCATGGATGACTCTTAAGAAATTATGTTTGTGAAAGAAACCAGACACAAATGAGTACATATGGTATGATTCCATTTATGTGAAGTTCTAAACCACACAAAACCAATCATTAAGGATAAAAATCAGACGAGTGATTCCTGCTGGTGGGGAGGGGGCAGGATTGACTGAGAGGCAGCATGATGGAACTTTCTAGGGTGAGGCAACTATTCCATATCTTGATAGAATGTGGGAAACATGGGATTTATATTTGTCAAAACTCATCAAAACCTGTTGAACTAATAGTTCCAGATTTTGCATTTCACAGAATATAAATTTTACCTCAAATTTCACAAAACCATAAACAAATATTTTTATAAATTAGTAGCAAATGTGGGTACAGTGTCCCACAACTGGAGGGTCTCCCATGAACTCCTGGTACTGTTTCTGTGAATCTCAGATCTGACTGCATGTTAGACTTACCTGAGAAGCTTGTATTCACAGAGTCCCAGTCTGTGAATTCTGACTCTAGAGGTTTGTGAAGTTGTCCAGGAATCTGGGTTTCAGAGTAAATTCCGGGGTTTCTTAAGGCATATCCTGGAAGGGAGAGAATTCATAATAGTGAATTCTAATAGAGAATTAGATAATAGCTGATTTTTTTTTCTTTATCCCTACCATGCCTCTGAGACAACCAGTTGGTGTTTTTTAAAAGGCTGCAATAATAGTTGGTCAAAATCATATCTGACATTTTTGAGTTGTGACACTGAATAAAATGATGTGTTTTTAAATTCAAACCTATGTGTAGTTTTGTAAGAGAAGTAGGTGAAATAAAGTGAAGATGGAGGAAAGAAAGCAACATAATGAGGATCTAGGGTGTACCGGGAATGGTGTTAGGCATTTGATATAGATAATTTCATTTAAATTTTCTAAGAGGCACATTTATCATTTATATGCATGTCCACTGCAATCACCATAGTCCAGGCTCTTGGCTATTAACAGTCATGCCTTTTATGCTCCAGCAAAACTGACTTTGTTGCGAATCTCTTAATAGGCAAGGCTATTTCAGGGCCTTTGGTCTTTACAGTTTTGGGGATGCCTTTCCTCCTAATCTGTCAGATGTATTTCTATTCATCTCTGAGGCTCCAGCTTATGTATCCCATATTATATTCAGTCCTTCCTGCTCCTTCTCTTACCCTGTAGGATAAGTCTCATTCCTCTTCAAATAACAATTGTATCTGCTGTCCTAGGATTTGTACCAAAATAGGACTTGCAGTTCTCTTACATGAATTAAGAGTTATTCACTGTAACTGATTTGATGCTATATCTACTTGAATGGAGAAAAGCACTACCAATAAATATTTTGGCAGTCCAATGTAGGTTTGCACATGACTGCATTCTACTTTTAGTGTTACATTTATCACATGCCATTATAATTTTTTATATACATTTCTTTCTCTCTCACTAGACACCATATCTCTTTAAAGATAGAACCATGTCTTATTCGTCTCCCAGAACCTAGTACAAAACCTAGCACCTAATCAGTGCCCAATCAATTATTGTTGAATAAGTGAATGGATAAATGCATCTTCTTAAATCTGGCTTGTATCCAGATAAATGTTCAATAACTACCCAGTGATCTCAAGATAAAATATAAGCCCTCAAAATGGATTTCAAGAATATCATTGTCCTCTGCCCTATCCCAGCTCTAGCTCCAACTGATCTTGTGGGCTAATAGTTACTAAATTAAATCTCCTGGCCAAGATATATTGATCTATTTCTTGAATATCATGCACTATTTTTTTCCTCCATGCCCTTGGTTAAATTGCTCTTTGCTCCATAATACAATAAAAAAAGCATGTCTGAAGAGCCGAGAGCATGTCTTGGTTCCCACCCTGTTAGCTATGTGACTATTGTGAAATGACTTTACGGCTCTGAGTCTTCGTTTCTTCTCATTTATGAAATGGGTTAATATCTGGGATAGCAGGTGTAGATTGCTCTGGAAACTGTATAGAGCTATATGAATATTATTTTTCTACATATCTTTCACTATGAAGCTTAAGGTCCAAGTCCTCTTTGGAGTTAGGGAAGCTACTTTTTTCCCCAAACTTCTATGTAGCTTATTGCTGAACCACTAACGATAGCACTTCAACATATACTATTATTATTAACAGTCTCATTTGTACCCTGTGTTTCTCCGGTACCTAATTGGGAATCCTTTAAGAGTAAGAGCAGGGGACTTGTGTTACCCTTCTTTTCATGTCCCTGATCACTTAGAAAATCAGAACAATATTAAGTTGTATTAATATTAAATTGTCTTAAATAAGGAAGATGGAAAATATATTTAGAATTATAGGGTTTTGGAGTGATAAATTCTTAAAGATAATTTTATACAACCTTCTCTTTTTATAAAAACTGTGACATATATGTTATGTGTTTTTTCTAAGGTTACAGCTAATAATAATACCAGCTGATTTTTTTTGACAACATCTAGGCAGTATGCCACATAATATAAATGAACGATATAATTTAATGAAACTGGAGTTACTGTCATCCTAGTTTTATGGATAAAAAAGATGATGCTCAGAAGCTGAGAGTCAAACACAGGTACATTTTTCCAGAGCCTCTACCTTTAAACCTGCTTTTGGCGCAGAAGGCTTCTCATTCCCATACCAGTGCTCCTCCTGCTATATCAAAAACTGTTATCTTTTCTCAATGACAGTGGTTCTACAAGTGTAACCCCAGACCAACAGCATCAGTGTCACCTAGGAACTTGTTACACACCCAGATTCTTGGGTGCCAACCAGACCGCTGAATCTGAGGCCTTGGGGGTGGAGCTCAACAATCCATGCTTTAACAAGCCCTCCTGATTCTCACATTTAAGCTTGAAAAACACAGCCTTAGGTTAAATGCTGTATTTTTCTTTATGCTTCTTGCATTGGTCATTTCATTGCTTAACAGATTTTTATATTGTATACCTTTATAACAAGAGCAAGAAAATATGCATCTCTCCATCAGTAATCAATGATTTCTGTATTTTGCATATGAAACTTCATTTTAAACAAAGAGAACAAACTTGAAATTTGCCACCATGCATACAACACTTAAAATTTAAGTATCTTAACTAGTTTCGTGACTTTAATTGTTTTTACATTTATTTTTATATTTCTACTTGACTGAATTGTAAGGAACAATTCACATTTTACCTGCAGAGTGCCTGGACTTCTTAACAAAAATTGTGTCTTCTCTACCTCCTACCCAAGAGTTTCTATTCTGATTAGAACCATTTAGAGGGCATTACAACTAAAAACAGAGTAAAAATGCTCTTTATTAAAATACGGGCCAGATTTAATCATAAACGTGTTATATATAATACATAATAATTAGGGAAGAAACCCAGACTTTTTTTTACATAATAGTTACATATAGACTGACAAAAATGTTACCTTAGCCAATATTCATAAGCTTAGTTCATATGAAAATGACAAGAACAAGGGTTAAATGTCTTAATGTGATTTCTTCAGAGAAGTCATTAAAAAATTATGGTGGTGATTTTTCCAGAATGTATTAAACTGCAAATATAAACTCGTGACTGTCGTGAGAGTGGTATGTGCTGTTTGTCATTAATGCATTTTTAATATTACTTAAAATGGGTAGCTAACTTAAGGAACAGTCCTATTTTTGTTAATAACCTTAGAAGGGTGGCAGTTTAACATTCCTACCACTGATGATTTTATTCCAGTCAAAAGAGTACATCAAAGGACTCTAAACCCTTTGGGACATGTTAAACATCCAAAATTTTTGACTTTTGGGCTCCAGAGAATAGGAGGTTAATGACTCCATTTGTCACAGAAGGAAAAATGTAAAAGAAAAAAATTTGGTGGTTATTGGAATGTCACCTTTAAGATTTCAAATCACAACAAGTTTCATGTGTAATGAGATTTTTTTAGTTTGAAGAAAGGATGGCTCATTTCTTGAATATGCTAAGATATTAGCTTGGGAATATTTATACAGAAACTGTAAAAGAAACAAGTTTTGCTGGGTGCGGTGGCTCACACCTGTAATCCCAGCACTTTGGGAGGCTGAGGCGGGCAGATCATGAGGTCAGGAGTTCGAGACCAGCCTGGCCAGCATGCTGAAACCCCATCTCTACAGAAAATACAAAAAAAATTAGCCGGGCATGGTGGCACATGCCTGTAGTCCCAGCTATTTGGGAGGCTGAGGCAGGAGAATTGTTTGAACCTAGCAGGCAGAGGTTGCAGTGAGCTGAGATTACACCACTGCACTCCAGCCTGAGCGACAGAGCGAGACTCCATTTCAAAAAATAAATAAATAAATAGTTAAAAAGAAACAAGTTTCTAATCTCATTTTGCACAGAACAACTTGTACTGTACTCTTAAAGAATAAAGTTAGTGTAAATGTTATATGTTTTATATAAAGGTAATAATTGTTGATGTTATTGGAAATTCATTTGGAATAATACATATATTTTTATCTTCTAAAGAAAAAACGGTCATGTTTGTTTGCCAGGGAGTGAACTTTAAATTGTTTTCTGAAAAGTAATGCATTATAAGGTCATACTAAGAATTAAGCATGATGCATAAATGGGACTTTGGATTAATTCAATAGAATTTTAGAGTTGTAAAGGCTGTTAGTTGACATGTAGTTTAACTCCCATCTAACCCTGCATCTATCTCTTTAGTATAATCTCTGCTACAATGTTTTTCAACTACTGTTTGAATACCTTCCCCCAGAAAGAAAAAGGCAACTGATTCTATTAAATGATTGAATTCCTCCTCCTCACTTCCACTTATTGGCACAAGTTCTGTCTGCTGAAACCACCCAAAAAGGTCTAGCTTCTTAATCCTAGTCACCAACATCAGGATCATCTCTAGTTGGTGAATGTCCCTCTTCAAATGAAGTTTTTAGAGCAAACATAATTAATGCAGCTGCTGTCTTAAAGCAATGCAGCCTGTGGCAGGACTAACCATGATCCACCCTGCAGAGCTAGTGGTCAGACATATATTTCTTTAATAATGTAATTTTTAAATCAGGTTTATTGAGGTATAATTTACATAAAATATAATTCACCCTCTGTAATATAGACTCCTGTGAGTTCTGTTGAATGTAAACAGTTGTGCCGCCATCATGGTATAGAACAGTTTCCCCACGGTCCTTGTGCCCATTTGTAGGCAACTCTACCCTCAGTCCTCATTTTCAGCCCCTGGCAATCACTAACACATTGTCTGTTTTTTATGGTTTTGCCTTTTCCTCTTCTATCACATCTTTATTGCTCAAGTGCAATGTTATTTTAGTTATGAGGGTCTGCATCAGGACTACACGATTTGCATGCCGATTTATGGAGTAAAGAAAGTTTTAAAATGATGAGAAAAAATTAATGGATGAGAATTTGAAGAGGCAGGAAAGGGTTTAAAAACAAAGAACAAAAGAAGGGCTTCTAGTTATGATAGAAAGTGCCTTGGATGTTGATGTCCAACATCTGTTTGGAAACCTAATCTGCTATTATGATGAGGTAACCCATTAGAGGGATGGGAACCGTGTTAGAACGCGCAGCTAGTTTCACAGAGGGAGCAGTAAGTCTCCAAAGCCTCAGTACTCAAGAATAGTTAGAAAGAAGGGATGTGTATTGTCTATCATAATAGCGACCACTGTCCGAGGTGCTGAATCTCGATTGCCTGTTAGATCATATATCTTTCAGAGTCTGGTGACATTTATCTAACTTTTCTGGGAAATTCAGATCCAGGTGAGGAACAGTATTTTGTTGGACAGAATCTAATGTGGGTTTTGGACACTGACTTTTGTAGAGACACTTTGGGAAAATAAAAAAAATATTTGTTTGAAAATAATTTTCAAATAGTTGCAGTTGCTTTGAAAACCTTTTTTTTTCCCTGGCCAGTTGGGAAGGTATATTCCCTCCTCTGTTTTTCTAGCTCCACCCGTTTTTGTGCTTCATGATTTGCTCCTCAGATTGGGTTAGTTGTAACTTTCCTCCTGGGTTTAATCCTTTGTGGAAGGTGCTCAGAGCTGAGATTCCTGAGGTTTGAGTTCTGGTCTCAGCTATGCCCCAACTAGCTAGCTAACTACCTGTTGCTTCCCAGAGGATAGGAGTAGGTTTGTCAGAGCTAGCAAATAAAAATACAAGATTCTCAGTTAAATTTGAATTCCAGAGAAACAATGAAGACTTTTAAAGTTATGAATGTTTTACAATAAAGTTGTTAAAATATCCTGAAATATAAAAATGCTTATAAAATGTTAAATAATTGCATTGTTTAAAAAGGTGTTTTTGATTTGTGGGTGCCTTCTAGTGACTTGGGAGAATGAATAGTATATAACCCTTGTCAAAGAAGTAATTTTTGATATCCAAATATTGAAGGTAGCTTGAATCTGTGAAATCACCAGACTGTACTGGGTTCTTGCATTTCAAGGTGGGAAGGGGATCCACAAAAGACAGTGTCCACCTGGATGCTTCTGGAGCACTTCTGGTTGTTATTATTTAAGGTGATGGCACTCTTCCCAGTTCAAGTGAATGATACTCCCTGTGGTTTTTCCAAATGCCTTTTCTTTTCTTGTTTACTTTTCTTTTTTTTTTTTTGAGACGGAGTCTCGCTCTGTCGCCCAGGCTGGAGTGCACTGACGCGACCTCGGCTCATCGCAAGCTCCGCCTCCCGGGTTCACACCATTATTCTGCCTCGGCCTCCTGAGTAGCTGGGACTACAGGCGCCTGCCACCACACCCGGCTAATTTTTTTTTGTACTTTTAGTACAGATGGGGTTTCACCGTGTTAGCCAGGATGGTGTCGATCTCCTGACCTCGTGATCCGCCCGCCTTGGCCTCCCAAAGTTCTGGGATTACAGGCGTGTGCCACCGCACCTGGCCCAAATGCCTTTTCTTCTACTTATCTTTTTGTTTGCTTATCAGCTCATTTTGGTCTCCCATTTGTGTTTTAAATCGTCGCTGTTTATTTTAATTCAGAATGTCATGTCATGAAAAATAGATTTTTTATTCTAGGCCCTGGACAGAGCATTGCTGATTTTTATTTATTTATCCATCTTTTTCCTGCCTGAGGGAAAACAAGTATTTAAAATGTATTGTTGTCTGCATCTGTGAGTAGATAAATTTAGCGCTTATTTGTGATGGTGCTGTAGTGTAGTTTCTTACTCTCAATTTTGCCAACACCAATTATTTGACTACAATCTTGAGCATATTGTCTATACCATGTGTATACCTACAGAGTCTTACTAGGCATTTAAGATGAATGAGAGTAGAATGAACAATGGAAATGGACATTAGATAATTATGGTTAATTCTTACCAAGAATAAATGTAACTTCAGGTTTTAGCTTTTTAGAAAATGGCTGTATTAAAAATTTTATAAGTTCATCTGTCCATCAAAAATCTAGTGAGTACAGATCAGAATAACAGATTAATGTTAAACATGATTTCTGAGTGGCAGCAAATTTTGTTCTAGATGGAGCTGATGTCTCATGCATGTGTGACTGACAGGTTCATAATGTCACAGTACATTTACTCTCCCACTCCTCTCCCATGTGGATTAAAAAAGAATCATTTACAATAAAGGTAGTCACATTTCCGATAACTTACTGTTAACTCATCATGTAATGGCAAGTTCTTTCAATGAATAGTCAAGCAATATATTTTGTGTCGATTTACTCTTGGTGATGCCTCTGGCTCTCCAAACCATTAGGTGCTAACTAATTAAGGTAAGTCACAGAAATGAGATTATGGTTTTCTGAGCATGGATAGCTTAACTCAATACTTTAGTGAACAAAACCAGCTGATAAAAAATTGGTCTTCTTACTGTCACCTGGCATTTATGGCCCCCCAAACTGGGCATTGCTGGATCTGTGCAGGTCATAGCAGGGGGCTATTCCTCAAGAGGAAGCTCAAAGACAGGATAATAAGGACCCACATTTCTCCCAGAATTGATGGTAAAAGAAACAAGTTAAGCACATTGAGATTAGCATAGGAATAATGCAGAAGAAAAATGGACCAAAATAATTTGTTCCATCGTTCGTCTTCCTTTTATAAAATTGACAAAATTTTGAGCTAAGAGAGACTTTGATGATCCTCAACCCACCATCTCACTGTATATATGAAGAATCTAATAGCCAGGTGGGTTAATTGAGCTACTCTGTGACACAGATAGTATTTGGTAGAGCTAGAATCAGGAATCAGTTCTGCAGATCCTTAATGGAATGCTCTTGCAAATGTGGTTGAAAGGAATGAGCATGGAATTTAGGTTTGAGTCTTAGTATTGCCATATCTGAGTTAAATGACTTTTTAAATAACAAAGTTCTCAGATTCAGATTCCTTATGTGTAAAATGGAGTGTAATGATAGCTGCCATCTACTTCTCAAAGATTTTGTGCGTATCTAGTGAGATATGTAAAGTGCACCCAAAAGAGTCTTGTTACTTAGTTACTGCTATGTTACAAGTTACCCCAAACATAGCAGCGTAAAATGATAAACACTATATTTCACAGATTTTAATGATCTGAAATCTGAACCCACCTTAGCTGATATGTCTGGCTCTGATTCTTTCATGAAGTTGTAGTCAAGCTGTCACCCAGAGTTGTGGTCACATCTAAAAGGTATGGAGCGGGGTATGTTTCCAAGTTCGTCTGCATGATTATTTGCAGAATTCAGTTCCCTGCAGGCTGTTGGCTGAAGACCCCCTTCAGTTCCTTGTTTATAAACGTGAAAAGGACCACTCACAATATGACAGCTGGTTTCCTCAGGGCAAGTAAATGAGAAAGCAAGAGTATGAGCAAGATAGAAGCAAGCCATTTTGTTATCTGATCCTGGAGGTAATATTCCATCATGTGTGTGGTTTTCTGTTGACTAGAAGGAAGTCACTAGGTCCAGCCCACACTCAAGGCATGAATACCAGGATGTGAGGATCACTGGGGCTCCAGTAGAGGCTCCTAACACAAATATTATTCTCATTGTTAAGAGTAGTTGCAAGGAAAGCATTAGGTATTAGATAAATACCTGCTTTAATAGAGGGTAAACCTTTACAAAAAAGTAGTAATAATATTTTCATTTATAACTGTTGATTGACTCTCTGCTTCCAAAAGGGATTTGAGGTGATATCCATATCTACTACCAGTATACGCTATTCCTCCTGCTTAGAAAAAAGCCTCCTTCCCAGCTCTTGTTCACCTGAGAGCTGCTAAATCCACCCAAATCCTTCTGCAAATCCACCCAAATGCTACCTCTTAGATATGTTACCATGGTTCAACTATTATACTTTCTAATGAAAATGCAGCCAAAGGGCACTGTATGATCTGAGATACAGTTGCATTTTCTAGTAGTATCACAGTCAGTGGAGGTGCCCAGCAATTACCAAGTGTGTCTTCCGATAGGGACAGTAATGAATGACCCAAGGCAGTGGGACCTATGGTTAGTTCTATTTTGAAGACTAGACCTTCAATGATTTGCTAAAAAAAAAAAAATTGGAACCTTTTCACGTGCCTTAATAGGGCTGGAGAAGCATTTGAAGAACCTTATTGTATGGAATATTTATCAAAGTGAGGGCAGAGGATCACTTGCAGCAAAAATATTGGAAGGCTTTAAAAGTGCAGATTCCTGGGCGCATTGCTTCAGACTTGGTGAATCAGAATCTCTGGGGTTGATCCCAGGAATATGTGTTTTCAACAAAGTGATTCTGATGTAAAGTTTGATAAGCCTCAGTCTGAAGGAACCCTGGGAAGCTTATGAGTGAAATCACCCATACAGATGTCCTTACTTGCCTTTGTATTGGCTGTGATTTGTGATTATAACTCTTCTAAGACACCAGTGATTGTAAGACACACTATTATATGCTATTAAAAAGAAAGAAAAGAAAAACTCTGGTGATTATAATTTTAAGGCTCTATAAATTGTAAAATCCATCCGATTTGAAAGATGTTAAACTATGAGAAAATCTCAGAATCAATACAATGCGACAAAATATCTTTTGTTTTTACTTTACCAGATCTGTAAGATAGAAATTCTATATTCTATTTCCTGGAGACATACTTTATAAATTTGTGCACTCATCCATCCAACTTTTTTATTTTTTACTTTTTATTTTTTGAGACAGAGTTTTGCTCTTATCGCCCAGGCCGGAGTGCAGTGGTGCAATCTCGGTTCATTGCAGCCTCCACCTCCCGGGTTCAAGTGATTCTCCTGCCTCAGCCTCCTAAGTAGCTGGGATTACAAGCACCTGCCACCGTGCCTGGCTAATTTTTGTATTTTTAGTAGAGACGAGGTTTCACCATGTTGGCTAGGCTAGTCTCAAATTCCTGACATCAAGTGATCCACCCGCCTCGGCCTCCCAAAGTGCTGGGATGACAGGCGTGAGCCACTGCACCCGGCCCATCCAACAATTTATTCATTTATACCACATACAGTTACTGAGGCCTTACTACGTGTCAGGCACTGTGTTTGGCAGTAGGGAGATAGCAGCAAATGAGACATGCCCCATAGGGTTTCCCTTTTCTCTACGGGGGAAGACAGAAACTAAACAAATAAACACATAAATACACATATTATCTGCTAATTAGGAAGAGTGCAATGAAGGACAAACAGTGGTTGTTGCCTGGCAGTTACTCTGTGGATAGAGAGGGTCAAAGGAATTGGGGAGGGTCTGAGGGTACACACTCTCTGTTACTCTGATGGGGGCCAGTGAGAAGCAGGAAGTAATAGTGGGTGTAGGGCAGTTTGTATTAAGAATGTCTTCTCTAAGAACAGCACATGTGCCTGCGAACCTGTGCAGGTTGTCCTTTCCTTAGCCCAGTACATAGACCACAGGCGTGCACACCAGTTTGCGCTCAGTCGACGAACGTCTGCAAAGGGCAGCTATGGAAAGGGTGAACCTGATGGAGGATGTCTGACATTGTGGTCAAAGAGAAATGGTGAGGGCGGGTGAGAGCTCTAACACTCTCACACATGCAACCCTGCAAAATCAGCTGCTGGGCTGTGTCTTGCTTGTCTCCCTTTCTGCCAGCATTCTCCGAGGTTGAATTCACTGTTGACTTCTGGGCTTGCCGCGCCACTGCCATTTGCCTTAGTCTGGACTGAACTGAATACGCTGAGTCATCAGTGTCATTCTGAGATGGATTCTTTACAATCCTTAATGTGACAAACTGGATTGATCCCCTGCCCACTACCTGCCAGCTCGCTGCAATGTCTCCTTAAATCTCTTCTTCCCCCTGCCTTTGGCTCCCTACAATACACGCAATAAAGGAAAGAAAGGTGTTTTCTTGTGAGCGCTCCACGTTTACACAGCGTGGTTAGGCAAGATGATCAGATTCTCAGTCCACCCTCGCTCTCATTTTCCTTCTCATGCTAATTTGACGTGATGGAATTCTGCAGCCTTGTCAGCTCCCTAAATGCATTTCAGTCTTTATTTTGTGAGAATTTTGTACAAAATCGAATCAATCTAGGTGTCATCTGGCAGTCTAAAGCAAACGATATTGTAAAAATGTTTATTGCCGAGCAATAATTTGAATAGACCACCCCCCTCCAAACAAAAACCCCTTCCATAGAAGGAGAGTGGATCCGTTGTCTCAGATATTTAAAAGAAAAGGTACATTTCATCTTAAAAATGGAACTCAAGATGTTGTTTAACTAAGTGTGCCATGCATTCAGTATTCACAGGGTAAAACATAAAAGAAATAACATGGATTTTTTTTTTAAGATATTTTTCTGCTGCATGCTGCTCGTATCAAACCACCTGAGAGGTGATTTGAGAAGGGCATTTTAGAATAAAGACATTGTTCTGACAGCAAATACAAATGAAATAAAATTGGCCCAAGGCTTTGATGCCGGAACCCACATGGAGAGCTGAGACATAGCAACTCACTAGCTTAATGCACTAGAGGAATAGAACCAGCATAATTTGTAGCAGAGTATGAAGAAAAGATGAAAGAGGAATTTTTTTTTTGAAAATTAAAAGCACACAGAGATTAAAACAGACTTTTCAGGTTGCACTAATTCTTCTGTTTCAAAAACTTCCCCATACACGTAACAAGAGAATAAAAGTTCAGCCATAATTGATTTGTCCCTATGATCAAGGGAAGGTTTGTGAGAGGGGTGGAACGAGCTGTGTCCCTCTGATTTTTAAAAGAGTGGGGAGAGGCAAAGAGAGCATAAACATGTCCTTTTGGGCATTGATGAGATTATTTTTGGCTTCTGGCTCAAGCCTATGACATGCCTTGAAACAGACCCCAGAATCTGTAATGCAAGAGGCTGATACTGATTTTACTCACCTGTGTAGCTTTGCCCTAAGTACGAAGAAGATGCTGAAATTTGTTTCTAGTTAGGGATAAAACAATTAAGGAAGGAATAAAAACAGCACCAACAAGGAAGCAAGAACAAAGCTTGCAGGTGATCCTATGTTCATGAGGTATTTTTGACAAACTGGTGTGAAGTTTAAGAACAGAAACTCAGTCTTAAATGACAGTCATTTGCCCATTCTTTTTATTATAGATTAATCACAAAAGCTGCAGAAGAGGCTTATGAGAATGATTCCGAGTGCCTTTGTTTTACTATTGGTGAGGTAAATATCGCGTTGCTGGAGGTGATAACGATCAGACTAGATGTATAACAGAAATTACGGTTGATAAAGGATAACTATCCTTACACATTGCAAATTATTTTTCACTCATTTGAAAAACTAAAACAATGCTGGCTGATTTTGGAAAAGACACTTCTTAAATTTCTTTCCTGCTCTTTCAATCTCTAAACAAAGGCAATGAAAAAGCTCAAATTAAAATTGAATTTAAATCTTATTCCTTTAATAAATAAATTCATAATTTGTTTCTCCCCATAACAAATGATTTCACCTGGAAGGGTTGCCATCTTAGGCATGTCAACATTGAAGATAATGTGGAAATTGTATGGTGTTGAAACACCAACCATGGTTCTTCTTATTCATATGATCTGGGGTAAGATGCTTACAGTTTTTGAGCCTTGTGTTCTTTACATAAAAAAAATAACGTTAACATCTATTTTTCAGGGTTATAATAAAGATTAAATGAGATATGTCCAATTGCTTAGCATAGGGCCTGACACATATTTGATACAAATGATTTTCCTCTAAGGGTTAAATAATTAGATAGATGTCATTTATTACAGAAGACCTAAAAAAAGCAAAAGGAAAAAGCCCTAACTTTTCAAGTCTTTTAACCCTCTTTTTTCTGATTGTAGAAGTGACACATATTCTTACAAAAAATTAAAGAACAAGTTATTGAAACACAAAATATTATTCATAATTGCACCACCCTTACTATTTGTTGCTAACAATATATGCATTTATTATAGCCCTTTAAAGGCATTTTATATTATATGTTATATATACATATAATTGAAGAAGGAAAGCCTCTCAAAAATTATCTTTTCTTAACTCAGCCAGTTCTTCAATAAGAGCAAAGCAGTTAGAATCTGTATTCTATTCTTCTTTCTCTAAGTATAATCCATTAGCATTTCTTTACGTTATTAAAAACTCTTAGCACATGTAATTTTTTGGTTGTATATTCTATTTATAGAAGTGTGTCATAAACATATAGGATATTTTCAATAGTTTACTATTGAAATGTACATTGAGATAAATATACTCACATATTTTGAAAAATTCTCTTAATTTCTGAGTATTTTCCATAAAGGAATTTCAGAGTAAATGAGTATGCACATCTTTATGACTCCTGAAACATTGCCAACTGCTTTCCTATAGAACAGGGTCATTAATATATCACCAGGTGAGAGTCTCGGCTTCACCTCAGCCTTATTAACACTGAGGATTACTATTCCGAATATTTTGCAATAGTAAAAAATGGTATCTTGCTGTTTAAATTTTTATGACTCTGGTTGAATGCTTGGAATTGTTCTTTCACCTCCTGTGTCCTAGTTTGGCTATTGGGACTCTCATATTTTCTCATCCATTTAAATGTATTCTCTGTATAGAAAAGATAAACACTTGGTCGATTTGCTGTGAATATTTTTCAGTATTATCTTTTACTTTTTAAATACATATTGAAGTTGCTTTGTTTTTAAAGTTGTATTTTGTCTTTCCTCGTGAATTTTTTTCTTTTAAGATTACCCCTTAAGAGAAGGTCCTGGGATGATTATTTATTTTTCTTTAAAAAATTTTGCCACCCAAACAGTTTCTAAGCTGTCTATAAAAAAAGTCCATGATTTCCTTTTTTTGTGACCCTAGTTAGGGAAACTGAAGGGTAGAATGGAAGAGAAAGGTCACAAATACAAGCCTCAAACATGATGAAAATTATTTATGAGGTTTTTTTGTTTGTTTTAAACCAAGTGCCAATGGAATTTCATTCTGTGGTTTCAAGATTTGGAGAGAATAGAAAGAGTTGTTGACAACAAAATGGAATGTTAAAATCAGCAGGTTTCTTGACAGATGGGATAAACGGTTATATTTGAGACAACAAGAGACAGTAAAATAAGTGGCAGAATCTATCCAGTTTTTTGCTACCCTCAAACACTTTTCCTGTTTGTGTTTGTCTGTGCCTGTCTGTGACAGATCTAACTGAATCTGGCCCTGGAAATCTGTGAACAGCAAAAGATGAATCATTTTTGAATAGAAGGAAATCTACACGAATCTGATTCTTCTTTACACCAACAAGAAAACCGTATGAAAAGTCCTTCTCAGCTTATGGTCCCAATTAAGCTATCTCAACACACTTCGTAGCAAATTCTATAACCCCCTAAAAAACACAGTTGGTCGCATGCACAAATTTCAGTAATCAAAACATTTTTCTGAGTGTATTCTACTTTCTAATTTTCTTTGCAAACATTAATTCCAGAGCAAGGTAGAAATCGAACCAGAAATTCTATCCTTTCAACTCTGTGCTTATAATAAAACATATTATTGAGCCATAAATTCTGCATGTAAATATGCTGATTATAAAGAGTTACATAGCACACCTGGTTGCAAGGAGCTTGCAGTGTGAGAGAGACCATGCTGGGTACACAGTATAAGGGAAATAGAGACAGTAAGATAAAAATATTAAATCATAGTAGGAGTGGACCAAAAACATTACACATGACATCGGAAGAGATTTTATTCACCTAATATATGTAAATGGCTAGTTGTTTGTGACTAGCATCAAGTCCTCAAGGTACTTTCTGTGCGGCGCCCACCCATGATAAAAAGTCTGTCAAAGGTGAAGTAGAAAGGAAATTCCTCAACCTTATAAAGGACATCTGCAAGAAACCTACAGCTAACATCATATATATGATCACTTACATGGGATATACTAGAAGTCTCCAGAAAAGCTACACTAATGAAGGGAATGGCAGGAGGTTGTCAGTCCAGTCATTGTCTACTGTGCTGAAGACTTTGGAATTCATTTTGGGAGCCAAGGAATGCTTTTGGACCAAGGAATGGACATCTGATTCCCATTTGAGAAAGCTCCTTCTGGCAGGAGAGTGAAGATAAGTCTGGAGGGTTTAAGACTGGGGGCAAAGAGACTGATTAAGAGGATTTTGCAGCTGGGTGCGGTGGCTCACTTCTGTAATCCTAGCACTTTGGGAGGCCGATGTGGGCGGATTACTTCGGCCCAGGAGTTCGGGACCAAGATGGGCAACTGGGCGAAACTTCATCTCTACAAAAAAATACAAAAATTAGCCGGGCGTGGTGGTGCGCCTGTAGCCCCAGTTACCCGGGAGGCAGAGGTGAGAGGACCATCTGAGTCTGGAAGGTCAAGGCTGCAGTGAGCCATGACTGCCACTGCATTCCAGCCTGAGTGACAGAGTAATACCCTGTCTGAAAATAAAATTAAAAAAAAAAAAAAAAAAAAGACTATGCAATAGCTCAAGTGAGCAATGACAAGGAGCTGAATGATGATGGGATGGATGGAAAGCATGGAGTAGATCTGAGACTCAGGAGGCAAAAATATTGGAATCTGATGAACATGGGAATGAGGGAGTAAGAATGAGAGGAGTCAAGCCTAATGTTGAAGGTGTCTATACACCGTTGGAGACCAAATGTGCATCCATGCTTCTGAGTTGTTTAAAAACACTAAAGGAAAAAAAAAATGGCATTTCACATTAAGTTGAGAAAGGAAAAGTAATGAAGATCCAAGTTGTATTTTTCTAAACAAATTGAAATACACTTCATTTGTGACCCAGACTTGCAGGCTAGGATTATACTTTGTTGGTTGTTTGGACTAAGTGATTATTTTCATGATTTTGAATTTCAACCTCATCTTTTGGTGGGAGTGTTGTACATTTTCTGCACCCTCATCAAAAGTGAGTGTAGGTTTGAAGGACTGCATTCTACAAGGATCTGCCAAACAATGACAATGAAGGTTTCTTTCATCAGGTCTCTGAGAAGGAACTTTAAGTTATAACCAATGGTAAGTTACTGCTGGAGCTATTACTTGTTTCTAAAGATTAAGATCCATAATGAGTTAGAGTCTGAACATAACAGTTTCACATTCTGACCTTTTTCCTTCATGGTTGCAATTCCTTGATGTCAAATGTGAAATATTAGCAGTGTAGAAAGAGACTTTTGGGTGAAAAATGCCTTTGCTTCCAGGAAAGCTTGCTGTTTTTCCTTTTCATTCCTGTTCATTTGGGAATAGATATTAGGCCTTCTTGTTCTGTAGCTATTATTTGAGGGGGGAAAATACAAATAGAAGCCAAGAGTGTATTTTAAAAATTGAAGAGCATCAAGACATCACAGCCTGAGTTGGCCATAAAGATTTACAATTACATTTCCATCACAAAGACCCTGGCCCATCATATTTGGCCATGACCATTTATGTTTTGATTTCTATTTCTTTGGCGGGACAACACCCCAATTAGACAGATGAGTGTTCAATTCTGATTTTGGAGCACATTCTTGCTGGCCTAGGTTACTCCGGGACTCCTGTGGCTACTCTCCACTGAACTGTGCTTTGGTAGTTATAATCCTGCTATCCATGAATTCTTAGCATATAAAAAACTATCCAGGTTAATACACTGAGAGTAATTATGCCTGAATTACCTGGATAATTGACCAGAAATTCCCCTGAATTTTCTAGGTCCTTGCCTCTGAGTCCTTTTTACTATGTGCTGTATAAATTGAGTGGTGGTGATTGGGGTGGGAGGGGGTTTCGGGAATTCATTCCTTAAGCCCAGCAATTAGGTCAGACTGTCTACTTTAACCTCCTGGTAGCAAGTAGTATTCTTCTTTCAAGTATCACACCAGAATTATCATTGGGAATTATTATGAAAGCTGAGTTCTTACTGTAGTTCCGACTTGCTTGGAAAAAGACCTATTTTTATTCAGAACTCATATATTGCTAATATATAACTCCCCTTTTTACAATTGTACATATTTACACTGTACATAGATTCCCCGTGTATCTTCAGCAAAGGAAAAACAAAAGGAGAAATAACCAGACTTCTACTGCTCGCAAGAAACAAAACTTGCAATCACTAACTGGGCTTCTCCAGCATTTCAAACCATTCCAAGAAGAAGAAGAAGAAAAAAAATTAAAAGTGACTCCACGGACAGATTTTCCTTTCATCAGAGTAAGAGCTGCATTTCATTACTTTAAAAATTCTCGTTCATGTAAACAACACTAAATGCTTCCTGGTCTGGATATATAAAATTATTGGATGGCCACTGCTGCCCATTCATCTGAGACCCTAATGTGCCACAGTCGATTTTTGAGAACTGCTCTGCCACTTAATGTGACAAACACCCAGCCTTGCCGTTTAAGGGATCTTTGAGAAAGGCCATCCCCACATGAAATGAATTTAACAGCAGCAATTTGTCATTTTGCCCTTCCTTTGCTGGGGGAAAAAAATGCTAGTGATTTCTTTTGACTTAAACTGGGCATTCAAAAAGCTGTTTTTATTAATGAATCATATTAAGCCACTAGTGAAAGGCTCCCTGACTCTGTTTAAATAACAGGCTATGATTCCTCTCCCCTCAAGCTCTCCCCCCACCCCCATTTGGCTCTGCTGCTATTAATTGAGGAGTTTCTTTGTTTCTTTCCTAATGAAGCTAACAGAACACATCTGTCAGGTGCCCGTATTCTTTGCCTGTCTATAGTATGTAATAGACCAGCTGGAGGCTATAATGCTACACAATACCCCTGGCCGTTACAGCAACTATTTATTCCTGGGCTTTTCCTCCGAAAGGGATTTGAAAAAAAAAAAAAAAGTCTGAAATTTGGGCCTAATTGCTATTTACCCAGCGATAGACACCTGTTCTAGCTGAGACATTGGCTCATGGATCCCACACCTGAGACCTTAGGGAGAGTAGAGGGGAAATTTCAAGCAGCTGCCAGTCCATTTAGAGATAGAGAGCTTTAACTTGCGGGGTTTGCGTGTTTATATGTATACGCATATATTTTAAAATACTGTTTGTTTAGTATGCACACCCATAACCAGAGGGTATATATTAAACTCTGTGTACTATTATTTCACAGTCAATTGCTTATCTGAAGGCTATACACATACTGGTGTATAGCTACAACTGTGATCGCTTTAAAATAACGCACTGAGACTGAATTCAGTATCAATAACAGGCACGTGTCCTTCAAAATGTCCATTCCAGGCCTTGGGGGAAAATAGTTTCTTAGGATGAATCAGAGGGAAAAATTTAATCAAACATAACTTTTCTTGGAAAGATTCAACATCGTTTTGGTTATTTCCTTTGCCAAATAGTTACGACTTCTCTCTTTGGACGTGTTACACTTATTTTTCCCTTCTGTCTTGGTCAGAAAAGCACAATCTTCTGTTTCTTTGTTTAGTTTTTGTCATCAGTAATGATATTTGTCCTAGTTTCTCGGTTTGCCTTCATAATACTTCTCATACATACTCAAGAGAAACAGACCACGAGCATGATGACAGTATTCACTTCTTGTGAAAATATAAAATAAAAAAACCTAAAGAGTGATTAATAATGGAGACTTTATGTAACATAAGTTAATACATTACCTAATGTTACATTTAGTAGTTCGAAATTCAAGTTTATTAAAATGTTATTACATCACAAAAAGTACTGCCTTCATTTATAAAAGAATAAGAGTTATAAGAATATATATGCCTGTGTGTACCTATATGAATGTGTGTGCTCGTGTGCACGTGTGTTTCCCCGACTTTACACATTCCAATTCCGTTGCCTCTGTTTTGCTTGAACTATATATACTTGAAGAGAAGAGGCTGGGAATAGAGAGATTTAGCACAAGCTCATTGGCAACAAAACAGAAATAAAACATTATTGCCCTGCTATTTTGTCTGGCCTCAAATCAGAAGACAATCATACTGCAGAGGGCTAGTGGGGAGGGGGAGCTTAGGGGGTTAGATGGGGAAGAAGGAGAAAAGAGAGGCAGGTTTTTTTTTTTTTTTCCTTGTCTTTTATATCTTTTTTCCCTCAATCAGTAGGACTTCTGAGCTTTTTGATGGATTCTCCATTGGTATGCTAGAGCAGCCTCCCATTTACTTATTGTTTTGAGAAATTTGGCCTTTCTGAGCAAATCAAATAAACTTCACCTAATTTGCTCCCAACGAGAAAATTATTTATTATTTCTCCCAAAGGATACATGAGCCGTATTCAATACTGGTGTGAGAATTCACCAAAACAAAAGGGGTGAAAAAATAAAACAAAAGGGGTGAAAGGACACTTTAATAAAATGCAGAACTACAATTCATACACGAAATCAGAATGATCTGAGTGATATTAAGTGTATGTGCACATATGCGTGCGTGCACGCGCACACACACACAACATGCTGGCTAAGAAATTCCCTTTAGTCTCATCTGAAGCCAGAGGTGACCGAAGAGTCAGAGCCTTAGGAGGTAGCTGGGGATGACAGGAGAAATGGACAGTACTCACATACAAATGAGTGCTTTGCCTCGGGCCTCACACAGTTGGACAGAGAGCTGATGCAGAGACAGAAATTCATTTCCCATGAGAAAGGAGAGAAGTGCACAGGGAACAGGGTCACACCAGAACAGGTGATAATGAAATTAGAGTTAATGAAGGCTGGAAGAAACCTAGAGCTGATGGGTTGGTGAAACTGTTATCTGAGATGCACAGTAAAAGCAGGGATGATATCTCAGTATGGGGGAAACAATGGTTGGATCCTGGGAAATATAAGAATCCTACCCTCATCTCTGAAGCAGGTCATCTCTTTGTTTCTGTGTTGCAAGATTTCATAAGTGGATGATTCTAGGAGGCAGACTGTATGACGGAGAGCAAGATAGATAATGTCTCTGAGCCTCAGTTTCCTCTCTGGTAAAATGAGAATAATAACACCTACCTTCTTTTTCGGAAGATAAAATGGGATACTGTTTGTAGAACACCTAATACAGGAACACATAGTTGGTGTGTCAAATATATTTTAGTTTTATTATATTTCTTTATAAGCAATTGGGTCATTATTATAAAAACACCAGTCAAGGCATTGCAAATTGGTTCATCCATGTAGTTGTCTATTCTCTAGATCCCTAATAGTGAACATGCCACATCAAAAAGGAGAAATGAATCTTAAATGTATCTCTTCTTAATACACTTTTAGATCTGAAGTATGTTATGAAAGATATGGATTTTGTCAGGAGCCAAGAAACTAAGTGATACACAGATAATACATAGGACAGTAGTGAAATGAGTATTTGTGTTATGGCAGGGATCAGTGTTGGTCCTAGAATTAAGTGACTTTTGAGCTTGGTAGAGGTACAGATTGAGAGAGCTAGGCATGATTTTCCTCTCAAAGCATCCTGTTTGCATTGGCACTCTATTAAACTGCAGAGTGAGGCATTTTTGTGGCATTTCCTGAACAAATCTTTCTTTGAGCTGTGATTCATTTGCCCAGGAGTACATTTTCCTGGGCCCACAGAAGCAGTGAATAACATTGTCTGTTGAAGTATTATTTGGTGCTGCTCAAAATCTTCTGGATACTTTTCTGATCTTGAATATATCCCACACTGAATCCTACCTTCTCAGGTAGATGCCAGACATGCCATCACCATATTCTGTGGAAGCTAAGGTTCAGACATAGGACCTGGGCTCTGACAGTCGGACATGCACACATGAGATTTGGATACAGTTGAAGGCATCATGAGATCAATCTCCAGCCAAGCATAGTGGCAAAGGTGTTTGGGTTTTGTTGTTGTTGTTGTTTCTTTGTTTTAGAGATGGGGTCCCACTCTGTTGCTCAGAGCTGGGACTATAGGCATGAGCCACTATGCCTGGCTGTTCCGTTTTTTGGTGTTGGTACTGGCTTCCTAGCATTCGGTTCTACATGCTGTATTGCCAGATGGTATTATGAGGTGTTTCAATAGCAATTCAATAATAAAATAAAATATTTGTAAAGTGCTTAGCACAGTGCCTGGAATGTAGTAATTATTCAATCAAAGTTAGCTATTTTAGAAGCAATAGTATTTATTTGACTCTTCCCTGTAGCAGGACTTTGGGTTTTCCTAAAACTCCCTGCTCCCTCATCCTGCACGCAATTCTTGAAGTTCTTGAGGGGTGTATTAACTTTTCTTTTCCTTTTGGGCTATACCCTTCCTCAGGCCATTTAGGAGAAGGGGATTTATTATAAAAACTCATGAGGTCTGGTACTGGTCCTGAGAAGCTGTCTGATAGCTTTAGGGGGCAGCTGCCTTCCATTTCACTTTCATGGGCCCTGGATTCTCTACTTTTTGGCATATTTCTACCTTTCTCTTTGTGCTCCCTGCCCTTATTTCTTTTTGTTCACTGGCTACTGTGCTCTATCTCCAGTGGAGAGAACTCAACTGATTGGTCCAGAGATCAGCCTCTCCCAATCAGGCTGACTTTCATGTGCTGTGTCTCATTAAATAGACTAATAGTCAGTCAATGAGTAGGCCTTTTGCGGGTGAGATGTCCAACCTGGTTCTATCAGGGGCTCCTGCAGTGCAAGGTCTAGCTCAACCCTGCATCACTGGCATGGGGAGGTAGGCTGGATGGCATAAACTAATCAAAGTGTTGTTTGTCCAGGCACCAGTCCTGGTTCACAAGCTATTAATAGTCTGAGTGAGAAAATCACAATGCTGATATAAGTGGTTAGAGAATGTTAACAGCAATTCGACTTTGCTGAAACAGCCAAATGCATGATCAGTGGTCTTGAAAGTCTTGCAATCAGGATACGGACCAGTTGGGGTGTTGTCAAACACACCTGGTAAATTGCAGGCCTCACACACCGAGTACTGGTCACATGCAGTAGGACCACAGGATGCTTTTCAGTAGATTGGAAATTGAAATAGCACAACACAAAACCGGTCCTTCACAGATAAAGAACACGCATTTGTATCAGATGCATAGGTATAAGTATTTCGTAATGAATAGAAATAAGCATCCTCTCTGAGCACACAAATTAAATCACCTTCTCTGGATGAGCACAGCTCTGGGGTGAGGGTATGAGGACACAGTTTAGTAAACAACTAGCCTTGAGGATTTCAACCCCAACTCCTATCAGCCAAGGCAGTGCACAAACCACACAGCCACATACAGCCTCACATGGTAGCTGTGCCCATGGGTTCCTGGACTCAGAGACCTGTGCTTCAGTTCACACATGGGATTTCTTTTATCAGGAGGCTCGTTAGCAGGGCCAACTTCAGCAACAGTTTGATCTCCAATTTGGGATAGAACTCAAGATAGTTGTCTCCAAAACCTGGGAACCCAAATTCAGATATGTTTATAACCACTGTTGCAGTAATTCTCAAACAATGAGACATTCCATGATAGAGATGTTGCTTTTGACATAGTCTGTGATGTTTGGAAGCTGGTCTGCACAGCACTCCTAGTGGACTTGCGAGGCAGGTGTCACCTAATTCCACCTGCCTTCTCTGGTCGGTAGATATAATAGCGACCCCCCAATGAATTATGTCCCCAGTGTCTACATGCCCTTGTAATGTGGCACTATAGCTCCGGTCAGCAAGAGCATGGACCTATTTCCCACCCCCTTGAATCCAATCTGGCTTTGTGACTTGTTTTGACTAATAAAATGCATAGGCCTTAAGATGCTCATGGCTTTCACTGTTCCCTTATTGGAACACTAAGACACCATGTTGTGAAATAACCTAGTACAGCTTATTAGATACATGAGCAGTGATATGGAGAACTAAGACATCTAGCTGATAGCCAACATTAACTGCCAGATGCATGAGTGAACCTATCTAGATCTACCAGCTTGAGCTGAGCAGTCAAATGACTGTAGCCATATCTGTGATCCTGACTATGACTGGCAGAAGAACCATTTGGATGACCAACTCACAAACCATGAGAAATAACAAGTTATTGTTGTAAACCACTAAATTTTGCAGTGATTTGTCACACAGCAGTAGATAGTGAAGACACCACCCTACAAAGTCTCTTCTCTGACCAGTCAAAATATTGTGAACATATATTACTGCTATTTCTGTATTAGCTTTTTACTTCTGTGGAGCCACATGGTTTTTTTTTTTTTTTTTTTTTTTTTTTTTTTTTGGTTTGACAAAATCTCACTCTGTCACCCAGG
The DNA here is from genome assembly GCF_002776525.5 of Piliocolobus tephrosceles. Lineage (NCBI taxonomy): Eukaryota > Metazoa > Chordata > Mammalia > Primates > Cercopithecidae > Piliocolobus > Piliocolobus tephrosceles. The sequence continues at coordinate 148,549,064 of NC_045438.1, forward strand.
CTGCAGTGCAATAGCACAATCTCAGCTGACTGCAACCTGACTCCCTGGTTCAAGTTATTCTGCTGCCTCAGCCTTCTGAGTAGCTGGAGCAACAGGCTCATGCCACCACCCCTGGCTATTTTTTTGTATTTTTAGTAGAGATGGGGTTTCACCGGGTTATCCAGGATGGTCTTGATATCCTGACCTCATGATCTACCCACTTCACCATCCCAAAGTGCTGGGATTACAGACATCACCCACCGTGCCTGGCCAAGCCATGTTTTTTGAGGCTTCCTTGTATGTCTAACGTATCTTAGATTCCTCTTGAACGTCTCAAGAGCAAACATCAAAATGCCTTCACATAGTAGACACTCAAAAACCATATACTTTAAAATAATGTGGCTATAGGTAGCAGTAGGCAGAGATGACACCACTGCACTGCAGCCTGGGCGACAGAGAGAGACTCCATTCCCCCCTACCAAAAAAATGTGAATTATTCAACATTTTGTAATCGTAAGGTCATACCAAAACTTTTCACTTAAGGTTTTGTGCTAAATGATGCCTCATCTGTTTAGAAATGTGGATGGAGGTGGGGAGCGGCAACTCCTATAACTCCAGCACTTTGGAAGACAGATTATAAGGTCAGGAGATTGAAACTATTCTGACTAGCACTGTGCAAAATTTGTGGGTTCTTGATACCCCCGACTTCAAGAACTAAGCTGTAAACCCTAGTGATGAATGTTACACTTCTTTAAAGATAATATGTTTAAGTTTGTTCATTCATACCCATCTGGAGCTGCTGCTTTGTGGTATGGTCCATGCTGACACAAATCTATGAACTTTCAAGATAAGTTTTACAGTTCATAAAAACGACATGAACTGCAACAAGATTTACTACAACAAGCAAAAACAAAAACGAAAACAAAAACAAAATAAAAAAAACCCCCACAGCTTTCACTCCTCTCTGGGGAGCCTGCTTTTATTCACTTATCTGACCCACCCACATCCTGCTGATTGGTCCATTTTACAGAGAGCTGATTGGTCTATTTCACAAAGAATTGATTGGTCCATTTTACAGGGAGTTGATTCGTTCGTTTTACAGAGAGCTGATTGGTCCATTTTGACACAGAGGACTGATTGATACCTTTACAATCCTTTAGCTAGACAGAGTGCTAGACAGAAAAGTTCTCCAATTCCCCACTAGGTTAGCTAGCTGAAGAGTACTTACTGGTGTATTTACAAACCTTGAGCTAGACAGAGTACTGATTGCCCTATTTACAATCCCTTAGCTAGACATAAAGGTTCTCCAAGTATCCGCTGGACCCAGGAACCCAGCTGGCTTCACCTAGTGCATAGGGCACCAGGTCGCAGGAGGAGCTGCCCGCCAGTCTTGCACCCTGCGCCCACACTACTCAGCCCTTGGGTACTCTATCGGATCAGGCGTTGAGGCGCAGGAGCCGGTACTCCTCGGGGAAGCTCGGCCGTGCAGGAGCCCATGGCGGAGGGTGAAAGGCTCAGGCAGGGCGGGCTGCAGGTTCCGGGCCCTGCCGGGCAGGGAGGCAGCTGAGGCCTGGCGCGAGCGCAGTGCCGGAGGGCCAGCACTGCTGGGGGACCCAACGCACCTTCTGCAGCTGCTGGCCCGGGAGCTAAGCCTCTCACTGCCTGGGGCCAGTGGTGCCGGCCAAGAGTAGGCCAGTGGTGCCGCTCCGAGAGTAGGCCCACCGACCCCACGCCCACCCGGAACTTGCGCTGGCTCGCGAGCGCTGCGCGGCACCGGTTCCCGCCCGCGCTTCTCCCTCCACACCTCCGCGCAAGGAGAGGGAGCCCGCTCAGGCCTTGGCCAGCCCAGAGAGGAGCTCCCACAGTGCATCTGCAGGCTAAAGGGCTCCTCAACCCCCACCAGAGTGGACGCCTAGGTAGAGGAGCCTCCGGCCAGGGCAGTGAGGATCCAGTAGAGGAAACCAGCTGGGCTCCTCAGTCTGTGGGGACTTGGAGAACTTTTACCTCTAGCTAAAGGATTGTAAATGCACCAATCAGCACTCTGTCTCTAGCTCAAGGTTTGTAAATGCACCAATCAGTGCTCTGTGTCTAGCTAATCTAGTGGGGACTTGGAGAACTTTTGTGTCTAGTTAAAGGATTGTAAATGCACCAATCAGCACTCTACATCTAGCTCAGGGATTGTAAACACACCAATCAGCACTCTGTCAAAACGGACCAATCAGCTCTCTGTAAAATGGACCAATCAGCAGGATGTGGGTGGGGTCAGATAGGGAATAAAAGCAGGCTGCCCTGAGCCACCAGTGGTAACCTATTCCAGTCACGTTTAACAATGTGGAAAATTTGTTGTGTTGGTGTTCACAATAAATCTTGTTGCTCCTAAGGTTTTGGGGTTTGTGTTGTTTTTATGGGCTGTAACATCAGGAAGGTCTGCAGCTTTACTTTTAACGTCAGTGAGACCATGTAACTCACAGCCAACTCTAGACAGGCTGCCTTTAAGAGCTGTAATAGCATGAAGGTCTGCAGTTTCATTGTTGAAGTCAGTGAGACCAGGAACCCACCAGAAAGAAGAAACTCCACACACTATCTTTAAGAACTGTAACACTAACTGCAAGGGTTTAGCAGCTTCATCCTTCGAGTAAGCGAGACCAGGGACCCACAAATACTGGACAGCATGTACTTGGGAGACTGACGCAGGAGAATGGCGTGAACCTGGGAGGTGGAGTTAACGATGAGCAGAGTTTGCACCACTGGACTCCAGTCTGGGTGACAGACTCCATCACAAAAAAAAAAAAAGGGGGGGGGGGGGGGATGGAAAAAATATGGTAACTTTGCCAGGCACAGTGGCTCATACCTGTAATCTCAGGACTTTGGGAGGCTGAGGTGGGTGGATCACTTGAGATCAGAAGTTCAAGACCAGCCTGACCAACATGGTAAAACCTTATCTCTACTAAAAAACAAAAATTAGCCAGGCATGGTCGCATGTGTCTGTAATAGCAGGTACTTGAGTGACTGAGGAAGGAGAATCTCTTGAACCCAGGAGACAGGTTGCAGTAAGAAGAAATTATACCACTGCATTTCAGGCTGGGCAGCAAGAGTGAGACTCTCAAAAAAAAAAAAAAAAAAAATGACAATTTAAGGACCTACCTTTGCTACTTAAGAGGAAGAAGGAAAAGACAAGGGAATTGGAGACGTATACTTTGTATCCATGTGAGGCTTTGGAGAGCTCAGCCTGCAGGTTCTGTTAAATTTGATTCAAGCAGGACTTCCGCTTCCCCCCTCACTGTGAGGTTAGACAGTTGTGAGTTGGGCTGTTTGTGAGTGTCTAGTCGCAGTGACCGTGATTGCTGCTCTCCCCCAGAAGGAGATACTTTGAGTGTGGTTGCCCACCATATTTAGCATCTGCTTTTCTTCCGGGAGCTCTTGCTGTGCTCCCTGGCTGGGATGTCCAGCTCTCACACGACCTCCTCTTCTGAACACACAGTCTTGTGCTTTCTCTTCCAATGCTACTCACAGTGTGTTGCAGCTCACGCTGGCGGTTTCTTGTTCCATGTCAGTTTTCCATTCTGGTTTGTAAATTACGCAAGGGAGCTTGTTTCTCTCTTTGTGGAATGTGGGTAGACATGTTTACAGAGCACAAAGGGCTGCTAAACTGCTCCATACTACACACACTAATATGTGAAAAAACAGTAACCACATAATCTATCCAATCTATTCTGATGTTGTTTCTTTGCATGTTACTTGTTACAGTTATAATTAAAGTTTGATTATGAAATTTAACATTGGTTTATCATGCCTTCCTATGACCTTAGTGTCATAAAATGGAACTAAATAATTTCTAATATTGATCTGATTCTTTCGACATCTGTTTGACACAACTCTCCATTTGCAAACATTTCCTTATTAATGTTATTTGTCTCGGTTCCCAAGCTCGTATTTTATCTACTTAATGTTCTCTCCAAAATTTAGCTTACTTATTTTAAAATAGCTAAAAGGTAACTTTTGTGGTAGTTTTTAAATGGCACTAGATCAAAAGCTTTCTTGATGATCAGCTAAATTAAATTTACATCACCTTCCCATTGGGGCCGTTTTGAGAAAAAAAAAAAAGACTACTTTATTGTGTATAATTCTAATTTAAGAATCTAGACAATCTATAATTAATTGCTTTACATTTTTCTCAATTGCAGTTGTGACATTCGTGTTTCCTGTTGGTCTCCAAAAACTTCCAAATTCCTGGATATAAAGATACAATTTTTAACTTCTAGCAGTTTAGGTATACATTTTGCTTTGAGTCATACCAATACTTTACATTTTCATTTTCTGGTAATGGTAAGTTGGATGAGAGGGAAATAGCATCCTAAATTAGGGTCGAGCAGGGAAACGCAGGTTTGCTTCTGTGCATGCAATATATTTCTCTCCTACAATTTCATGTACAGCGGAGCTCTTGGGTTGATTGTAGGTGAACAATAATATCTAGCATTAGAAGAAAGCATTTTAATGATGGTGAACTTAAAAAAAAAAAAGCGTTATTTCTGACTTAAAAAGTTGATCCCTTGACTCTATAACTATTCTTTGTTTGAAACCCCTTACACTTGGCTTCTCTGGGTATTTGCGAAGGTTTTAACCAGATAAGGCATGAATTATCTGGAAATGAATAAAAGATCAAGAAACTGAAGAAAAAAAAAAAAGTTGCACTAAAATGCCATTAAGAACTAATTATAATCTCTTCTCCTTCTCCTCTTTCTTCTTGCTAACTTCTGTTTCATCTTAACCTGTTCTTGTATTGTTAGTGAGTGATAGCTTGATAGCTTGGGTATGGATGGGAGACAAAAAAATTCATAGTAACAAGATGAATAAAATCAGATAGTTAAAAATAACCTCTGACACCCAATTGCTGCCTAATAACAAAATTATGTTATTATGTTATTAAGGTCAATAGCTCAGATGAAATAGGATAATGTACAAATTAGCAAAAATTACAAATTAGCAAAAATGTTAAGATTTTTCATTGCTCAACAAATGTTTATTGACCAACAAATGCTTATTGACATGTGTTCAGGCACATGGAGGATTTCCTAAACTGTAGAACCTTGCAGGTCCCCATGAAAAGCCTGTTGCTTTGTCACACCCTTTAAGGATTTCCAAGTAACCACCATCTGTAGAGATGCTGCTTCCAGTGTGCCCAAGAAATGAGTCATAGGGAATCCCATGGAAATCTCAGAGAAATTCACATGGTAATTCTTGATGATACTGCAGAGGCTAGTGCTATAGCAGTTGACATTGCAGTATATTACTCTGTTGTTTCATTCCCAAGTTTGGAGGTTGCACCCTTGCTCATGATCTCTGTGACCAGTGTCTTGTAAAGGGTCTGTCTGGGCTTGATAAACCTGACCTCTACCATTTGCTGCTTCTTTTCCTAGATCTTATCAGTGGAGGAAATGGCATGGACTCAAGTACGCAGGCTCTTTTGTCGGCTTAGTGTAACCCAACAGAGGACAAATGGATAGACATTGTCCCCACTTCCAGTGATCTTTTGTTCAATAAGTAGACAGAACAATGAGGAAGCATGTAGCAGAGTCTCTAATTCCCAAGAAAGGTTAGGTCTAAGCCTGGCTCTGAAGAAAGGATGGATGTTTCCTGGGCTGTGGGTAGGGGAGCAGCGTGAATTCTCCTGATGAGAGGTGCATTGATCAATGGAACTTGAATGAGGTACAGTGGGTGACAGCCCAGAGTATGAGGCCAGGAGGAGTAAGATGGGCTGGAGGGTCAAAGAGGGGCCAGACTATGCTGTGTCTTGCCAGCCTCAGGTAAACAGTTTGCAATGGGAACACTTTAAAGAGTTCTGCAGAGGGAAGTGATAAGTGACATCATTCCTCCTTCAACCTTGAAGATCATATCTGCAGTTAAGATGCCCCTGGGGGGTGGCTAGGGAACATGGATTAAAACAAACAAACAAGCTGGGCATGATGGATCACGCCTGTAATCCCAGCACTTTGGAAGGCTGAAGCAGGTGGAGCATTTGAGGTCAGGAGTTTGAGACCAGCCTGGACAACACAGTGAAACCCCATCTCTAGTAAATATACCAAAAATTAGGTGGGATGGTGATACGCACCTTTAATCCCAGCTACTCGAGAGGCTGAGACAGCAGAATCACTTGAATCCAGGAGGTGGAGGTTGCAGTGAGCCAAGATTGCACCACTGCATTCCAGCCTAGGTGATAGAGTGAGACTCCATCTCAGTAAATAAATAAATAAATAAAACAAAACCCAGGGGGCTTCAATAAAGTATAGGAATTAAATTTAATCACTTTAGAAGTCAATATCAAGGAGAGAGTCAAACAACAATCTCTGATTCCTGGCTGTATATACAGCAGAGAAAATTCTGTATAATATTGAAACTCAAAGTTTATAGTCAGCTAAAAGAATTAAAAACTTAAGCCACATTTGTTGAATTTAAGAATGTCTGTGCTAATTATGCAGTCATACTGTTGGTGAGCATATGAAAGCATGTTTTGATTTTGTTCTTTAAGCTTGCAAACTCAACAAAGGGAAATTTTTGGTTTGTTTACATGTTTAGTTTTGATTAACCAGACTGTCCTTAACTTAGTAAGAGTAGTTTTTGTACATAGTTATTCTTAAACATTCAAAGCAACTTTTCTACATTGTAGATCTACTAATTGTAGGTGGTCAAACTGCTTATGGTAATAGCTTGGATTTTTAGAATTTGCCATTATTCTACCAAGTCTGGTATTTAAGATACTATGAGGTTCCTCTCTATGAGCCCCATATGAGTTTGCTGTGGCTACTGTAACAAGTTAGCACAAATGGAAAGGCTTAAAACAAATCAAATTTATTGTCTTACTCTGCTGGAAGTAAGAATTCCAAAGTAGGGCTGCATTCCTTCTGCAAGTTCTAGAGGAGAATCCACTTCCTTTCCTTTCCCAGCTTCTAAAGGCTGTCCACATTCCTTGGCTCATGGCCCCTTCCTCCATCTTCACAGGGTATCACTTCAACCTCAGCTTTTGTCATCACATCTCATATTTCTGCCTTTGATCCTCTTACCTCCCTTTTCTAAAGAGGGGAATCTATAGAGCTCCTTCTTTGTAATTACGTTGAGCCTTCTGGAATAATCCACAATATCTTCTCTTTTCAAAGTCCTTAATTGTATCACACTTGCAAGGGTCTCTTTGCCATGTAAGATAACATATTCACAAGTTCAGGGTATTAGGCCATGCATATCTTTGGGCTGTTATTCAGTCTTCCACAGGCCCTGGATAAACTAACAGTTCATTACTCATGCAATTTAAAACTTGGAAATAAAACAAAAGATGGAAGGTATATTCTTTTAATGTCATACTGAGATTTTGTTTTATTTTTGAGTAGGGTCACCTAAATATCTAGGGCTTAATGGAGAAAGAACATGTTTCTAATAACATATTTTCAAGGTTAGCTTACAAAGGTGTTTCTCTGTCAAACACTTCCGTTCACTGAAAGAAAACAACTTATGATGAAAAAGGTTACAATGAATATTTAAGAAAGCATGTAACAAGCATGTACATTCTGCATATGTTCCCCTGAACTTAAAATAAAAGTTAAAAAAAGAAAACATGCTTACATGTGCCTTTTATAACCTCATATGTAAACCTGGGTAATATGAACCAATGGAAAAAGAAACATGTTCCAATTACATATTGTCAATGTTTGCTTAAAACCCCCAAATATTACTTAATTATTTAGGAACTGTACCTGTGTTTGATTTTATTTCTACTACTTAAAGTTTCAGACATTTGATTAAGTATTAAATATATGTTAATTTGTAAACCTGAAAAGAGATGGAAATCATTGTTGTCAAGGAAAGAGAACCCCAAAAGTTATGGTTTTATTACCCTTATAACCTATAGGACATTAACCATTTTTTCCTTTAATTCTGCAAACTTATTTTAGAATTATCTCCTTGTATAATATTTTCTCATCTTAATTTTAATGTTATCATTTTAATGGTTCAACTCATTAATAAGTTGAATACATTTTTAACACAGATGCATGCAATATTTGTACAAGTTTTAACTTTTTGACAGTTATGGTTTGACAATGAATTTGTTGGGAAAATGATATTAATTGGCTCAACAGCAAACTATATTGGCTTAATAGATATTCATTATCCCTCCCACTCCAAGAGTCTGTGATGATCTTTATTTCTCATCAGCACTCACAAACCAATGTTATGCTCTCAGGGAAACCTAAATAGATGGAATTTTCTGTCTAAATGTTGATTGAAGCTTCAGATTTTTTTCCTCTGACATTAACAGTATACATTTTCTGTGCTTCACAATTTTTCTAACTGATCTATGGAGTTGGTGGCAATAGTGATGAGTAGCTGGTGCAGCATGCTATAACATTTACACATTAATAACTTAATGGAGCTTGACAATCAGTTTCACTCAAAGGTAGGTAGGAAAGAGGAACCTAGAGAGCTTGAATATAGGAAGTTGGCTTGTCTGTCTTGAACATGAGGAACAATAAGAAACTGATGTGGCTGTTAATATGTGGTGAAACCAGCTTATGATGTTTGTGATAGATACAAAACAGGCAAAAATCATACACTGTCGGGAAAAAAAGTTAACTACTCTTGGTTTAAAAATAAAGAGAGGAAATCACTACTAGTGATTTTCCTTTTAAAGATATTTGGAAGCAAAATATAAATTGTCATATAAATACCTTTTCAAAAACGTATGACTGTACTCTGTGTTCCCAAAGTTTGTACTGTGGCAGGTTTACAGTAACAGAAGTGTGTACGTAACTCTGCAGAAAGACATAAAAGGGTATTGCGTTAAAATTTTGCAGACAAACTTGCACCCTATCTTGCTTGGACAAAATTAACATGTTTCTAAAGCAACAGAATGTTGCAATACATTATCAAGATGGCATAGGGGCTAAGTGGTTCCATGCTTCGACAGTCAGATATTATTTACTAAGAATATTTTTAATTAAGAAGAAAAAAGAAACCAAGGCTCAGCAAATAGTAGAAAGCTATAAGGATTACACCCTCTGTATAATATTATAGTTTCCTTTTTGTTAAACTTGGTAAGAACACAAAGAAGAGTAATGCCTCAGTGATGAAGAAGGTTGGATACAAGTAATACCGGGTCATTCCCCTTGTTTGCAAATTGTACTTTGACTTTTTCTAACTTCGACTTCCATTCAATTCCTTCAGCCATTTCAAACTCACACTTTAACATTTAATTGCCATGGCAAATATTTATTTTCTTACATGGCAATTTAATCTGTATTTTAAATTTCAGAGTAAAACATGTTTGTTTTTCTAGGAATACCTGTATTAAGTAAGCAGCTGTCAGTATGTTCATCGCACACTGAAGACATGTAGTCACATATTTTGGGCATGGAGGTGGGACGTATGGGAGGGTTCTCACTAAATAAATCACCTAGCATGGCTTTGGTAGGAAGGATCCTTATTACCTCCCTATTACCTTAAGGCCAGTGTCTAAGAGAGAATTCTAGTCATGCTAGAAGTGAGCAGAACATTCAAGGAACTACAGCGGAGGATTACTTTTTTTAATGTCAGAGAAAGCCAAGTCCAGTAGAAACATTGAAGAGATTCCTTTGAGATGATGGTACTGAAGAATGACTTCTGAGCACTAGGAAGAATTTTAATTAGACTGCTACGGATACCTATAGATAGCATCAAACAACTTCTGTTTGGCTGCCTAACTAGAGAATGACGGCCCCTGGATGTGATCAAAGCCCCCTGAGTTCTCAGGAGTTCCCCTTGAATCAAACCCGTCGTAGCTCATTTAGATGTTGTGTAGCGTTTGGTGTGGTTCAGGAGTTGCTTTTCCTCCCAGTGCTTAACCTCCTTTCCCCTAAGATACAAATGTCAATATTGGATTTAGTCTAGTTGAATGGATGTGTCAGAGGGGAGATTAGTGACTGGCAGCCACAAAAGGGTTTTTCAATTGGCAAAAGTAAATTTTTCACAAATGAATCAAAACAGTTTGAGGTGGAAAAGAAGCAGGGGGATAAAACCCTTGCCAAATTTTGTCATGATGCCTCATTAAATGGATTTGAATACTTAAGTGTGGGCACTTTATCTAGAAGCTACTGGATTCACCCCACAGAAGGCTCCAGAGTGAGGGAAAGAGAGCATCTGTTTTAATATCCTCAAAAGGGCATTTTCTGTGAAAAGTCTGAGTATATTGTCCCCTTTTATAGCATGAAACCATCCGCAGCCTAGCTTCAGATGATCAGAGTGCCTGACTCATTATAACAATCCTTAGACCATTTAATGTGATAAATTTAAATTGAGGAAGTTTTTTATTGGTGGTTGTATTCATGCCTTTTAGAATTGGTTGTGCTGCTTGCTTTTTTGCTTATTTGTTTGGTTTGAATGATTTTTGATAGTCAAACATCCCTGCTTTGACTGATTGAGTATAAATGGAGGTGGTTCCCACCTCCTTTCTTGAATAATTTGCACTGCTGGCGTAATTGTTAAGGTCATTGTTTGTGTGGTCACATTTATATTTCTAGTCATTTTAAATATTATGTGCATGTCTATTTCAGGGAACTGGTATTCCAGCAGGAAGGAAAAATAAAAATCATCCTTTGCGATGTAGTTGATTTATTAATTAAAAGCAGTCATGGTTTATCCTTCTCAGGTTTAGCAAAACACGCTAATGGTTATAAACTTAGAAGTCGCAAGAAACAAACTTGAAAATTACGGGAGAAGAGTTTGGCAGTACTAGCTTATCTCCTAATCAGCTCTAAGATTCATGGAGAGCTGTTGACAAAATGTTTTAGAAAGGTGGCCTCCGAATCTTAAGAAAATATCATTACATTCATGACCCACTTCAGTTGAATTTTCTAAATTTGAGGTTTTGCCAAATGGCTGAAGAAAGCAGTCAATTTGTTACAGTTTAACTTGAGAGCCCGTGACTGGCTCTTGATAGATCCCTAAATTTGCTATGTCAAAAGGTTAAAAACACTCAAAAAGTTTCTACTTTATAAGGCACCTGAAAAAGGCTTCTTTTTTTAATAACAAAAATTTTTCAGGCTACATAAGTTAGGATTAGGTTTGGCCATATGTGACAGAATGCCACCAATACCAAAGCCTTCACCACACAAGGTGCATTTTCTCACATGGAGTAAGTTCATGTGAGAGAGGCTCAGTGGAAGGCTGGCACAACGGCGCCACAGTTCGTCAGGACCTTTGATAGTTCTCACTTGGCATTCTGCACCTTGAGTCTGGCACCTTAATAAGCTACAAGGCACTTGTAATTCTCAGTTTTTTAAGGTGCTCACAATTTTGTAAGAGACAGGTATATACACATTTAATTACGATGAATACATAAAATAACAATATAAAGATACAGAAATATAATGGACTTTTTTTTCTGTCTAAAAGAATTTAGGAAGAATGATGATAATAAGCATGAAGTAGAAAAAAAAAAAAAGACATTTGTGTGTAGCAGGGAATAACGCTTTTTTTTTCTCCACTTCCAGTTGCACCAATCCTTGCTAGGGAGTGTGGTGTTCCAGCATGCCTTTCCTGCAGTGTATAAGGGCTCTTATGTCCCTTGGTCACAGAGAATGTGGCCATGCCCTAGGCTGTGGCAACATGGTGCATTATAAAAGGGTCAGGAACCCTTGTTCTAAAACATGAGGGGTAAATTGACAGCCATGAGCCAAATATGACCTGCAGATGTAAGTTTTTGACCAACTTAAAAAAAAATAGTTAACAACATTTCAAAATCGAGGGATTTCAGAGAACAATTTGACCTCTAGCTTTTCTTAAAGAATTAGATTAGCTAATCCTAGCACTTTGAGAGGCCGAGGTGGGTGGATCACCTGAAGTCAGGAGTTCAAGACCAGCCTGGCCAACATGGTGAAACCCATCTCTACTAAAAATACAAAAAATTATCTGGGCGCAGTGGTACGTGCCTGTAATCCCACCTACTTGGGAGGCTGAGGCAGGAGAATCACTTGAATCCAGGAGGCAGAGGTTGTGGTGAGCTGAGATCACTCCACTGCACTCCAGCCTGGGTGACAGAGTGAGACTCCGTCTCACAAACAACGACAACAACAAGAATTAGATTAGCTTTGGACCTCTGTTGGTTGGGTAACATTTCTCTGAGGCTGATCACTTGCAGTCATTTCAGATAAAGCACTCTCCAATTTCCCACCTACCTACCCTGTCCTTACTGCTTTCTGTTATCTACCTGGCCCTGCAGGTGCTTCTATTTGCTTGGTGACCCTTGTAAGCAAGCACATTCTGAGGTTGGTGTATTCTTTTAGGGTCAAAGTGCTTGTGCCAATTTCTTCCAGCTTTGGGATGCCTCCCTTTATATTTCTTTGTAGTATATTTCGGGAGTCCCCATTCTTTGGTCTGGGTCCTCACAGCCTATCACAGTCAAGACAGATTAGACGTGGGAGGAGGAACAGAGTACAGATTTGACCTGCTCCCCTGTTTTTACCCAACAGGGATTATTGTGAAACCTCAGGTCATCTAGAAGTTCTCAGCATTTATCCTAGACCACATTTGAAAGCTCAGGGAAGACCTCACAGGTACTTTCAAGTTATCCTGGTAACCAGGCGAGGCAGAGTGGTCCAGAGTGGCAGCCACCAGGTTTTGCTTATTGGCACTCAAGCAAAGCTGACTGTGGCTTCCTGATCGTCCTCTGCTGTTTTGCTGTGGCAGATTGCACAGTGGAAACTGGTGGTGTTATGGTCTCAGCTATGGTGAAATGCCAGTGTTCCCAGAAATGCTCTGAAATGAAATACTTAGGAATATCTCAGCAAAGTGTCTTGGAGGACCTGTTACACTTAGAAAATTCTCATTAACGGCCAGGTGCAGTGGCTTATGCCTGTAATCCCAGCAATTTGGGAGGCCAAGTCAGGCAGATCAAGAGGTCAAGAGATCAAGACCATCCTGGCCAACATGGTGAAACCCCATGTCTACTAAAAATACAAAAATCAGCTGAGTGTGGTGGAGTACACCTGTAATCCCAGCTACTTGGGAGGCTGAGGTAGGAGAATCATTTGGACCCGGGAGGCAGAGGTTGCAGTGAGCTAAGACCACGCCACTGCACTCCAGCCTGGAGACAGAGCGAGACTTCGTCTCAAAAAATATATATAAATAAAATAAATAAATAAATAAATAAAAATTCTCATTAACTATGACCATATTGCCCTATGTCATTCTGAATCTACTGAGGTGTCCACTGTCCCAGGCTTTTACCTTATTATTGCTAAACAATGCCATTATCTAATAATTTTCATTAGGACAAATGAAAAAGTTAGAGACTTCCTAGTTACTCTTTTTGCTTCTTTGCATTCTGTATGAGTTTCCAAAGCATGTAGCAAGCGATTCAGCAGTAGCTGAGACTAACTCATTTATGGGGGGGTCCAGAAATATAGCTGGCATCTCAATCTCTGTGTCAAAATTATTTGAACAGTTCAGAATTCTTTACTCCCATTAGCTGTACCTGGCTGTGTGTAAGACAGTACAGAGGTCAATGTAGTAATAGTAAAGAATCTTAATAGACAGCAGTTACACAGTGCTTAGTACAGGTTGAGCATCCTTAATCTGAAAATCTAAAAATCTAAAATGCTCAAAAATACAAAACTACTTCAGCATTGACATAATGTCCTAAATGAGAAATTCCAGCCCTGATCTTATGTGACAGGGCACCGTCAAAAAGCAGTTACACAACACACAGTTTATTCAGCATTCTCAAGGGAAAATAAAATGTACCTTTAGGCTATGTATATAAGGTGTATCTAAAACATAAATGAATTTTGGGTTTAGGCTTGAGTCTCATCCCCAAGATGTCTTATTTTGTGTACGCAAATATTCCAAAATCTGAAAAAATTCAAAATCCGCAATGCTTCTAGTCCCAAGCATTTTGGTTAAGGGATACTCAATCTGTATGTGCCAGGGACTAAGTATGTCCTCAATCCTTTTGACACATCTAAGTGGTGCTATAATTTCTTCTATTTCATAGATGAGGAACCCAAGGCACAGAAGGACTAGAGTACATGCTTTGGATCATAAAGCTAGAAAGTAGTGCAGCAGGAATTTGAAATGAGGTAGTATAGCTTTAGAGTTCACACTCTTAAGCAAAAAGGTAATTCCTCTTCATTATAGGGCAAGATAGTTCTGCATGGTGAAGCCAAACTATGTTCCACTTCAGCTTCACTTTATGATTAACTTACTGTCATGACAATTAACTTTACATAAAAATGATAATAAGGGCTGGGCACAGTGGCTTATGCCTGTATTTGTAGCACTTTGGGAGGCCAAGGCAGGTGGATCATTTGAAGTCAGGGGTTGGAGACAAGCCTGGCCAACATGGTGAAACGCCGTCCCTACTAAAGATACGAAAATTAGCTGGGCGTGGTGGCAGGCACCTGTAATCCCAGTTACTCAGGAGGCTGAGGCAGGAGAATCACTTGAATCTGGGAGGCGGAAGTTGCAGTGAACCAAGATCGCGCCACTGCACTCCAGCCTAGGTGACAGAATGAGATTTTGCCTCAAAAAAAAAAAAAAAAAGATAATAAGAGCATAGCAATAATAATATCATAGTAAGTATTAGCTGGCAGTGTACTGAAGACTCCTGAAACATATGCTGCTTATAACATTTTGAGCTTTTCTCTCTTCTTATTTATTATAATATTTATAAGGATAATTTTAAAACTTTAGGTTTGGATTGATTAGACAGGCAAAGGAGACTAAGAAGAGGTACCCAGAAAGTTAGGAGAAAGACTAAGAGCATGGGAGAATAAAGTGCATCAAGAATGAAGAAATGGTTGCATATGTTGAATACCTTTCAGAGGCCTAGTAAGGTGAGGCTGAACACTGTACATGAAGTTTGTCAACATGGAGGTATCCTTGGCAAGAACAGTTTTAATAAATGGTAGAGGTGGAAGACCCATAGATATGGGTTGAAGAGTTAATGGTTATTGCAATTTTCAGCAACATAATTAGCTAGATATTCTGTAAAACCTTCCAATACCAACACTTTAAAGTGCTTTGTAAAATATAACTGATATCTTACTAGATGTCATGTTGAACTGTCAAGAAAGTAAGAGCAATCCCAGTGATCAAAAATTTAAAAATAATCAGGGTGAGAAAGCAAAACTGAAGCTACGGCTACCCGAAAGACATTTACAAATCTCATTAATGAAGACAGCAAGATTTGAATGGCTTAGCCCAGTGAAGAGACTAGGCTTTTGCCCATGTGAATTGGAGAGTTAGAACTGATATCTCCATATAAACCTGAGGGCCTCAAAGTTCTACATCTTTGCCTTTCATCAAAAGGAAATGTATCTAACTCAACCTGTACTTCACATGGAAAAAAGTCACCTCTGAGACTTCATAACAATGTGTCAGTCCTCATGTAGGTTTTGGGTTTGCATTTATGCTATTCACAAGGTCCATAAATCCTCACACTAGGAAATTAACTTAAAGTCATCTTAGGGCATTTGGTAGAAGAAAAATAAATTTGCTCTGGAGAGACATGCTTTTAACTCCAGTGCATGAAATTTCTACAGTTAAAGTCACTGGGATGACAATGAGTTTATAATAGAAAATTATAGAAACAATAGAAATTACAAAACACAAGTCACTATGAGTGACAGCCAGCATTATAATCAGCAGAAGTAGGACCCAAATATTTTAATATTAAATTAAATTATTTAAGGAATTAGAAGGCAGAATAGAAAAATGTGAGGAGAAAGGAATTAAAGTGAACATATATGTGAAAAATATAATCTTTGAATTTGAAATTAAAAACTAAATGAAATGATTAAAGCAAAAGATTAGCCAGAGCTAAAGAGAGATTAGTGAACTACAAGGCACGAAATTTAAGGAAACTTACAGAAAGAATGAAAGAAATAGAAAACATAAAGAGAGAATAAGAGATACTGAAAATAAAATGAGAAGTTTTACCATGTGTCTAAATAAAGTTCCAGAAAAAGATAACTAGATAGAGAATATTCAAAATATCAAAGGCTAAGAATTTTCTAGAAGTGAAGACAATAAATCATCAGATTTAGAAAGGACAAGAAAAGGAACAATAAAAGAAAATTCTACCAAGATTCACTGTTGTTAAGGAGCAGAACACAGAGACAAATAGTTCTTAAAAGCAATTAGAAAGAAAAGGGAAAACATCCACAACTCAACTGTAAGTAAAGACTTGAAAACTGCTGAATTCTACCAAATATTTAAAAAAGAACTAATACCACTTCTCAAACTAATTTCAGAAAATGTAAGAGGAGTACTTTCAAACTCATTTTATAAGGCCAACATTACTCAGATTCCAAAACTGGAAAAGGACACAATAAGAAAAGAAAACTACAGGCCAATATCCCTGAGGAAACTAGATGCAAAAATTCCCAACCAGATACTAGCAAATTGAATCCAACAGTACATTAAAAAGATCATTCACTACGATCAAATGAGATTCATCTCAGGGATGCAAGCGTAATTTAACAAAAACCAAATTATTATTTCAATAGACACAGTAAAAGCATTTGACAAAATTCAACATCCTTCATGATGAAAACTCACAAGAAATTAGGTACAGAAGTTCTGTACCTCAACACAAGAAAGGCCATATATGGAAAACTCATAGCTAACATTATATTCAATAGGAACAAGACAAGTATGACCATTTTTACCACTTTTATTCAATGTAGTATTGTAAGTCCTAGCCAGAGCAATTAGGCAAGGTACAGAAATAAAAGACGCCCAAAGTAGAAAGGAGAGAGTCAGATTGTCCTTGTTTGTATATGACATAATTGTGTATATAGAGAACCCCAAAGACACCACCAAAAACTGTAGAACTAATTTTAGAAATTCAGAAAAGTTGCAGGATACAAAATCAGCACACAAAAATTAGTAGCATTTCTATGCACTAATAGTGAACTAGTTGAAAAAGAAATTTAAAAAGAAGTTCCATTTACAACAGCTACACATAAAAAAGATACCTAGGAATAAACTTAACCAAGGAGATGAAAGATCTCTGCAATGAAAACTGTAAAACTTCAGTGAAAGACATTGAAGAGGATACAAATAAATGAAAAGATACCATGTGTTCATAGATTGGAAGAATTAATATTGTTAAAATGGCCACACTACCCAAAATTATCTACAGTTTAATGCAATCCCTATCAAAATGCCAATGACATTCCTCATAGTAATAGAAAAAAAATCATAAAATTCATATAAAACCACAAAAGCCTCCAATAGCCAAAGCAAACCTGAATAAAAAGAAAAAAATTAGAGACATTGCACAACCTGATTTCAAAATATATGATAAAGCTATCATAACCTAAAGAGCATGGTACTGACATAAAAACAGACACATAGACCAATGAAACTGAATAAAAAGTCCAGAAATAAATTCATAGACCTACAGCCAACTGACTTTCAACAAAAGTGCCAAGAACACACACTGGAGAAAAGACAGTCTCTTCAATAAATTCTGCGGTGGGAAAATCACATATTCACATGCAGAAGAATGAGACTATATTCTATCTTTCACCATACACAAAAATTAGGTCAATGTGAATTAAAGACTTAAATGTGAAACCAAAAACTGTGAAACTATACTAGAAGAAAACATAGAAAAAATGATTTATGACATTGGGCTGCACATAAATTTGCTAAATATGACTTCAAAAGCACAAAAGCACATGCAACAAAAGCAAAAATAGACAGTTGGGATTACACTGAACTAAAAAAATTTTGCACAGCAAAGGAAACTATTAACATAATGAAGAAACAACCTATAGAATGAGAGAAAATACTTGTAAATTATCTATCTGAGAAGAGGTTAATATCCAGAATACATAAGAAATTTAAATACCTTACCTGCAAAAAACAAACAAACAAAAAACAAACCAAAAACCAGATAACACAATTAAAAAATAGACAAAAGAGGCTGGGCAGGGTGGCTCACACCTGTAATCCCAGCACTTTGGGAGGCCGAGGTGGGTGGATCAGTTGAGGTTGGGAGTTCAAGACCAGTCAGGCCAACTTAGTGAAACCCCATCTCTAGTAAAAATACAAAAACCAGCTGGATGCGGTAGTGCACGCCTGTGATCCCAGCTACTAGGGAAGCTGAGGCAGAAGAATTGCTTGAACCCAGGGGACAGAGGTTGTAATGAGCTGAGATCACAGCACTGCACACAGCAAGATTCTGTCTCAAAAATAATAAAATAATAAATAAATAAAAAATAGACAAAAGACCTTAATAGACTTTTATTTAAGGACATACAAATGACCAACAGGTATTAAAAAAAATGCTCAACATAACTAATCATCAGGGAAATGCAAATCAAAACCATAATGAGATAACACTTCACTCCAGTTAGAATGTCTACTACCAAAAAGACAAAGTAAAACAAGTGCTGGTACAGATGTGGAGAAAAAGGAACATTTGCACATGTTCGTGGGATTGTAAACTAGTACAACCACTATGGAAAACAGTATGGAGGCTCCTGAAAAAGTTAAAAATAGAGCTACCATATGATCCAGCAACCCTACTACTGGGTATATATTAAAAGGAAATGAAATTAATATGTCATAGAGAAATCTACACTCCCATGTTTACTGTAGCACTATCTACAATAGCCAAGATATGAAATGAACCTATTGTCCAGCAATGGATGAATGAATTAATAAAATGTGGTATATATACAAAATAGAATACTATTCAGTCTTTAAAAAGAGAGAAATTATATTATTTGTGACAAGACGAACCTGGAGGACATCATGTTAAATGAAATAAGCCATACATGGAAAGACAAAAACTATGTGATCTCACTCATATATGAAATTTTTTCTAAAAAGTTGGTATCATAGAAGTAGAATGTAGAACCATGAAACACTGGTTATCACAGACTGAGGAGGGATGGATGAGGAGAGGTTGGTCAATGGGTACAAAGTTACAATTAAATAGAAGGAATAAATTCTGGTATTCTATTGCACAGGAGGGTGACTTTGGTTAATAGTAAAATACTGTGTATTACCAAATGAATGTTCCTGACACAAATAAGTGATAAATTCATGAGGTGATGAATACACTATCTGATTGAATAATTATACAACATATATGTTTCAAAACGTCAAACTGTACCCCATAAATATGTACAATTATAATGTCAATTAAAATTTAAATATTATTTATTCAAAAATGGAAGCCAAAAGACTGTAGAATATTTGCAAATTGTTGAGAAAAAATTATTCTTGAACAATAATTATGTCTCTCTTTAAAAATATTATTTTAAAAATGTTATTCAAAAATAAAGGCAAAGTAAATACATTTTGAACAAACAAAACTGAGTTTACCAGTAGTATCACTAAGGGAATTTTTAAAAGGTGTCTTACAAGAAACCATGACCCCTTAAGAATCCGCCAAATAAAAAGAAATAGTGAGCAAAAAAACTTAGTTATCATATGTAAGTCTAAACTAAACTTCAGTGTATGAAATGACAATTATAATTTGGGAATTTTAGAAAACAAGATGGAGCTAAAATGCTGGACAAGACACCTGTAAAATGAGAAGTGAATATTGAAAATAAAGTGTACTAAGGTACTTGTATTTTTCAAGAGGAGATGAGAAGTATTCATTAATTTTACATTTTGTTAGTGTGCATGTTAAATTATTAATGATTACTATCAAAAGAATAGAAATAAAATATGTAACTCCCAAACTAGTGGATGGGGAAAAAAATGGAATGAAAGACATGATGAATCAAAAGAAGGACAGAATAGGCAAGTAAATTAAAAGCAAAAGGTGAAATGGTATTAATAAAAATATGTGACTATATTCATATAACATGATACTACTCAGCAATAAAACAATAAACCTCTCATACATGCAACAATGGGTATGAATCTAAAAAAAGTAGGTTAAGTATTAGAAGACAGACCAAAAAAGACATAAATAATCTCTTTATATGAAGTCCCAAAACAGACCAAACTAAACCACAGGGAAAGAAATCAGAATACTGCTTGTTTCTGTGAGGAGAGTGAGAGTAAAGGGAAAGGAGCTTAAGAGAAATTTCTAGGATAGAATAACCTTGATTGTTGTGTTGATTACAAAGGTATACATTTGTCAAAACTCACCAAATTATACACTGTACATTTTACATTAGGTAATTATACCTCAATATGTGTGTATGTATATAATCACAATAAATGTAAAGAAACTGTTTGTTTTTTTTTTAAAGAAATAGAATTGTCAGATTGAATTTTTTTTTTCAAAAAAACTTAGTTCAGTCATTGATATGGTTTGGCTGTGTCCCTACTCAAATCTCATCTTGAATTGTAGTTCCCATAATCCCCACATGTCATGGGAGGTACCAGGTAGAGATATTGAATCATGAGGGTGTTACCCCCATCCTATTCTCATGATAGTGAGTTTGTTCTCATGAGATCTGATGGTTTTATAAAGGGCTTCCCCCTTTGCTGGGCACTCATTCTCTCCTTTTTGCTGCCATGTGAAGAAGGACCTGTTTGCTTCCCCTTCTGCCATGATTGTGAGTTTCCTGAGGCCTCCCCAGCCATGCTGAACTGTGAGTCAATTAAACCTCTTTTCTTTATAAATTACCCAATCTCGGGTATGTCTTTATTAGCAGCATGAGAACAGACTAATACAATGGTATTGACAAGAGGCACATCTGAAACAAAAGCACAAAAAAGATTCGAAGTGAAAGGATAGAGGAAGATACAGCAGGCAGATATTATTACTAATACTTTTTAAAAGGTCATATGTGTAAGGCCAAAAAGATTATTAGGGAAATAACACTCACTACATGATAATAGCTAACATTCACTGGAAATATTTAATATTTTTCAACTTGTGTCCAACTAAGACCTGAAAATACATCTGACAAAAGCTCATAGAAGTACAGTAGAACTTACACATTTGTGGTTGTATTGGAAGATTTTATGTCATAATATATATATGGAAGATTTTAACAACACAATTAAAAATATTGCTCTAATATTGATCACAGTGAAAAGTATATATGAACCAAACAGAGAATACAGATTTGCCTTGAGCATACATTTGTGAAATTTGTCACATAAAGTAACATAAATGATTACGTATGAACACATTTCAGAACCAGCATAAAACAGACCATGTTCTCTGACCAGCATACAATTGATAGTAATCAATAACAAAGAGATAATGTAAAAGAACCTACATGTTTGAAAATTCAAAATTCATCTCTAACTCATGAGTCAATATGTAATTACAGTGAAATTTTTAAAATACTGATTAAAGAACAATAGAAAAGATTTAATATCAAAACTTTCCCTCTCTTTTTGTCTCAGTTATGTATCACAAATATAATAAAGGGCTTATATCTAGACTACAAAAATAACTCTTACAACTCAATAATAAGACAAAAAATGAGGAAAACACAGTTGATAAGATTTATGAATGGCTAGTGATCACATAAAAAGTTGTTTAACATCACAAGACTTTGGGGAAACGTAAATTAAAACTACAATGAGATGACTTTACATATTATTGAGAATAGTTAAAAAAGACTGACAATACCAAGTGTTGGTGAAAATATTGAGCAGTTGGAAATCTCAAATGTTTTCCAAAGTAGTTGTAAAATTGTATAAATATTTAGGAGAAGAATTTCACAATTACTTGTAAGTTAAACATGTACTTAACATATAACTCAGCAATTTTATTTCTGGTATTTACTTATGAGAAATAAAAACATGCATTCAAAAAATGATTTGTATACAAGTATGTATACCAACTTTATTCATAATGGCCCCAAATTGGAAATAACTCAAATGCCCATTGATAGGCAAGTGAAACAAACTGTAATATAATTTGTAGAATGGGACACTACTCAGTAATAAAAAGAAATGAACTACTAATACATGGATAAATTTCAACATGGATAAATTTCAAATATATTATGCTAAGCAAAAAAAAAAAAAAAGAAGAAAATATGTGTATGATTCTGCTTATATTAAATTTCAGAAAAGGCAAACTAATTTATACTGACAGAAAGCAGATCAATTGTTCTCTGGGACCAGACTAGGGTAGTGGTGAAGGTTGGCTGCAAAGGGGCACAAGGGAATTTTGGTGTACTGGAAATGATCTCTTTATTGGTTATAGTGGTGGTTACACATTCATCAAAACTCAATGAAATATAAAAATTTGTGCATTTTATTGTGTGTAACTTACATTTTAACAAGTTTGTTTTTTAAAAAAGAATGCCTGAAATGAAAAGCTAAGCATTCAATTTAAGAAAACCCCAAAAAAGTAGAAGGAAAAACATTTTAAAGATCATAAATTCATAAATAATAAAGATAAGATAGGGATCATCAATAAAGAAGTGTTTTTTAAAATAAACACCTAAACAAATCAATTTCTGACAAAAAAGAAATGGCACACATATCTAGTGTAAGTGAAGTTCTAGCTAGGGCAATCAGGCAAGAGAAAGAAATCAAGGGTATTCAGTTAGGAAAAGAAGAAGTCAAATTGTCCCTGTTTGCAGATGACATGATTGTATATTTAGAAAACCCCATCGTCTCAGCCCAAAATCTTCTTAAGCTGATAAGCAACTTCAGCAAAGTCTCAGGATACAAAATTAATGTGCAAAAATCACAAGCATTCTTATACACCAGTAACAG